>NW_027272197.1:0-408979 GCF_040938485.1 Diadema antillarum | reverse complement strand
ATTAAGGGGAGGGGGCGCACCGGGCGCAACTGCTGGCAATTACTGACAGCAACATCAGGAGAATTGCATAACGATTAAATGCGAGCGAGCGAAGCGAGCGAGCTTGAAAATTTTGACATTTTACCATCCAAAAACTGTCGTTTGTAGCTACATGTATATTTTTTTCGCATTGGAGGGAGGGGGCGCCCGGTGCGCCCCCTGGGTCCGCCACTGGTAGTCAAGGGTGTCGGTTTATGTTCATGATTAGGGGAGGTATGACCAGCGAGGGGGCGTCGAAGTGACCAAGCGGGAGAAGGATGTCCAAAATCTGCACTTTATATAGAGCATCCCCTAATGTGTTTGTGTTTGTGAGTGTGTGTGTTTCATATAGATGGAAAAGTTAGGAAATAGCCAAGGTCAAGTCTTATTATTGGCAATGCAAGGCATTTTAATATAGACTAGTATGTAAAACAACACTGCAAAATCAATGATCAAGCTTTGATAGCAAATGTGTACAACCTATCAAACATTGCGCAACATTGCAGCGACTCTTTTTGCCATTCCGATATTCTGAGTACACTGCGCACATCCTGCTTGTATTCAAAATGCCAACCAGGAATCACGCTGAATCACAATCTTTTGTCGTCTCCGGGCTTTTTGAACAATGTTATACCTCTTTGATTATATGGTTAAAAGAAATCTAAAAAAAATATCTTTTTTTCTTGATCATTGTTTCATGTCGATTTCAAAAGCAGTTTACTAACCCTTGAATTGCCATTTTCTTAGGTTTTTTTCTTTCTTTTTTCCTTTTTTTTAAATCAGCGGATGGGGGGGGGGGGGGGGTTAGGGTTAGTTAGTAGTAGTTACGCCACTGTTCCTAGACCTAGATATCTAATGAATTTTAGGCGCAATATTTAGTCATCCAACCACAATTTGTAGACTCACATTCAGTTATCTTTCAGTTTTAACTTTCAGTCATTGAAAAAATTCATATCTACTATTACTAAAGATTACCAAGTCCATGTGCTATTACTAATTACATTGAGTAGCAAGTAACTTGCTACTCCCAGAGCTTCCAGAGCTTGCTGCTTCCAGTAGGCTACTATACTGACTGTACTTGGTAGTCAGTGGCGTATCTAGGGAAAACGGCGCCCGTGGCAAGCCCGAAAATTGCGCCCCTAATTTCTGAAAAAGTGTTAAACCCCAACCCCATCCCGGTAAGGACTTTTAAAAAGTCCTCATGATATGCTTTTTGAAGCACTTAAGAGGGGTCTTTTGAGGGTGATTTAAATGTATAAATAGGCAATCCTACATTTTGATATATTTTGGCGAGCGAGCGCAGCAAGCGAGCCGAAAATCTTTATATTTCAGCTTCATACATAACATGGAATTCTTGTCATTTTTGGTTATTAAATCTTCGAATTACAATTCTAATCATAGTGACGGCCTTATAGATAACGATTTGTACCAACAGTGTCCAACCCCATCCCGGTAGGGACTTAAAAAAAGTCCACATGATGTGCTTTTTCAAGCACTTATAGAAGGGGTCTTTTGAGGGTGTTTTAAATGTAATAGATATTGAAGAATTTTGGCGAGCGAGTGCAGCGAGCGAGCCGAAAATTTTTGTATTTCAGCTTACAAAACATGGAATTCTTGTCATTTTTGGTTATCAAATCTTCGAATGACAATTCTAATCAAGATATAGTGACGGTCTTATAGATAACGATTTATACCAACAGTGTTCAACCCCAATCCCATCCCGGTATATGGACTTAAAAAAAGTCCACTTGATATGCTTTTTCGAGCACTTAAAAGGGTTTTTTGAGGGTGATATAAAATCTGATAAATTTTGATAAATTTTGGCGAGCGAGCGCAGCGAGCGAGCCGACAATTTTTGTATTTCACCTTACAAAACATGGAATTCTTGTCAATTTTTAGTTATTAAATCTTACAATTCTAATCAAGATATAGTGACGGCTTCATAGATAACGATTTATGCCAACAAACTAAGGACTTGGAAAAATACTCTGAATTACTACAAGTGAGTGAGCCGAAATTTTTATATTTCCACGTCATCATTACGTTTTGTTCTTCTTATTTTTTTTTTTTTTTTGATAAACTTTGGCGAGCGGGCGCAGCGAGCGAGACGAACATTTTTATATTTCAGCGTTACAAAACATGGAATTCATGGAATTCATGTTTTGTTTTTATCTTGTTTGATTTGGTTTTCTGTTTGCGCTCAGCTTCGCGCGCGGTGCAGTAACGTAGTGTTAACACGTACTGTACACGAGTTCTTTAGTGCGTATGATATTATGTAACTCCATAATGTATCATCATCCACACAAACATTAAAACAAGGAAGAGAGAGAGAGAGAGAGAAAATGAATGCAAAAGAAAGGAAAGGCGGAATTCAAAACGGAAATAAAAGCGGTAAAGACAGCTTTTGTTTCATTTGTCAACATCTAAGCATTGCTGAAGAGGGGTGTTGAATAGCTCAAACACCTCCCTTTTGCCCAAGGGGGGTGTTTGAACACCTTAAACACCCCCCTTTTGGCAAAGGGGGGTGTTTGAACACCCAAAACACCCCCCTCGGTACGCCCTTGCTCCTGATCTCTCATTTTTGCACATTTCCCCCCATCCTGAGATTCCTCCCCTTCTCGATCTCTCTATCTAGCTGCATATCAGTCTCTGTTCCCATGTGCGTGGAAAGTATGTGTAACATTAAAGGTACAGTTTACCTTTGGGAGCAGTGATTTCAAATATTTTCAAGATATCACATTTGATACATATGTGTAGGTTTGGTGTGCCATGAAACATCATACCATATAAAAATTTTGCAATAAAGCCTAAGATATGAGGAGATATCAATGTTTTTCTCCATAAACCGTAACTGTAGACGGTTTTATCCAAAAACATTTTTATTACAACTATTGTTCACATTTTGTGTATTTAACAACATGATAATGCGGATTCAAGTTTTTACAGTGGTTGTTTTAGCCCTAAGTCACATTTCAGAACTATTTTGAAGCACTAATGCTGGGTTTTTGTTTCATCTGCAAAAGGTAAATTATGCCTTTAATTTTGGTGCTTGACTGTCTCTTACCTGTCTTATCTCCATGTGGCGAATCTCTATCTCAAACTCGACACTCTCAAACTTCAAGCTCTCAAACTTCTTTCTGGAGGAAAGCTTCCATTTTACAAGTAAGTGAATAGCTCCCTCTGTATGCTAAGTAACTGCATGTATGCAATTCCCTACCCCTGCTGAGCGCTGGACTTTTTAACGACCACTGGTTTCTCCCTTAATTTGTCGACCTTACTTTCCACTTCGCCCCGCACTTTTTTGGGTGACCGGACAGCTGTGTTAACTAGGTCCGCCGGTTTACCGAGGGGATTGCTGTGGCGCCTGTATCATGTCGTCACCTCCTATCCAGCGCCACGGAGCGGGGGGCGGGGCCCCTCGCCCGAGATCAGGTAGTTCCATTTGTTGACGTTGCCGTGTCTGCGTGCCTTGGGTGGTCCCACGATTATGCCAGTTTCCCCTCTATTTTCCTTTCTTCACTTATTCTATGATTTCTATGATGTTAATTGAATAAATCTTTACCTCATGCACAGCACTGTATTTCTCCCTGAATTTCCGTTGCATGAACGTAATTACTTTTACAATGCCCAATGAAAGGGTCATTTACTTTTTACGTTGATGTCATAACACATCCATGCATTTTAGGCGTGACGCACACGCAAAAGTGACTATTACGCGAAATATCGAGAGGCGTTTTTGGCTGCCTTTCAATAAATAGAGAAAAGAAGGGATTGTGGCATGGTAAGCAAGATGTTAGGTGAATGTAAACAGCGAGAATTTCATATTAGCATGTGTATGTTTACGAAGTCATCTCTGTATGATATTATGACTCCGTAAAATTTTCATTTTTCTGTAGTTCAGACTACCTTATCAAAGTGTAAGCAATGCTTTAATGCTACTTATAAGTTTCTAATTTTCTATCGTTTTTTTTTTAATGAGCGAAGTGTCTTTGTAATTTTGGTTAGCAGACGAAGAAGAAGAAGAAGAAGAAGAAGGAAAAATGTACCTTCCGTATTTCCATGGTGGGTATTATATTGCAGCATTCCCTTTATAACCATTCAAATGCATTTCTCTGTCTTTCTGTGTGTTTTATATGACTTCTTCTCTTCTCAGACCCTCTCTATTTGTTTGTCCATGTCTGTCTGTCTGCTGTTCTATTTCTTCTCCCCTCTCATTCCCTTCCTCTCATCCCCCCTCTCTTTCTGTCTGTCGTCTGTCTGACTGTCTCTCTGTTTCTCTGTCTACTCGCCTGTCCTCCTCGTCGGGTTAACCATATCGCCGTTTGAAGATGGATCATGTGTGATATATGGCGCGTTATGATTTCATCGCACTTGGTCCTGCAAAAACAAACTCGGTCGTCGGAAAGAAACTGTTAGGCAAAGGTAGTGAATGCACGGGGGTCGCGAGGAGGTCGCACCAGCATGGACCCCCTACCTACCTCCTATTTCTGTCCAATTTCTCCTCCTTTTACAACCTGTTCCGTCTTGTATATTTTCGTTTTTCTTCGGTTGTCGTAATGACATTGTTCAATATAAGCATTACTCTGATTCCTTTAAATAGAAATCTGTCTTTACAACCCTCAAGCCACCTGGTTAATGCAGTTGTTCTTCTCCAAATCTACCAAGCAAACAGGCTTCGACAAAAGTTTTCAGCATACCAACATACTTTTTTTTTTGGGGGGGTTAAATTTGATTTGATTAATTTGTTTCTAAACCAATGTCTTGCATAGATTCTTCATTCAATTCATGTATAAAAGATAATACATTTACGTACACAAAAGCAATATATAAAGGAAGCAAAACAATGCTCATAATGGAATGTTACAGCTTGTTATAGGTCAATGCCTGATGTGCTTGCAGAGCCCTTTCGATATTATTATTTGAAATTATTCTGCATATATCCAAAGTACATGAGTGTGGGTAAATTTCTCCAAGAAGAGAAGAGAAGGAAATAATGAAGAAAGTTCACTTTACTTATTTGTTTGGAAGAAGGGTTGGGAAAGGGAAAATTTCAGATATCGCAAAAAATGTTCTTAGAAAAGGCAATTCGTCACTCTATTTCCTACAATATATAGCTTATAGGGGCGGTATAGTTTTAGTTGATATGGGGCTTCAGTTTTGCAACATTTCGTGAGATAGTGAGAGACCTCTTATTGAATGTGAAATAGCATTCAATTCTAAGAGGAATTCAAAGTTTATTTTATGAAAATTGGTTTTGAAATGGCTGATATGTCCCAATAAAAGGTGGGACCCACCTTTCATTAGGACCACTTTGTTTTACTTTTTTTTTATATCTCAGCCATTTCAAAACCGAATTTTATCAAATAATCTTTGAATTCCTCTTCTAATTGTATACTCTAATATTTCATAGGTGGTTTCTAATCATCTCGCAAAAAAAAAATCTGAATCCCCCTTGTAAACCCAAAGAATACAGTCCCTTTAAACACGTCATACTGAATTGAGTCTCAGCATTATCAATTTCAAATGTTAATTACACATAATTCGTACAAATGAACCTAATGCTGACCGAACACAAAAGAGTAAATGCAATTGAAAATAATACCAAAAGTCCTTAAATCGTTCATAATTATACCCATTTGGGTTGATCAGAATCGCAGTCAGAATTGCGGGTGAATTTTCTTGAATATGTAACATGATCATTCATTTGATGTGACATGCTCTCTGTTCTTTTTTTTTTACGTACAGCCTTAAAGTTCTCCCGACAGTTTTGTTAGATGTAATGATCAATACCACTACTGCAACTGATGATACTAACAATAGCGATGAAGATAAAATCATGGCCTAGGCAGGGATGAAACCAGTGATGATCCAATACCAATCCTGAAAAGGAAAAATGACAATTTTACATTATTTATCATGTCGTTTCCTTTTACTAGTATATTAAAAGAGCATTTGATGTAGTATATTTCCTAAATTCAGAAGGAAAAGAAAATGTGGGCTTTCATGATCAGTTAAATTTTGTGGAATTCTCTTTACATTTTCTTTCCATCATTCCATTTCTGTTTATCACTCATGACATTATAATAAACTGGTTTAATCAAAGCTTCAAACAATCGTAACTTTTGAACTGATTGTTCGTCTTATCTACTTTCTTAGTTTTCCTGCGTTTAATGAATTCACGTAATATGTTTCGGCTAAATTCTCCTTCAATGCAACAAAAAAAAAATGACAAAACAAAGGACTATATTCAACAGTGGTATGTTCGTTGGCAAAGTGCACGATGAGGTACGCTCTTAGCATTTTCTTTACGACAAGGCATTCCCTATTGCACATTTTTGTATGTTTCAACTTTGTGTTTAATGCATTGTTGTTAACAAGATTCGATTCCATGGAATACGTGTGTATTGTGTGTGTATTTGCGCGCGCGCGCGCGCGTGTGTGTGTGTAGTTACTGACGGGTAATAGATTATTATTTCATGATTCATTTTGGTAAGGTATGTTTCCCTCTCGATGTTTGTAAATACACATGTATGTTAAAAATTTCAACCCTTCTACCTCTTGTAAGTTTCACATTGATTAGCAGTCAAATAATTTGGTGAATAACTTGGTAAAACTTGCTGGAAGTGAACAAAAGTATGATCATTCTTAAATAACCATGAGCGTGTATCTTCAATCCTTACCCCCCCCCCCCCCCGAAAAAAAGTCGGATAGACAAGTATACATTAATGATGAATAGAATTCAAGCAATTTTTTTTCCTCACAGCCTCAAGGCGTATAGACGATACATTTATACAGACAGGCTGTAGATATTTTTCTAAGCTAAACAGCATAAGTTTAATGGCGGAAAATAAAGTACTTTAAAACAAACTGTCACAGCCAATCAAATTGTGCATGTTTAAGAGGCCTGGTGTTTGATTGATTGGTAAAACACCATGACAGATCATGTGGAGTTAACGCCGTGGTATCCACTGATTACACCTTTGGCGGGGATATTTGTGCCATCAGTTGAAGACAAAACCTACTTATCTTTTTACCGCTATTGTCAACATAATTCCGTTAAACGAACGGGGGGAAAGAGCCAAGCAGAGCTATGATTGAGCTGAACGCTGGCTCCCGCGGAGATTTTTGTAGGAAAATGCTTTGGTGGTAATTGACTGGTTGACACACCTGTACGAGTAAACTGCCAGGCGCTACGTGGTAGAAACCTGCTCCTAAAGGGGAGGGGTGACGAGGGCGTCGCGGGATCGGTTCGACCGATGCTGCCGACGCACATCTACATCGAAAGGTGAGCCAGCGGACCTGGATCGAGAAAGCTCAGCAGGGGCTACCTCAGGCCCCCATAAAGGGCCTCTTTGGATAGCTCCAGAGGTAGACTGTGATCGTGAATGGCTTCTAGCAGTAATCGGAAATAGAGGTATATATAGGGACATGGCTGAAATGTATGAGGCAGTGGCAGAAGATGAGAATGGATAGATAGTACATACATGAATAACAATGTGGGTGGGTATTCATCTCTTTATAGTATCATTATTCTCGCCACCACTTCAGCAACATCCTCAGACCTGCACTAGAGGCGAAGTCAGTAAATAAATTGCATACTACGTCGGGAAATTTCGCTTCTACCACGTCCACCATCACGTTGAATACAGTCAAATATCATTAGCAGTGAAGATAATGTTTTCAGACTCTTCGTTATGTTAAGAGTATCGCCGCCATTGTTACAGTCATCCATCAGGACCTTTAAAAGTGCATATCCTCATGATAGATTGGTACTGCAGTACTTGACGCCACAAACTGAAGCAAATTTGCACTATCCGCGTTCTCAAGCATATTCATTTATCAGAATCTAGAACGCATCAACTTGTCAACGGATGACGGAATTTGCCCCACTGGGAGGGGAGTTAAAGTCGTCGATGTTGTAGTAGCTGTAGCTCACAAACATTTAGTGCCTCCCCAGTGGCCATGTAAAGTAAATCACGACAGACACATACAATTGGGGGCTGGTCCGGGAGTGGAACCATGACGTCATAATGTTTCCGACGTGACGAAAAACTGAGTAACTGAAAATCAAAGTTGGTGCTAACTATGCGGACAATTACAGCCAAGTGGACGACAGCTAGATAGTTATGCCAGAGAACAAGATCTGTGTCAACCTACGATCATACACAATCGAAGGACATTTTCATATTAGTTAAGGAAGTAATCTTCACAGGAATTCGTCTAGCTTCTTCATTTCATTTTTTTTTTAAATCGTCGTTACACTTACGGCGCGGGCAAAACCTTGGTGACGACGTGCGTATAATGGCGGAACCGATATCGTCTTCGTCGGTCAAGATATGGGACAAACTATGTGGCGAGATATTTTGCATCTCTTGGTCCATAAAGTCAAATCGATTTTGTTCCTTTTTTCGCAACGGACGTCATACATATCGCTACACAGTGTGTTTAGTTGCTAAAGTTTTTGGTATAGCAAGCATGAATCTCGATACTGTGTGGATATATATATATACATATATATATATATAGCCCTCTCTCTCTCTCTCTCTCTCTCTCTATATATATATATATATATATATATATATATATACACATATATATAAATGTGCCGTTTACATTATTCTTTCGTCACAAAAAGAGTGCAGTGTATGATATAAGGTTCTGTCGAAAAATGAAAACTAAATTTAATCTGAATTGAAAAGAGGAACATGATTATTTTGTGCAATGTCTTGCAATATTCATTGGCGGTATATCGTACCATGTACATTGTATGACGTACGATTGCGTTCATATACAGTAGTCATATAATTACGTATGATGTCTTTATGTGTATTCGTGTGATTAAAACAAGATTGATTTTCTACATAAATTTTCTCATTACAAACTTCTGAAGAATTCCGTTGCGCTATGTCATACGAAACGAAATCTCAGAATGGAAGGATGTCATGCACTTTCTCGTGCATTTGCATTTTCCACGTATATATTAAAGAAATTGTGTTTGTTATTGTATGTTTCCGATGTTTTTGGAGGAAGGATCAATAATTCCGTCTTAGTGTTAACAATAGTAGAGATCACATTTTATCATTGATTAAAACTTGCAATTTGTTCGTTCAGTGGCGATGTGAAGACCTATTTCTGTTTTCATGCCAGCTACTTGATAAGCGATTTGGCAGGTCGTCTACTTTGCTTGTTTCGAGGCTGCAGACGCAACCAAGCAACGCCAACCATTACAACCATGTGGGTTTTGCTTTGCTTTACTTTTGTGTTCCTCTTCCCGGATTACGTTCAGATGTAAATAGATGATGAAGCTCCAGATTTATTTCGTGCAGAGTGCGTGACTTGCGTTAAGCTATTGCTTCCATGAGATGGACCCCAAAAATTCATCGTGGAACTATGCAAGGTTAGCCATGAGAATTACTCGCAAATCGATATGTTCGACCGAAGGGTTTTATTTCAACGTTGATGCAACGCCTTCCCGTTATCTTTTACGTCACATTGTCACATTCCAGAGGTGTAGCCATGGTGGCCGGTCGTCTGGGATATAGCACATCAGCTTAGGAGAGTCTTGATTGAAGGCAATTACGATAAAGATGATATCGATGACGATGGCATTGATGATGTCCACTTGAGATTCAGTTGATCCTTTTGTCTTAGACAGCATTTAAGTTAGGGGAACTACCGTTGTTGTTGTTACATTTGTTATATTCACCCTATTCTTGGAGCAGCGCCAAGGAGCAACCGGGCAGAATAGGCTATTCACAGCACGGTGCCGCCTCAAGGAGCCGATGCATCTCGTGTTTCAATGGGTTAATGCAATGCGCACTTACGAAAATGATTACATCAATTGCAGGGGGTCAGTGATGAACTCGTAGGCAAAGATCACGTAACCTCTTACATTGTCTACGTGCGCGTCGCACATAGCGCTCATCCTGGCTGATCCTGACTTGAAAGTTCACAACGACTTGAGCTCAAGCCACCTCACTCTGACTTTTAAGTGCTGTACTGGCGACCAAAATCATGTCGTCGTATCTGTATTATAGAAGAAGAAAGTGAGAAATACCCCCAGCGAATCAAGTGATTGATGGATCGATATGAATATTCCCGTTTTCAATCCACCCTCTTTTCTATTTTGATTTGTTTTGTTTGTCATGTCTTTCCAGTTATGCTCTGTATCTCTTCCTCACCCCCATGGAGTGAGATATTAAAAGTGATTTCAATTCGTCTACCGATATATATATATATATATATATATATATATATATATAGACTGCTCACCAGTCAGACACCAGTCTTGTCGACAAAATAATAATCGAGCTATATATATCCCCCCTCCCCTCGCCAGTCACTATAATAGCCAAACCTTTCGGTCCCAACTTTAAAATTGTTATTTTGTTGATATAATTGGGGTCACTAAACACATACACACACACACACACACACACACACACACACACACACACACACACATATATATATATATATGAAGTTACCGACCGCTTCACATGGTGATTGACTGTTGTTTGTTTTGTTTTGTTTGTTTCTTTGTTTTTTCAAGGATCTTGGTGCCCCTAACACCACGAAAAGCATAGTATGTCAAACCATGGTCAAACCAATACAAACTTCTTCATCCTCTTCAAAGATGATAATGTCCACGACACACTGCATGTAGGGCCTATATACACCTGTTGCACACAACTCTACAAGCCATATAACCTACTCATTCAGTGTTTCCCCTATCTTTCCCATTGAGAAGGAATACTCAACAATGAAGAGAAAAAGAATAGGGGCATCGGAACAGATGGGGCTGTGGTGAAGAAGAAAATCGAAAGGAAAACATAATCCGCTTCTTCAGAGATCAATACACCAATTATATCCGCCAACCCTCAGTGTTGAAGTAAACAATCACCCAATAATCAATTTTAATTGTTGTTCCGGCCAGCCAACTGATGCAAACATTCCAAAGGGAGCTGGAAAGCAGAGTCGACATACGAGCTAAATTCTTTCTTTTTTTTTCTTCATTATGAAACGTCATTACATTATAATAGTCATGTATAAACGTTAACATTGATGCTATCGCATTATCGCAAGATGGCGATTTAGCAAACTTGGTTGAGACACGTATACAATAAATGCTGCACTTCATACTGAGAATAAGCATATACTTGTTTCACAGTGTCATATAGAGAAGCAAATATGCACATTCCTTATCAATTCATCCGTAATTTGCCTTGACGTCATCTCATGAATAGTTATGAATTAAGCGAGAGTGATTGGAAAAACCGCGGGTAAGCTATACCCTGTCCGTCTCGTCTGACCCGAACCACTGCGAGACATCGCTCCGAGCCCCCCAACCAGCGAGAGATGCCATCAGTCGAGCTGGAGCATTCACTCGGACATACACATCTGGTATAAAAGTTCTTCCTGCTCCGACAGAACTCCACTCCAGTCGGGTGGTTTCTTTTCCAAGTCATCTGAAGGCCCCTACACAGCCATGGAGGAAACAGGGATATTCTGTTAATACATGGTAAGATCCCAACATATCGCATTTGGTATTGATGTCTGATGGTAGTTTGTTTTTGTTAGTGCTTGCTTTATGTTTTGGTTGTATTATTGAGGTCTTGTTAGAAGTGAATACCAACGTGAAATTATTAGGCGCGAAATCTAGGGTCTCTGTATAATGGGAAGGCCATCAAGATGGTGAATGTAACAACGACACTTCAATGTGCTGGTAATGTCGCTTGATTTTTCCCCTTTTCCTAGCAAATCTAACATTGACCTCGCGCATAGATTTACGTATATAACTGCATGCCCTTGACCCGTCTGAACTATGTATATTACGGGTAAACGTTACCACGCGCTCATTACGAGAACCCTTTGTTGTGTAGGCCCATGCCTCCATTGTTGGGGTGCAACATGGGCATCATACACCCCTCGCCTACCCATGAGTCGCCGAGACTTCCGGGATGACGAGCAGCATCCCACCTCAACTGAAATATCTGACAAATCTTGCTGGAGACGAACATTTTGTGAAGCACGCCAATACATCAGCAGTCATACTCCGTCCTCAAAACGTGCAGCTCTGGTATACCTCGGCTCTGTTTCGTCACTAAGCGACATCCGATTTTTTCATCAAACGTTTGCATCAAAATTTGTTCGCAGCGGGGCGGACGCGCTGCCTCCCTGGGTGCCGAATTCAAAGGCCAAACCCCCCAAACCCAGGTCGCCATTTTCTTCCAATTTTCCCCCGTGTATGTCAGTTACTACAGAGTTGTCTGCTCTACACTAAGATACACATCCCTGCAAATAGGCAGGCCTGGAATCGTCGAGAACTTGGCATTCCGCGTGATTTCCAGTGATAAAGACCACGTGCAGCGCTGTCGTGTTGCAGGACGTACTAACAGTCAACCTTTTGGTTAGTGGTTCGCTTAGAGCTTAATCTAATTTGATGATAGTTTTAAGGGTCATTGTTTGTGTAATGTGCCCAGTACAGTGTGTGTCAAGTTCGGGTAACACTGACTGTCCACGATAGCTCGTAACATTTTCTCTGGATCCAAAATTTAGAACCCTTTACTCGACGACGGAGCCTCCAACGGCCATGATGTCAAAAGGATAAAGGTCTAAAATTAATATCTCGACAGCAACTAACCAGAAATCTTTACACACTGTTTGTTAAGCGCTGATATTCAACAGTCAAATAGACAAGGAAAACCTGACAGTAGACAGAGAATTATGAAGATGTCCATCCTCTTAACTGCAATCACCATGGTAACGCATCAAGCATACTTCTTTCAGTTTCCATCACTGCAGCCATCGACTGTCGAATAATGGTATGAAACTGTCGCTCCCTGGTCGTTAAAGTCTGTGTCCCTCCTCGTACGGGGGATGATATTCCCAGCTTCGTTTTAATTGACACAGGTTTATGGATTTGCTGCTCCCGAAAACTGGATCAAAGACGCTTTAATGACCCACGTTTGAGGTCAATTCAATCTAGGGGCAACGATCGATTTTTCCCTCTTGACAATCGACATGATTGTGGCGAACATGTTTATCGATTTCGTCAACATACCCGCCTCCTACCACGCCCGTGCCATTCCTCCTGACCTTACAAAAGTGATGACATTTTCCTTTCCCGCCATATGACATACTCGCACAATTTCTCCTCTGAGTTCCTACATCATGGCACATCATCTTTTCTCGTACTTCCAATGTGCGTATTCGTGTTTCCAACATACAAATAACTAGAAATAACTAGCCCCGAAATCCCTTCCCTATAAGGATCCCATGTGGAATCCGTTTATTGATTTGTTTGTTCGTTTATTTTTTCGGGTTTTTTTTTTTTTGTTCATAGATTCGTATATCCCTTAATTTTTCTTGTCAGACCAACAGTGAATAATAGTGTAGTCCTACCATGTGGTCCTACGAACGTGAGAATATACTGTTATAATAATCATATTGAAAGTGTCTACTCCACTGATCTTTGCCCCTGCTCTGACCCTCCCCCTCCCCACTGCCCCACTCCCTCTCGAGAAACTCGTTGTTAAGCAATGTTCACGGGCTTATCGTGACATCATGTTTCATGAAAACAAGGCTATCAAATGCGCATATGTACGGGATTTGCCCACGGATCGGCTGTCACCATACATTAATAGTCTAATACAAACGTGAATGTGGCTCTCTTTTTGTGCTTTCCTTTTTATTTTTGTTTTTCATTTCTTTATTTTTTCAACCCATGAAACTCAGGACATCAGAGAGGCGCCGAGAAGAAGCTGCGTTTCGCGAGGAACGTAAACAAATCAGAGCACGTCGGTGCGCGCGAACCATAAATCATCTTTTCTACAAGAACGAGGCGGCAAAATACGCTCACGATCCGCGTGTCATTACCACAGATATTTTCCATCTATAAGATTGGCTGGGCGGCTTTTCATTTTGTTTTGTGTGTTTGTTTTTCTTTTTCTTTAATCTTGCAGCGGGACTTGTTTCCCCAGTGGATCGTTTATTCCACCGTAATCCCTCTCAATCATGATAATGTGTATGATTGCATGAACTTGAACGCAGATACGGCTCTGCCTGGTAAGGAACTTGGGTCAAGAAAACAGACAACATACCCTTATTACTTGTCAACGTTGCTTCTTGTAAGCTACAGTTATAGAAGTCAATGTGGCCCATGAGTACTGTCATTGCAATGAAGGTAAACCAAGGAAACGCTCAAGGAACGTGAAATAAACGAAAGCCACACCTGTTGATATGGGAATACAACAGTTAAAATGTGACTGTTGGCTCACACCAAAGCAGTCCATGTCGTGAATAGCCCTGACAGAGGATCGACGACATTCGTCAACATTTTGATCTACTAGTTCAGTCTTGCGATGTAATTTGAATCCGGGACTTAAGAGGGATGGATGTGAGCAAGGCCCTCATGGTAAGAACATGAAGTGATCCAAATGTGGCGAGAAAATCTGCATTTTACGAGAAGAACGAGCATCTGATTGAGCATTACTATGAAGTAAAGGTCATGATTTATCGTTTGTTAAGCGTTCGTGTACATTTCACCAAATAGGTGAAAACCCCAATGTACTAAAGATACTCGAATCATAACCAGAAATACATCATTTTGACGGCACCAGGCAGATGAATATCTATATGTTGGTACTTATTGACTATCATTTTCAAGTCCATGTCACCTATAAATAAGCATGTAAACTGCCAACAATTTATTATGTAACCCCGCACAATTCAGTGATGATTGTCATTAGACATTATCAAAATGTTTTCTACGCATAATAAACTGGTTACTGCACAGGAAGGTACATACTTTGTCCACTGTGTTCCATTACACACGCTTATTTATTTTTTTAACTGCCACGTAAAGCTCAACTCACTAATGTCGGGATTAGATGGAACTTTCATAAAGTCTACGGGAATTTTTATAGAATCATTTTTGCGATCATTTGATACCGCGTATAGTCTCAAAATTAATATCTACCTGTCAAACTTCAAGCTAGCAAGTGTACAGCCTGCATATGTCGCGTTTATATGGTCTGTCGATAACAATATAAAGAAATGGAAAACTTATGATGTATCCAAAACATCAGTCATAATACTGTTGATAATACATTTCATATGAAAACTCGCCTGTAGTTCTCCATGAGTTTATACCTTGTATTTGTAAAGTTTGTTGTTAAACCGCGTGAGCCAGTGAACTGTTTGAAACCTGTGGTCGGTATACCCCTTTACGTGTGCGTAGTATTCGAGGTCGCGACCAACTCGCAGATGTGTGCATGCCACGCATTATATGAAATCCATGCAAGTCCGTCTCTATGTAGTAATTGTCGAGGTAATTATCATACATTCGAACGCCTAACGACCGTTCTGTTAACACTCGCACTAAGCATTTTCGCACGTGTAGCAAAGTGACCACAGAGGTCGCTGCTCATGATGACTTCTGGCGTCTGCTACAGACCCGACCACGTGACCCCGGCCTGCTATTGCATTTTCTCCATGAGCGCCAAAACCTGTAAATTCGTTTACCAAACGCTTTTATGAAACGAAAAAAAAAAAAAATAGAACACCGACCCTGGATGATACGAACCACCCACACAAAACGATCCTGGTGGAGATGTGTGACTTTTATTTTCGTAACTATTTTATTGTTTAGAAGACGTAATAAACACATCCCAGAAACAAACGCAAATCATATCTTATAAAGATTGAGTGAAGTTAGGCAAAAGATTAAAGTGTCAATAAGCGTATCGTTTTCCTGTTCACGTGAAATTTGCAGAAGCACAGAGCCGAGGTTTCTGCAAGATTATTTTTATCAACATAAAAAAGCATGCCAGTAGAAACCATTGCGAAATAAGTTCATAAGGATGGTTGATAGATATAGGTAAAGAGTTCTCCAAACACATCAAAAAGTTGAATTTACCTGTGACAGTTTCGACGACGGGCTGTCATCTTTCTCAAACTTTCGGATGTGTTTAGAGAACTCTTTAACTACAGTAGAAACAATGTTTGTCTACAACTAGAACGTATTCATTGCATGGCGTAGGGTAGAATGCTAATTTCCTTGCCTTTCATACAAAAGGCAATTCATTTTCCCACACACATCTCCCTCCTTTTTCTTTGTATGCATATGCATAATACGTACACATATTTGCATATATTTACACACATACACGCGCACACCCATACACACGCATATGTAATTATATATTCATACACATTGTTTGTGTGTGTGTGTGTGTGGGTGTTATGATTTCAAGAATTTTGTGTCTTGCTTGAAACTTAACATCACTTTGTTTTTGCGTTAAACTATACAGTGCTGAATAAATACTTGATGGTTACATAGTCCACAGATCAATTTTTCCCAACAGTTTTTTAGTATCATTGCAATTAAAAAACGGAAACAAGTCAGAAGGGTGAATGAAGAAAAACAAATCAGTTATATTTTAAAAACTTCATAGCAAACTGCAGTGTTTATACAGCTTCAAAATGGTGTGTGCATTTCCAGTTTATAAGCATTCATTCTATTGAAAGGTATTTATTGACAGAAAAATAACCCCCAAACAGTTTTAAAATAGCATCAATAAATTCAACAGTCACTTCCCGATCAAGTGACTTGAAGACGAAATTTCACCATCCCGCAGAGGCTAGTAGATTTTTTTGTTGAACGATTAGGGTTAAAGGTTAAACGTAAATGCTGGTAGACTTCGAAAGGCATTTTTCTTGTAACTGTATGCTGTGGCTTATAATCATGGTCACCAAATAACTATACGGTGTGTGCGCGCGAGTGTGTGTGTGTGTGTGTGTGTGTGTGTGTGTGTGTGTGTTTGTGTGTGTGTAAGCGGGTGTGTGATTACACATATTATATTGTGGTATGAAATGCACTGCTTTGATATCTGCTTTGTTATATGGGACAGTGGCAACCATGGCTACTGATATTGAAGAATCAGTGATGTTGTGTCTACTTTGTTTTATCACCCGGTATATGTTTCTTGCTGGAGGTAATGGATAAAAATGATACAAAAGTGACAGTGCCGCAAACAAAACCAAAACAATTCCTTTTCCAAACGGTTGTCACTTTCATCACTTCGATATTCACTTTTCCTTTATGATAAATATTATCCTCATTCATTCATTCATTCATTCATTCATACATTCATTCATTCATTCATTCATTCATTCATTCATTCATTCATTCATTCACTCATTTATTCATTCATTTTATATCATGATTATTGCCATCAATTTTGATATCAATTTTGCCATTAGCTATACCGACATTCAATCTTCATTAGCGTTGTTTCTTTCGATTAGTTCCGTATTAGATTAATAGGGATAATACCATGA
The DNA here is from genome assembly GCF_040938485.1 of Diadema antillarum. NCBI lineage: Eukaryota > Metazoa > Echinodermata > Echinoidea > Diadematoida > Diadematidae > Diadema > Diadema antillarum. The sequence continues at coordinate 391,618 of NW_027272197.1, read as the reverse complement.
AGGGGGCTCAGGGAGCAGAATCCTAGCTGTGAACCTGTCGCTGCAGCTCGTAATGTTCCGTGTATCATCGTGGAGGTTAATGATAAAGGTCATCCCCATCTTGGGACCATTTTTTCTTCTTTTTCTCTTCTTCTTCTTTTTCTCCTTCTTCTTCTTCTTCGTCGTCTTCTTCTTCTTCTTCTACTTCGTAGTAGTAGTAGTAGTAGTAGTAGTAGTAGTAGTAGTAGTAGTAGTAGTATAGCAGTAGCACGTAGTGTAGTTTGCATATTGATTGTGTTGTTATTGTGATGTTGAAGAAAGTTTATATTTCTTGTACAATATATGAACAAAAATAACCTCCGCCGACAGTAGCTTTTGCCTACTTTTGGAGGTAACAACATATAAAACAAAATCAGAGATTAAAATCTGTTAAGGTAAAATTCATTAAGCACGAGAGAAGAAACACCTGCGAGAAAGAATTGTTTTGGTTTTGGATGTTCCACTCCCCTCCCATTTCATCGGAGCAAGTCAAACGTTTGCGGCAATGTCTGTCAATATAAAGGTTGAATGTGCAGTACATGTGGATGATACACGTTGTAAACGGGCAGCGAATGTGCAGTGATAAAAAAAGGGGGAGCGATGCTGTAACATGAAAGTGCTCCGCAGGGCTACAGTTCCCCCATGAACAGAGCAGGTGGCAGCTGTTAAGAAATGACTTGGATAAATACAAGGGTGGTTGATTATTTATGGCGGAAGCATTCTTAGTGTGTGGAGAATATACATGTAATCGCTCTCTCTCACTCCATACACACACACACACACACACACACACACATACTTATATACATGTACGTATGTATGTATGTATGTATGTATGTGTGTGTGTGTATGTGTGTGTATGTATGTACGAACTTAGGGGTAGAATATGTCTGAAAAATAGGGTATCGTAAGGAATTTTTATGAAGGGAAATATAGTTGTATTTGATTCCCCTTAAGGTTTCGACAGTTTTTTTTAGTAGTAAACTTCAGAGTGCGTATATACACTATCTGTACCCTTAGGACTGTACCATTCGTCTATTTAAAATGGACTGATACCTAAATATAAACATGTATATGTGAATCGAATGAATGCAGCAATATCAGTAGAACAAAGGAGTGAAAGTTTGAGGAAAATCAGACAGTTTCATTTGCCTTTATGGAGAGATTTACTGCGACGCGTAAGGCCCCTGTGTATCATGTTTACTGGGTGTGCTTGAAAATGGGACATATCTCTACATGTACATGTAAGCTCCTCTTATATCATGTGTTCATTTTGAATACTAGTATATGTTTTAAATTTGGATTTGAAATGATATTTTTTTTTGTTTGAGAACAAATATATAAAAACGTATAAAGATATGTTAATAAGAATGTAGAAGGAGTTATACTTCGACGTCAAACAAACTTATCATGTTTATTTGCTTTTTAGTCCACCCTTCCTTTTTTTTTAAATCTCAGAACATAAATGACGCAACAGGTTTGGTTTGAAACTATGCATATATACTTTCAATTCGTTGAATAACTCCAATTTTCATATTGTAATCAACCAGTGTGAACTGAGTTATGTAATTTTCGTGTATTATGTTCTGTGGAAGAAAAATTAAATTGATTGAATTGATATATGTGTACGTATAATGGCTAATACAACCTCTCTTTATAACATACGAAAGCTTGTAATATATATATATATATATATATATATATATATATACATATTATGTTCATATGGATACAATAGGACAGACAAACATAAACCATACATACACACATACACCCTCACATGCGCACAAGATGGTATGTACATGCTGTATATATATTCATATAAGCTATCATACATATATAGACAAAGCATTTTCTCTCTCAGAAACCAGATAAAAACGGAAATAGATAACCCTCTCATCCTCACTCTAATTCATAAACTTCAACGACTTCTATCATCGGCAGGTAATGGTGCATAACGGTGAAGGTCGAAACACAGATCTCACGCATCGCTTGGAATGGCGTTGCCTTTCTGCCATATTTGATAATTGCAATATATAGAGAGAAAGTAGACTGGTAGAAGAGAAAGAGATTAAAACGTATATGGGGAAGAGGAAAAAACCCTCTAAATGAAATAGTAATGTGTATTTCCGAGAAAACGACACAAATAATTTACTGACAGCATGTTCAACCTACAAGCGCCTGCATGGATGAATAAAAATACAATTTATTATAGTAGCTTGAACTCACTACATCGCTAATTGCCAACACCATCTCGTTGCCGGTTATGATTGAGAGTTTAGAATGTAAAAAAAAAGAGAGAAAAAATCCGTCTTTTGCCAAAATCTAGCTTGTGCATATTGATTTATATCACTGCTAACCCCTGAATCAAACCTATCACGAAGCTATCTGTACATTGGTTTTGCTCTATCATTCGTTTTATGCTCAACTCACACTGGTAGTCATATTGACATCCTTTATTGCTCCGTCATTATAGTAAACTGCACTTTGTAACTTTTACGTTGAATATAACTTAAGTCGATCTATAGGATCGCGAAAGGTGATACAGCGAAAGCAAATAGCTTTAATAGTTCAGTACTTGTCAGCAAGTATGCACAATTTTCAAAGAGTCATCGATTAGCTAAGATTATTCTGACGCACATAGCACGTTGCTTTTACTTTGACTTGTCTGTTACGAAGGTGATAAAGACAACTAAATCATCCATTTGGGGGGACATGTTGTTTAGGTCACGAACATTCTCTATCTAATGCTGATATGAACGTCCAAGGCTTTTCCTGTCCATCCAGTCTTGACAAACCAACCAACCGACAATCAAACAAACAAAATACCGGACAAAAACGAAACAGGATCCGTTGAAGCCATCGATATGGACTTTGAGAGACAGCGTTTGAAACTTGAGGCGGGGATCGCTGTTGGAGTGTATCCCCATTAAGCGGCGGGGATCGTAATGGCATGGCGGAGACAGGTGCTGGGTAGGACTGATAACCGCATGACACCCAATGAAATAAAGATTCGCATATATATTGCATCAGTCAACGGAGGAGAGCAACTGCCAAAGAGGGGCTGAACCCTCGCGCTTTGCCTTGGGGCCTCCCGACACATGTTTATTTGTATTTCTGCGAATATTTCTCGAGGTCACAATACACAAGAAAAATACATAAATAGCAAAAGGGCAAATATAATATCGCGTCGTGGGAACATTTAAATCGATCGGGTTTGTGGGACTGGGGGATTACCACGCGGGTTCGGCTGACTCGCGGCGGCGCAGCGGTCCGCTGACAGAATTTTACCAGGCAAATTGGCAACGTCTCCCCGATTGGCTCAGGGCAGACCAAACGCCCACAAGTAGAGCGAAGTGTACGAGAAGGCCCTCGTGGATGTCGTTTATGACCCGTTTCCATGGTTATGGACAATTGCGACATCGAGCTGTAAATTTCGTTGCTCCCCCTGCCGTCGATCTCTCGCCACCCGCATTCCTGAATCCTCCTGCTCTTCCTATACCTTACTTCTTGGTATAGCGACATAATTATGATACGATGGTTACGGGGTTGATCTACTTAATATTTTGTACTCATTGGCTAAGATGCATTATCAAAGAGATGGCGTATTAGTGCAGATAGTCATTGCAGTAAAGACGAGGCCCACTTCTATCCCTGTCGAGCTCATTGCTCAGGTAGATATTTTGTGCTTAAGATGTGTGATACTATACTTACTCATGTTGTAATACTGTCCCATCATGCAAGAGTGTCAAAGGTGAAGACATTCTCATTGTGCAGAAGATGTATTTTTGTCTACTGTGGTCTTGAGTACAGGCTCTCCAGTCATTTTTAATACTCTTGAATATTACATTCCACACCTTTACAGTAAACTTACACTCATCGACATCGTTTCAAAAGACTACGACTCCGCTGTTTTCTCTTTTGCTACTTCAAAATCATCAAACGTAAGGCTTTAATACCGCCACAGGTGGTTCTTTTGTACAGCGATAGGTAGAGGGATCCATGTGCGGATATAGGATACTCATTTGGCCGGAGGAAAATGACACGAAAAGTAAGACCGCGACAAGTTGTATTCTGTAACATGAATGTCAGTTCGAAGGTGTAGGTAGGGAAGAGATGGGGGGTGGGGTAGGGGTGGAAGTGAAGATAGACAAGCAAGGTATGAAGCATTCTGCACATAGGAATACTACATGGCAAATTTCCTAGAAATAAACTGACTGAGCGAATGATATTTGTCAAGCTTTACAACATTCACGCTATCAGTTTATGCAAGCATCCATTTGTTGTTGTTGTTTTTTTTTTGTCTTGTACCAGCTGTGTTGATGGTTTTCTATGAACATTTTAATTTCCATTAATTAAGTTGCATTTTCATCACATTGCTAGTCATTCACGTGTATCTGATTTGCCACACCCTTAACTTGCTCTAGATAACAAGGAATTGACGAACCATAACATAATATTTGCAAAGAATGGTAGTAATGTGGATTTGTACTGTCAATTTGATGAGCTCTCATGTAGTCTTAATGAATAATTTTGCAGGCGAAATCAAGATCATTTCCTTTCCAAGCTGATATTACCAGCCTGAAATTACTTTTACCTATTCTTCTCCGCTTCGAACTGGGTATCAGGTTATCGAGTAAGTATTGCAAAGTAATAATATACATACATACATGTCTACGCTATTGTGGAGAAGGGCGATAAAGTTATGTAAAGTCGGAATGTTAGCCTGGGGAGGGCTAACACCTTTAAGGTTCATGGGATCATAACTTGCACCCCTACTTTGGCCCTCAATCCTTTCTGGGAGTGTGCCGAAAGAGGGGTAAACCAACACCGCTATATTACTATGACAAGAAGGAATAACGATAACAATGATTTCAGAAAGGGTCCAACTTGAAGTTGGGTTTCTTTACACTGGGATCAGCAGAAGAAAACGCGTGGTCCTGTCTTCTTTGAACTTGTCGTCTAGGTCGTGTTTTCTCTTACATTTTGGCGGCCATCTTTATTCAGCTGTTCGTCGTTTATCACGGAAGAGTTCGCCCCTTGTGGCACTTCCATTGCTTAGAGCCCTAGACAAGAGTTCATTGCCGCGTAGACAATGACTAGGTTTGGTCCCAATGGATTGTCAGTTCCAGGTACAGCTCTTTTCACTTTTTTTAAACTCTTTCAGGGGTTGTGTGCTTGATTTTGATTAAAAAGCATTCGAACTGCTACTCCAAAGTTGGTTTTAAGAATGTAGGGCGTATACATCGCCTTCAAGTGACACCGTGACAGTACGAGAATGCTCGCTATGATAATGTATACTATCGAGGTCATAATAATACTTTACTGAGGATTCCTTACTGCATAAGCAATGAGTGTGTGTATATATACAAGTATATGAATCAAGTCAGGAGCAGCGCAATGTAGGTAGATTCATGGGTCACCACAAATCTACGCATACCACTTGTCACATTAAAGATACGCCACTTGATTCCAATAAGGACTTGGCCACCGCCCCTCACTCACTCTCTGCAAAGAATTCCAATCATTCAAACTGAAGAATGCATCATCGCTCCGAAGAAATCCTTGGCGTTCGTGTACCTAACACACACGCGTATCAAACATATAGTATATCATTATGTATATAAACATGCATAAAGTCGTCTGTCATCATATTTATTGGCATCTGCATTGTGCTTACCTAGCCAGGAATGGAGGCGGGCCTATACACGTGACGGCCTTATATCTTCCTCTGCCGCCAATAGTAAAGTGGTTGTGTGTGCGTGCGTGCGTGCGTGCGTGCATGCTTGCGTGCATGTGCATAAGAATAAACCCTTAAAATGAAAGGAATTTAACACACGACGACTTGTTTAGTGAAGGAAGTTGAAATCATGATCATCTAAATGGATGATAGAGTTTTGGTAGAGATGGGGCTTCAGGTCTTTAACTCCCGGCTTTAACTTTTAACTTTTTTGCAAGATAATGAGAAACATCTTATGAAATATGAAAGAGTGTACAATTCGAAAAGGAATTCAAAGTTTATTTGATGAAAATCGGTTTTGCAATGACAGAGATATCCAAAACAAAGTGGTACTTTAATAAAAGTTGGCCCCCAATTCTTATTGCCATTTCAAAACTGATTTTCATCGAATAAACTCTAATTTCCTTTTTAGAATGTATACTCTTACATATTTCATTAGTAGTTTTGCATCATCTCACCAGAAAAAGAAAAAAAAAACCTGAAGCCCCATCTCGGGCAAAGCTATGCCAATCTTTTAAGGTTTAATCAACTTTTACTTTACCAAAATTTTAAAAGGGATATGCATCTTTTCTAAAGCTGGTCATCAGAAATCAGAAAAGAGGATGATCACATACCAATTGTGTATATTTCTCCATTTCTTTATAGTGAAGTACAGTGTGATACATCTTTCTATAAGTTTCATTGAAGCAGTTCTCCCGTTGAAAACCCCCTAAAAATACTAAGACTATGTGCAATGATATTCTTAAATCTTAATATGAAACAAAAAGAGACATATGCATTGAACATTCTCTCCTTAATGGATAACGTTTAATGGCTTCTTTACAGGGATTTTTTTAAAAATCTCATTTAAACGAGAATATCCAGTGACCCACACCAATATTGCATTCTCAAATATTCACTGTTTGTATAGTTTTAGTGTTTTCCTTGTGTTTGGCATGATGTAATATGATTTGGTCTCATGATGCTATTGACAGGAAGATTGGTGGAAGACAATAACACATCAACATCGACAAGATCTGCACGAACACGTGTGGTAAACTTGTTCCTATACTGACTGTCATGTACCTTACTGGTCAGTTTAGTAATTAACTTTCTTCGCAGGGTCATTTTCGGATTTTCAAGAATCGAAAAGTCTCTCGCCGGACACAATGCCACGATCCCGCATGCGTCCTCCTCGCTCTCCTTGTCTTCGCTTAGAGCCGCGGAAAATAGACGAATTGTTCGCCTCCGTAAAGAAGTGCTGGATTCGGGATACATCAAAGGTTTCTGATTTCGATTTTTCTCTCCTCTCCTTTACGCAATTTCTCCTCTCGCTTTGCTATCCAAGGCTGAATAGTATACGCCAGACACGAATAAGACTGTGGATGAGGGGTGGAGGACAAGACCCCTGCCTTACTACCACTTCTTTCAAAGGGGTGTCTAGGCGGATCCCCGTTTATCATAACCCGATGTATGAGTGGAGAGCATCACCACCTTCGGATACGATGATTTGACATTAATGGAACGCATTGAAACTAGATAAAGCTAACTGAGAGATAATTTACATCGAGAAAAAAATCCCTCAGCTTATACCTGATCACAACTAAAATATATACATCATATGCCTCTCATAATCTGACGTCGTAATTTGCGCAACTGGTATGATTCAGTGCGTAGTTTGTAGCATAATATATAAGAATGTAGAAGCTGGCATTGGGCATAAATACAGCCAGGTTTTAAAGTCCATTGTGTGGACACTTTTTGGCACTGTGTATAGTTGCAGTAGTAGTAATGGTAGTAGTAAAAATAGTGGTAGTAGTAGAGTAGTAGTAGTAGTAGTAGAGTGTAGTAGTAGAAGTAAAAGTAGTAGTATAGTGGAAGTAGCAGTACTAGAACAATAAAAACTGATTGTCTATTATTCAGCTGTGTCAATTAAAATGGCAATGTTGATCTTCCATGGAGTCCATACAGAGAATACACTCATATTATAATTAACAAATACAGATATAAAAAAGCAAAAATGAAACATTGTACAGTAAATCAAGAGCAGCAAAACAAAAATAATGAAATACGTCATAAGCCAAATTAAGATGAGAATATTACCAAATTTTCGCCCAAATATCTCAACGGATAAGAAAGATACAATGTGGTATTACAATATACCGATTAGATATATATAGATTAACGAAAAAAAGAAGACGCTGGCTTATTCACAAAACCCATGGATAATATCTTTTGAAAAGGAACTATAACAAGCAAATCATCCAAGAAATGAAGAATGAATAACACGTTCCATCGAAACAAAATAAAACCGAAAATGGATACAAAAAAGCAACAAAAACTTGAGTGAAATGTTCTAACATGAATATTTTAAAAGGTGGTATGGCTGAGCAAAACAAACCAAAGAAACTGGCATGGATTGGAAAACTATTTCGATTGAATTAAGTCAAAATGTACAAGTCAAAGCCTTTTTTTTTTCTCAAACATAAAAGCAATCGAAGTTTATTACAAAGCAAGCGCATTGCTGAAATGAAAAGAAACGTTGCGGTTAGAAAATGCCACATAAGACTTAATGACATGTCTCATATCGGTTATAAATAGAAATAACAGAATATGAGTGAGAATTATATTAACAATGAGAAATGCATAAAACGATTAAGGAAAAGGTAAATGTAGATCATTGACTCTTTATACAAGTTAAAACTTTACCTCGTGACCTGAAAGAATAGAATAGAATATCACCAGTAACTGTGTAGCCTAAAAGTATATATTGTGAAATGCTACGTGATAATTTTGTTGCAATTTCTTCTTTGAAAGCATTCATAATAGATGATTACGATCAGGTTCAGTTATGAATTATGATTTATTTGTTGACTTGGTTAAGAGTCAAAAGCGAGCAATCCTGCATTAGTTTGCGCTGGCCTCGCAGAACTCTTTTTCTTTACTCCTGCTTTTGAAAATATCATACTCCATCGGAATGCTCTCCTTTCTTGACGATTCAGCGTGTGATAGATAATGAGTTTTGATGACCATGATTCCTGAAGGAAAGCGATATCAGAAAAAAAAAAAACCCATACACAACAACAGCAACCTGATCTCCATTGTCATCCTGGCAGTTTTCTTTTGTTGGCTATATATGTCGCATTATAGTTGGATGATAAGCTAACAGGTGAAGGTGTTAAGTTGTTGATGAAATATGATCATCTGAAAACTTGAAATTCAAGCTAGAAGTATGCGCTGCTCGGAAACTTTTTTTTTCATTCAATAATTCTTGTCGGACAAAAGGTCTTGCGATCGATGAGGGATTATGCGATTTGTGTTTCCCCCTTCTTCTTCTTTCCTTGATGCTTGGTGCTGTTTCTTTGTTTGTTTTATATTTCCTGAATTGGAGTCATCAGCTATGTTTGCCACCTACGTAGACGTCAGCGAGTTGCGTTTCTGATACAGTCAAACGGCAGTAATGAGAAAGATTAGGTACAATGGAGTGACCTGGCACTTCTTCTGCTACGGAATGCTCGCCAAGAATGGAACCAGTGCTGAGGACAAAACATTGACGAGAGAGACCCTCGCAGTAATCGGATTTGTGCCCGCAAACATGCGGGAGGTTGGCCAACATCAAACTTTTACCCTGTCTTATAGTATCTTTGCTCTGAAAGAGGAAAGAAAGAAAAGAAATAGGACTGAAAAGAGCTGGTGTTTTTAAGCTGGTGTTCAACATAAAAACACCTGCTAACACCATTTTATACCGTATACATGGTATACGTAATGTGTGTTTGTGCTTGTAATCCTTCCGATTCATCGTGACGTTTGTAAAAGTGCATCCTGAACGATGAGGAGCGGATCCTGGTCTATGCAGTGACAAGCTCAGGCTTATTACAATCGGTCACGTATTAGTGTTTGTTTTCTATTTTAACCTGAGGCTGTTCCATACGAGATTGAACAGACTTTGTCCAGGTCCGACCCGGGTTTTCCGTTGGCAATGTGTTAAATGTGTCTGTCAAGAAGGGAAACAAAATGCAATTCATTACATATGTTTCAGACAACAAAGAAGAAGGAGACTTGATGGGTTCTCGACCAGAATGACAACTGTTCACAATTCCTTGTAAGTCCATGTGTTCTAGCGAGTTGTGATGATAAATAACTAATGTTATGATATATCACGTAACAGACATCTGCATTTTGTTTAGCCTTTCCTGGAAGAAGCGCTGATTAGAACCATGTCCTGGCGAGAGTTGGCTTTTGTAATATAGAAAATATCAGGACGAAATATAAGAAATATACTAGACTCTTGTTGGCAAACAATCAAGTCAGAGTGATTTCTAACATGTTAGTTTCAAACTTAAGACTTTACACATCAGAGACGAGATCTTTACAAACAAGTACCATAATGTTTTAAACTTCGGGGATGAGGTTGTTGGGACTTGGAATTAGGGAGGGGGAGGAATGACAGACGTCTGTCTAGCAATGGGCGGATTGAAATTGGGAGGGGAGATGTGAGTGTAGAGGGTTTTTGTTATGGGTATGTTAGGGAAGGCAGTTAAGGGTTTAGAGGTTGTTAGTTTTAGATATATTATACTTCCATCTTTTTTATATCGGTAATTTTGCTGTACCATATTTTCATCTTATTTGTTTCAATTAGAAATAGAATATGGGTTTCAGTTATCACCTTGTTAATCTTTCATTTCCAAATGCGGAAATGCTACATACGAACATGACGAAAGGAGCTTTTTTTGTTACGATGTACAATAATACCAAATTGAATTGCTGTTTTTTATATTATTTGAATTAAGGTGAATGAGTAGTATTGAAGGAAAAAAAAGTATTGTACTACTTCTATGCGTCTGTGTGTATGTTTATAAAAAACAAAACAAAAACAAATCTAGTGCTTCACAACTTCCTGTAGAGAAGAGACATTTTCCCTTCCTACGATGAGACGTCGCCAATTGATTCCATTGTCCGATACGCCAATTGTGTACAGAGGAATGTACGACTTTTGTTCCCTAGAGGTCGTCAATTTAGGGAGGAAGCGACACATTGATTTGCTCATGCTGGGCAGACGGATCGTATTTTCCCGCGCAAATGCAGTCGGACCAGACCATTGCTCCAGAAAGGAAGAGCGCAGCGTCTCCTTTTCTATTTTCGCTATTTCTTTCCTTTTCCATTTTCTTTATTCTTTAACTCGTTTTTTCCCGTTTCACATTGCCAATTTTTAACTTCCTTCTTTCTTTTGATGTACCTTTTCTCTGTTTATTATATCAATATATTCTCACTCTCGTTCTGTTCTCCTACTACTTCTTTGTGTTTATTCTTTTCATTTTCTTGCTCAAACTCAATTATTGCCTGGAAGGAATTTGTCACATTCACAGCTAGCGATTGGGCATTGCTTTTCCTCATGCAGGGTGAACCCAGAAATCCAATACGTATCAAACAATAGAATATGATATGGTACCTATCCACCTATCTATTTGTTTGTAGACAAAGAGAGAAAACGAACAAACAAATAAACAAACAAACAAACGAACAAACAATGATTTTTTGTTTTCTTATTAGTACCTATCTCTCTCCACATTCACAGACGTCACAATCGTATATTAACCGTTTCTGTGCCAAGTGAGTCAAATGTTCACAGAGTCTACACACATACCTTTCGAAATAACATAAGCGCCGCCATCAAAGGGTTAAGTTTGAAACATTTTGACTTTGTGCAGTGGTTGATGATGAGAGCATAGTTTGAAAGTGTAATACGCCCACCGGTTGATCCAGTGGTTAGCACATTGCCGGTGGCGACATGGCTCTTCGGGAAAACACGCTCTTCACACAGATAGGTCGCATTATAGCTGGTATGAATCTTTGTTCAAGAAGAAACTTTGCCAGATATTAAAGAGACAGCATCTATTGACGTAAATATCAGACGTATGAGTCACAACTCTTGTGAAACGTCTCCTGAATGTTTGTGGAATGTAAATTGATTAAGGTGGGAAAGTCTTTTTCTCTTCTTCTTCTTTTCTCTGTGAATATGACAACCCGTCCCTCCAGTGGAACAACCTTGAGGCCTTTTAAAAATCCTCTGTGGCTTACCATGGTGTCAAGTCAAACATTCCTCCTTCATGTTGATTCCCTTTTGGGCAAGATTATAGGATGAGCGAGGATTAGCGGAAATGGTTAATCGGGTAAAGGGGATTAGGAAAGTTACGTGTCAGTTGACCAAGATAGGATGAGATAGGATGGTCTATTCTAAATATGGAGATAATCATGGCATCCAAAAGTTCGTGAAGCGTCTCGGCGCTAGGCTTCTTGATCATGGAGAGTATGGAAATTGGGTTTCTCTCAAAAGGAGTTTGACGACATGACTTGTAATTAAGCTTCTTAGCAAAACAGATTTGTATAGACCTGTAATGAGTTTGCATTTTAACTTTCATTACTGAAGTGAATACATCGAACCTAAAGATACAAGAACCTGCTTTTACTTTAAATTATTTCTTCAAAATATGTCCAACCCAAGATAGCAAAATGACCAAGAATAGTATTCGAAATTTTCCCCGTAACTTTCTCCTTCTCTGACGAAGAGAAGTAAAGATACGTGTATTTCTTGAAAGTTGCATTTGACTATTTCTGTCTTCTATTCGTTGAATACTACATTCCTTTCGTTGTCAAGTCGTTTTCAAGTCCTCATTAAAGGGAACCCAAACCCAAAGAGAAATGTAAATTGAGTGAAAGCAGCAACATTAGTAGAACACATCAGTGAAAGTTTGAGGAAAATCGGACAATCGATGCAAAAGTTACGAATTTTTAAAGTTTTCGTGTTGGAACTACTGGATGAGGAGACTACTAGAGCTTATGACCTATGTGTGGACAACAATAGTTATAAAGGAAATATAAAGAAAATTCCACAAAAATTCACTTTTCTATCATAATGAAAGAGCACTTGACTAACCGTTTTCGGAAAGCATGGGGAATAATTGCTACCCTTAACATATGTCAGTATCAAGTTGATGGAATGTGTAATTTTCATGAAAAATGAATTTTTGTGGAATTCCCTTATATTTTCTTTATATCGTTGTCCACGTATGACGCCATAACCTCTAGTAGTCTCCTCATCCAGCTGTTCCAACACCAAAACTTTAAGTATTCATAACTTTCACATCGATTTTCAGATTTTCCTCAAACTTTCACTGAAATGTTCTACTAATGTTGCTGCCTTCACTCATCCACATTTCTCTTTTGGTATGGGTTTCATTTAGTAATCAAGTAATAAGTTTCAGTTTGTTTGTGACTGCCACAGAGATATTTATGAGTCAAACATTCTACAAGTAAGAAATGAATAAGCCATCACAGGCCTATCAAAGACATAAGACCCAAAAGACAACATGCTTTAAAAAACGATGAAAAACAGATAATCTGAAATTTTATAAGAATCATCACGTGACTTGAGCGGCTTTGCTCTGCTCGTTTGTCTATCCTTATTCATTCATTTATCTATTTATTAATTAACTTATTTATTCATTTACTTGTTTATCTATTCATTTACTTATTTATTTATTCATTTATTTATTTATTTATCTATTTATTTATTTATCTATTTATTATTTTGGTATCGATCATGATTTATCTGATCTTTAATTCTTAGCTGTAGGTTGACGCACTTTTCAATTGGTGACAGAATAGGGTCTCTCTGGATTAATACAAATGAGGACTTTTACGGCTAGAGAGAAACAATTCCTTGGCCAAACAAAATGGATACAGCGTGGCAGACGTTATGCAAAACGTGTAACAGATTTTTACAGCTAGCGTGAGGATAATGCATCATACACAAGGAAAGGGGGGGGGGGTAACCAAGAGAGATGGCGCTTCGCCAACCGATTTTTAATGCTGAAAATTGATCCCCACATCTGGATGTATTTCGTTGTCACTGTCTCTGCCATCACACAAAGGCTTAATAAAGCCATTTTATCCGGAGAGATGTCGAACACCTGTTCGAGCCCGCTGCCGGGAGATGTCACGCTTTCTGCTTGGGTTCAAGAAACACACTTTCTTCGATCTGTCTAAAGTGTAAGGAGAGTCCAACCTTCTTAATCTCAAATGACCTAGAAAGTTGCTCTCAATGAAATATATTATGATATAGCAAAGTTTCACCATCAGGAACAATTTGAGAGAAATTGAACAAGCATGTGAGTGTCGGTGAGTCATCAAGTATAACGTCCTCTAAGTACGTTGATGAAGATTTTTGTTGTTGTGATGGCGTTAATGCAGCGTTGCTTGTGTGGTGATCCTACTTGACTTGTCCACAGAATTAGCAAAATGTGTGATTGTGTCTGTGCATGAAACAATCAGTTTTCTACGTATCATAGATAATAACACAGTCTTTAACTCTCGTTATATCTTGGGAAGGGTCGCTAATGAGTATGTCTTTCGAGAAATGAGAATATTTAGTTTGCTAATTAATGGTACCGTTTGGACGGAGTGCACGTCACGAGACCGACACTCACGAGTCATACAGCCCTCGAGTTATACAGCTCACAAGTCATACAGCCCATTAGTTCGACACTAAGCTAACAAGGGCCACGAGACCGACACATTAAGCCCCGTGTTGTATCTGTCGAATTCGTGGGATGTTTTTACCCAGTGTCGAACTCATGGGCTTTGTTTGCCTAGTGTCGCACTCATGGGCTGCATGACACGTGAGCTGTATGACTCAGGAACCTGTTTTCAATGTCGCACTCGTGGGCTGTATGACTCGTGGGTGTCGGTCTAATGGGATGACCCCTTTGGACGTTGTGTATGAGGCAACTTTCATTTCATTTCATTTCATTTATTTCAATTCCAACAACATTTTCATACACAAAATAACACAACATCAATACAATGTCGTAACAAAGAAAAATACATGAAGTTAACAATAATACGCATGAAAAAAAGCAAGAGAATATTGAATCAAAACTTAAGTTGCAGGAAATGGAGGAGACATGCTAAAAAGCTAAGCTTGTATTTTGCAGTCTCCTCGTGGACAAAAAGACTAAATAACATCGAAAGGCAATTAGCTGGACATAAACGGTGCACAACACATACAGTCCTATACAAATAAACAAACAAACAAACAAACAAACAGACGGACAAACAAACACAAGCAACCTCTCTTGTAAAGAGAAAGATAGAGAGAGAAAAACAAAGCACAGTGAAGGAAAAGGAGGAGAAGAGGAAACTTAACATCAGTTGAGTGATAAGCACATTTTAAATTTCTTGTATTTTTCTAATCTTGCCGAAACTTTCAGTAATCGGATTCTGTCATTCCGTCGGGCATATCAGACATCATTTTGTCTTCCCGGGTTTGTTTTCGTTATAAAACCGCACAGCAAATTAATGTCATCACCAAAAATGTTCTCGACCGCACACGCGTGTGCGCATGAATTGATAACATGGATATGTGTTCCTGTTCCCTAAGCATAGAGCCAGAGTACATAAACATAAACGCACGTGTATGCACGCACACAAGCATAATATACAGCACATGCCATGGGTTGTAAGCATACCATGTTGTGCATGTGTGTAATGTGATAGTGAAGAATGGTCAGTGTTTATTTCTGCGAAGCAATCTTGCCGAGGCCTGTTTGAAATCTTCAACGTCATAGCCAGAAGGTGTGTGATACCTCCGTCGTCATGGCAACTCTTGCATCCTGGAACATTTTGATTTAAATAATCAAACAAACAAACACCACAAATATGCCAGTTTTGTTTCCAACCATTATCATGAAGCAGCTCAGATATCATATTTGTAGACTTCATCGATCAAGATGTTCAATTCTGATAAAAATTTCAACTCGACAAAAATATATACGCGTGTATTTTGATATCCTTCTGTCTATAAAGTGTAACATTGACAGAAACGTTTTAGGTAAGTATAATAAAAGCATTAGGATGACAGGTCTGTACAATAACACTGTACAATTATGTCTGTACAATTATGATAATATAGTCATTGTTATGTCGAAAATGTGCCAGGGTTGAGTCTATTGGGAATGTCAAGAAAATGTCCTCCCGACATTGTATTGTATCAATTCATTTCTTTTTTTTGGGGGGGGGGGGGGGGGGGAGAGCGGTGGAGCGTGGTGGCATATGGGTGCAGAGAAAAAAGAAAGGAAGATACAATCATTAAAGATCTGTGACGTACATTTTATACAATACATTTCTAAATTGAATGACATGAAGACCTGTGCACAATCAAAATAAGTTAGCATGGCATTGCGGACTGCTCAAGTGTCACACATAGGATAACTCCTCTTTTCTTTTCTTTTGCAACAGCTCGACATGACAGAAAATCATTTAATTGAATCTAGAAGTACACTTTGGAGAGAACGCAACATCCTAATAACATCAAGATATAGAACAAAATGAGCAGTATGTATACAAGAAAGCGAATTAAGAGAAAGTGGAGATCAAGCAAATTAAGAAATGAGAGATTTGACAAATTAGATCATATCATATCAAACAGGAAACCTTTTGGCAATCTCGAAGAACATGTATCAGGATCGTCATACATGTGCGAAATCGCAACTGTTTTCCGTTTCTTTCTTGCTTGCAGTTGCTTCTCACAACGCATACGAACATAAGCCTATATTTTTCACCTTACTTAAAAGGTTCTCTTTGATAATCTGTTTCCTGTAGAATAGAGCTACAAAATTATGTTGCATAATACAAAATTGAGTCTGTCGTGATTATGTAGAAAGAAAACAACCATGGCAGGTAGATTTGTGTACTCTTGGCATATAAAACGAACGAATCTCTCTGCCAAGTTTGAGATGGAAAGTTTTTTTCCGTGGATTTTTTTTTTCTTTTGAAGTTATTTTTTTGGATCTGCAGAAAATTGGGGCAGGCAAGATTTGTAATTCAATAGCAGAAACGGCAAATATTTCAGTAGGAGGTTGCGCGAGCCCACATCAGCGTGCTGTTTATCCCCGAGTGACAGATGGCCAGAGAGAGGCTTAAATCACGGAGGACGATCTTGAGCTTGCTGTGGGTTTGAGGGCCTCAACCTCACCAACAAAGTCGCCGAAAACTTGAAGAAATATCATGGATTTATTCACGGTTGCAACTGAACCTTCTCGCATCAGGTAACGGAGTTTTTCTTGTAGTTTACCGTTACGAGTACTTCATCTTACAAACACGTATTTCTATACGAGACATTACTTGTTGTTGTTGATGTTTAGTAAGTGTTGAGCTGATTGGGTACGTTTTTGTTGTGTTCATCAGGATTTGACGGTACGAAACCGTTTGTAATTAACTAGGAATACACTTATCTCTCTTTTCTCCATGCGTAGAGGCTATGGCACATCACTAAAACACTGACATGAAATGAGCACTATTTTGTTTGAGACTTGGACGACGAAAGAAAAAAAATGTGGGGGAGGGGAGGGAGGACTGTAGCCACCCCTTAGAAAGACAAGGATCACGATTCAAATTTCACCTGGAGTTCTTGTTACAGGCTGATCTGGAACACAAACACAGAAGGAAAGATACCGGTGTTGCCTTCGTTACTCTCATAGTGGTGTTCGATCCTCAAGAAAGAGGGGGCGAATACGAGGGATATGATTGCAACTTTAAGCCGGTAACCATGACGACATTTTTCGTTCTTTTCCTCGTGAGAAATCGGCCACAGAAAAAGGAATTCGATAAACGTCCGCAATATTTCATCGGCATCTTTCTTCATATTTTCTTGGCTACACCCCATGTTTACAGCAGAGACAGCAGTGAGGTTTTTCCGTCCTGAAATAACGGATAAATATTCAGCATTCGCTGTTTGGTTGACTCAAAATAAAGCCATATCTATTTTATAGAGGGAAGAAATATGGCTGGAAAAATGTCTTCCCGCAGTCCACTTTCTTCAGACATGTCAACTACGCCAGTTTTGCTTATTTTTGATGGATATCATTTCTTTCGTCACACTTGCTAACTGCGCCGTTTATACTTCTGCTCGCGGCCACGCCCTTTTTTCCATCCATTTGTTGTTTTCTTCTTTTTTTTCTTATTTCCTTTAGCATTGGAATTCATTACATATGAGTGTTCCCACAGAAGAAACTGTGATTATGGTATTATCTGGTTTTGTCAAGATTTGGTCCAAGTGTGTGTCTGGAAGATGTTTGGGAGGTAGCAGAGGGATGGAGATGTGGATGATATGGGTGAGGTTACCTTCTACTGGATTCTTGTGCCTGAACGTTGACATGATGACATCAGTTATATGGATGGTTTTGTAGCGAGAGATCTGTGCATTCCTCTAAAATACCCCCCCCCCCCCGAAGTAACGAACACAGAGCTAAAGTATGCAAGGGCTTAGAGGACTAATCTTTGGGGAAAATATTTCTACAATATATCATGCCATGAAATCTGTAGTTCAAACGCCATCGTAGTCATCATTAGTTTTATCATTAATGTACCACTTCCCTACCACTATCTCAAGTGATGCTGCCACTATATTACAACTGCTAAATCTATTAACACTATACTTTTTTTTTCTACTCTGGTGCTCTATAGTGGGAGTGGCAGTGAAGCGGTAGTACATGTAATAGGAGAAGTAATAGTTGAGATAATAGTTAGCTGTAATATCGATAATGACAATGGTAATGATCACAAATGCCAGGGAGATTGTAGGATACAATTTATGATTAGATTGACAACTCTTTTGTGGTTTCAAATGAGCACTGCAATTCTTGCTCCCTGTTTTAGATAGAACCAGATATGGGATAGTCTCAGAGAAGACAGTTTAGCTCTTTGATCGCGTTATATAAATGAAATGATAACTCATTCTGTAGAATCATATTAATGCATCTAACCGAAGAAAAATTGCCATCTTTATCCGAAGGCAACTATACAACGCCATGATAATGGAGATCGACAGAAATCCAAGGAAAACGTTGCTTTCAAGCTATTAAATTCAATCTTGAAGGTTTCAGCAGAAGAAAACAAGTGTTGATGAATCTTGAGTATAGCGGTAAAAGAAAAAGAAATCTGCTACTGCTAACTCTATACCAACTCTTGATATAAATAGAAAGTACCTGAGAAACACTGTTTGTTGACTCCAAGCAATTCACTCTCGATGTTCTCCTCGGGTGATGTTCGTTACTCCGAAGGTTCGCTAATCCGAAAATTGTGGCGTCATTCCGGAGGTTCATTATTCCGATGGTTCGTTAGTCAAAAAAAAAAAAAACCCATAAAAAAAGCAGGCGTTTACTAATGAACCTTTAGGAATAACAAACCTTTTTTTTTTTTTCATTTTCACTTAACGAACCTTTTGAATAACGAGTCTTCGGAATAACGTTACGAACAACGGAACTTTGGAAATAACGAACATTTGCAATAACGAACATCACCCGAGGAGAAGCTGTAACCGTGTACTTCTATAGGGCATGTACCGATAACTGTTTGGACCGCTTCATCATGCCAGTCATTGGCGAGGAAATGTCTTACGATGTGGAGCTGAAACTAAAGAACGTAAAATTTCCAAGTGAAATAGTGGTTTTATCTTTGCTGTTCAGTAAAAATCAGATATCAATTTCGTCAGGAAGTAGAGCCTGTTAGCTACTGCTTGTTTTGCAAAGTTATGAAAATGAATTACTTCATGGTTCTTCATGACTGTCAATGGCAAGTTTGATTTAATTCAATTTGATTGGATTTGTAACTCGCGTTACCACAATAGCCGTATATGATACCATGGACCTACGGTGTCCATGATGATACAGACGAGATTAAATGATCTATACCTACTAAGTTACCGGTGCTAGTGATTAGCGCCTGTGTTAAAACTGATGTTGAGCATAGATGAAGGCTAGCGATCATTTTGCGTCATGTTCCCCCCGCCCCCTCATGGTCCCCAGGAACAAAGTGACATATATTATTATGAATCTTTAATCGTGCTCGTAGTTAAGTCTGTCCAGGACTGTTAGAACGTCCCTGGAACAATATTGGCAAGATGTAGGATGGTACATCACGCTTTTTTTCCTCCCCTTTTACCCGGGAGCGGACTCCAGAAATTGTCATCGCCGTCTGGTCCGACGCTACAGATTTATGCCGAGGGTAACCCCGAAGTTCAATGGCGCGCGAGAGACGGGACACCCCACCTGCCATGACATTAAATCTTAGCCAAATTGCCCAGTAGTTGTCTCTGTACGATGCGATCATAAAACACGAATTACGCACAGATTGACCTGTGACAGCTGTTAGCATTGCTGATCCCTGTCGCCAATGTTCGGTAAAGATAAGCTGGAAGGAGAAGGAAAAAAAGAAGAAGAAGAAAGGTTTTTACTCCTGTGGAGTGAACCAAGTTTGGATTGGACGCGGACCTTTTCGTATAGACATTGTGGGGAGTCTCCAACAAACAAACAAAAATCTACATTTGTAGCTCCTTTTCAAACTACAAAAATACAGATTTAGTTGCAAAACATTAAAACATGGTCGCAGTACTTCATTTAAGTAGTAAAATAACGATAATAATCTCTTGAGACGTCAGAAAACAAAACATCCAAAAGCACTGAAAAAAAAAACTCCGGTCGGGTTTCACTAATACAAACATTCTCTATACATTAGCTTAATTACACGTGAAATTTTATGTGTGTTATCGTTATAACGAAAGCGATATAAAAGAATTTGATATCAATATAGATACTCTCATCACAATAAATTAAACATTTGAACTGAGATTAGAACATCAGTAATCATTAATGAATGGTGTAAAAGGAGCACTCATATGAAATAAACAGATTCAGACCTATAAAGTGTTCGGTAACATATCAATGATTGTCATGTATCGAAATGGAAAGATAGAACTTCCCAAAGAATTTACAGAGGACTTTACTTGGTAATGTTTGTGGCGCCTTAAAATCATCCGATTTTTTTTTTGTGTGTATGCGCGTGTATATCTGTCTGTATGTATGTCTGTCTGTCTGTCTGTCTATCTGTCTGACCTTCTGTTCAAATATGGACCAGGCAAATTGGAATTTTAGCAAATGCATGATGATACTTTGAAGAATGATTTTTGTGTTTCAATTCCAGATCTCATCGGTGTAAATGAGTTATAGAATTTGCAACTTATGTCTAAAAGCTATCATCTGGTTCACCTCACGTCGAATCTGAGCATTAGAAACATAATTTCTGGATTGAGACATTACGAGATCCAATGGCTTTATGAGAAGAGTTCGAGTGCATGGCGTGGTCAAGAAGTTTTTATGTTTATTCTTTGAATAAGCACAAGTCATAATTTACGGTACATTTACTGTCAATATATCACAAAACGACAAGTTTATGCACGGGTCGTAAAGAGGGAACATTGAACTGTTTTCTAGAGGTAATGAAAACATCATCAAATTTGGGTGACCGGGTAAAATGATAGAAAGTCATCATGACAAAAAAAAATTGTTTTTATCAAGTACGGTGAAGTAGCTAAATACCTCGGAAATTACGACCATTTTATTGTGTAATAGTTAATGATGAATCATATTATTATCATTATGTTTCATCTTTGTTTGCATGGTTGTAGTATCATTAATGACTAGTACTTCATGACACGTGATCATATATATATATATATATATTTGCATTCTATTGCGATTTTGGCTTGATTCGTGTGTTATTTTTTCACATTCCCCTAAATCAAAGGCATTAAATCGTAATTGAATGAACACTAAGTTAAAGCGTATTAAAGAAGTAATATCCAATTAGTATATCATTTTCTTCTTGAAAACCTCATAACTGATTTTCACCAAACTTGGCAGGTGGCATCCCTAGGGGGATAGGATCAGGAATTAACACGTACATTACATTAATTTGTAAATGACATGTAGGTACACACATCGTGTGGATTCATTATAACACAACATAACTGTTAAAAATAATGAGGAATTTGGAGACTATAAGAAAAGGGCTGTAGACCACTTTCTCCTCATATTACTGATGTGAGCGTCGATTAAAAAAAAATGGATGATCTGAGTGGCTCAACCATATCTTCAAGCACTGCTACATTGATGCAAATGGAAGCAGACGACAGGAACTAGCATCTTTTTACAAAGGGCATCCATTTATCCAAAGTGTCCTCAGAAGGCACTGTCGTTGTCCCCATTCGTCAAACTCGTGGCTTGCCCGACGTAACAAGATATGCAACAACGCATTTAAGGTTTTGAAAATGCATTGGCCATGTACGTTTGAATGAATGGCTTGTTAGCAGGTCCCCACGGGGGAAAATCCGTAAATTGAAACACTATAGTATACAACTCGCAAGGTTTCCCCCCATATACCACCTACAAAAGTTATTCAAATCGGTCTGTTTTCTACAGACCAGGTGAAGAGGCCAGTTAGGAGGGAACAAAAATCTCCCCACGAGCACAGAACGGTCATCTGAAGAAAATTAATAATGAAACACAGAGCTGGAATCGACAATACCATGGACATTGCCTAAACATTTCTAAACATTCAACGGAGCTTGTTAACAAGCAAGTTGGATTACATAAGCGGGTGATATCCAGCTTTACAATACTAGTGTTTTGTTTCGACTTTTACGATTCATTTGAGCTATCGCTAACTGCGAACCGGTCTATAGTGAGAACTTCGTTATAGGTACTCAAGGTAAGGTCCATAGATTCGGATGTACATATTATTTCTATAAAGGTGGTTATGGTAGAATAGTCAGGGAACTTGGCCCATATTTCCTTGAAGTTGCATTAGGCATGAATATATTCCTCAGTTTACTCCTTCTCTTCTAAACGTTGTTTTAAGTTTCGCACAGATAAAAAGAATGCAAGTCTTGTCAAGACGTGATCTTCGAATCATTCCATCAAAAAGCGATTCAAGTCATATTTTGCTAACCTTTGTCAGCACCGAACGGAATGATCTAACGTCGGTGTCTCGTTATGGACGGAATACCATCTTGCGAACGTAAATTATTACTGTAATCCTCTGCCGCATATTTTGTGATGAGCGTGGAGGAATGCCTATGCGATGTGGAATGCACCTGGGCCGTTACAAGTCGGAATGCCCGCAGCGATCAGATTGCGACGCGACGCGATAGACGATATAAACTAGCTTGCGTAATAGGCGTGGCTCCCGTTGAATTGTGTTTCTTTTTGTCTTTATCTCTTGGTTGATGCAGACGTGCATTTCTAATTCAAACATTGTAGTTTTCAGTTATGAACTTCAAATCATTACACAATGAGACGTTCCGGCTGTATCATCACGCTATACCTCCAAACAAGGAAAGAAAGAAACGAACAAACAAACAAACGAGGAAACAAACAATAGAGAAAACGATAAAATGAAGCCAGTTCGACAAGCGATTTGTAAAGCACCAGTGCTCGAGGGTGGTGGGCATTCGGCTAGTTTACATGTCTGTACGACAAGACCCCCATTCAAAATGTTTAATTGTATGGATTGGTATCGATCCAACTTCCAAGCGAATTCTATACCTTACCACACGCCGTGATAAGGACGAGGTGTGTGTAAAGGGTGGTGGTGGTGGTGATGATGATGACGATGGCGTGGCGAAGTGTGTGTTTGTGTGTGTATGGGAGGGGGGGGGTATTTAGTATAGACCCAAACATTTCCCCTTCATAGAATCCGGCCAATATGACTTGTATCTGGCAAAAAAGCATAATGTTGAGTGGACAAGATACCCCTTTTCATGTTACATTCTTATTAAAGGTTTGTTTTCAACTTACATTTTGTTTTGTATGTAACTCCATCCGAAATACTCTTTTTTTAATGTAGTGCACGGAGTAAATTGATGTAAGAATGCTGTTGTCCAGTATTTGAGTATATATTCTCACTGCATGAAATGTACGCATGCTCATCCTTCTAAAATGTCTATTAATTATACTTTACAAGACTTTCCTTCCCTACCTGCAACTGTTCGAAAACATCCCTCAACATCCCGACGAGCCCAACCCCCCTCTCTCTCTTCTCTCCCTAAACTATTTTCCTCTGCCCTGTTTTATCCCGGTTATTTTTCTCCCTATATTGAACCCTTCACACGTTGTCTACCACTATAATGTGGTAAACAGAAACCGACCTCTCCTTCGACTGTGCATCGCGGAGGAGACCGCGTCGCTAGGCCAACCACCCGTCAAGCTCTCACGAGCAGGATGCAGACAGTTTCGGAGAATCAAATGATTTTAGTACCAGTTGGAGTTGTCTAGGGTTAGTGACGATTCGAGTAGGAGGGCTATTGTATCATTCTATACAATGACTATAGATCGATGGCGACACTATAGCCGCCTTCCCCTGACAGTTGGAACCGACTCGTCTTTGAATTAAGGGTCAATGGTTTCTGCTCCTGTGTAGCATAAAAAAAAATGTTTTAACCGTAAGGACCTCAATGAATTGGATCCAAGAATATGTGTTCGATTTAATTTGTTCGAAATTTACGAAGAATACCACTTTTTACAATTTCAGAATGAATTGTGTGCATTATGTGTTCTATTAGATTTCAAAATGGATCTCGTTGGTGTCACTGTTAAAGTTACGTAAGAGATGCAAAGGTATTATTTCGTTAAACATGTTGAACACCCGTGTACAACGTGCATCGTAATTATAATGTTCTGATCGTAAGATACATCTTGTCAAGTGATTATAGAAATACATAAAGACTTGTATTATTTACACTGACAACAGATTGGATGACATTCACTATTTGTTGCATAAGGCTAAGCCGATTACATCGATCCTCGGCGTGTTGTTGTAATCGACACCATTTGATCACTGAAAGTCTGTATAGAGGTATGGCGATTTCCAATTCAAAGTTTCGAATGATATAATTTTTTTTTTCAAACACGAGTCCATACATTCAGAGTGTTATGTAGTTGAAATGGGGCTCAATCATTCTTCAGTGTTTCTGAGTGATCCGTGGTTACAGATATTTCTTGTTTCTAGAACTCTTCAAAATCCTCGCCTTTACTTAGTAGTAAAATCGGAACGGGACCAGGGTGATCCGCACTACTTCCACGATGCCATTATCCGCACCGCGACAAGTCTTGGAGTTAGTAACCGCGATTCCAAAATGATGCGGATTATTTCCAAAATGTAGTCTGTGGGTCAACTTTTCCCCATCATTGGAGGTGCGTGCGCAGTTGCCATGACGGTTATACGTCTTTTCCAGTCCGCCCCCCCCCCCCTTTTTCCGGATGCCCATAAAAACCAGAAAAGAAAAGTGTGGATTATTTTCTGAGTTTATGAACGCAATCTTTATTAAATTGTCTGCATTACTCTTACACGGATAATTGGTGGGTGCATGGTAATTGTGAAAAGGGGTATTATACTTGAAACCGAACAACTAGCTTGTCTTGAGAGTCTTCGGACCTTAGCAACTGTTACTGAGACACGTAAGATTGTAAAACACCATCTAGCAACCCATTGCGGGCGGATGTTCATTCTCCGGTAAAGTCTGGTTTACATTTCAGGCCTTATACGATATCTCCCGTATTCAGGATATATGATAGGAACTTACAGGACATCACCATCACATAAAAATTCAATATCTATAAATTATACATATCTAGTTGCCGTATTGCATGATACAGATAATGAAATTTGTTGTTGTTTGAGAAACCCTCTCCCTTTTTGGACGACCAGATAAAAATGCATCCACACCTGTTAGGGGTAAACAGTTATAAGATATATTTAAGACCGAGAACTCTTGGCCTTACATTTTGAAGGTTTTATTTGTAACGTGTCAGATATTTTTAATCATAGAAAAGATTAGGACATTGGACGTCTTAAATAAAATGTCTTCCGGTCTGCAATATACTATCAAAAGGTGATTTATCAATTTGGATCCTCTGTGTTTTACAACCACTATTTTGATATTGCAGTGTCGCGTGTTAAATTTGGAAGCGATAAATCAGCGTAAAAGAAGTATCAATAAACATTTTCTTAAAATATCACTACTGTCTGACACTTGGATGTATGGTTTTCGTGCCTGTAGTCACGTAGCTAGTCAGACATTAAGCAGAAGGCGAGATGAAACTCTCTTTGTGTTTTTGTAGGTGGTTTTTTTTTTCACTTTCAACGGACTTAAAATAACTGACTGTTTAGATGTTTATAGCCGTCTCCTTGGAGTGTGTCCTACGTCAAGTGGTTTTGTGAGTTCACTGCCAAGTCTGTAGGAAACATATTAAGATAAATTGAAATGTAATGCAAATGGTTATATGGAAAATGACCTCTTTAATTTGATAATTGTCATGATCAGATACAGTGTGTGTTTCTCCGTTGATGTTACTTGGTTTTGAATTAAGACATCGTTAAATAGCCCCACATTCAACGGAATTTTGTGGCACAGATGAAGACCACAACCTGGACTGCATGTCTCTGACATTTTCATGTTTTATTGTTGAATTGAATTGAATTGAAGTGGTTTATTGATAAAAATAAACACAGTGAAACATAGCAGCCAACAGGATGAATTATACTTTACAATGATTCAAAATTACACCGAATTACACATGAAAAACTATTTGGTATAAATATGAAAAATCATAAATATGGACTTAACCGTATATACACTCAGCAAAAAAGAAAGTAAATGCTTTTTCAAGTTTAGATTTCTCATAGAATATTTGGCTGAAAGCCAATGTATTATATACCATATTGAAGGTAATTTAATTGGCTATCAACTTGGACAAAAGGGATTCCCGACATCCTCTACAAAATTCCTCATTTCTCTTTGACCACTGAAGCAAATCGAATGGGGTTTTCTGTAAGATGTGGGCAATGAGTTATAGTTTCATACCCTGAATTTGTATTTAGATTGATTCACTATTTCTAAAGATATCATTGCTGGGGGTCCCGTTGTAATTTTTTTTTTTTGGGACATACTGTACAATCGGAGACGTCTTGTAGGTTGGCCAATAGTGGCATATACTCATAAGACCTATCCACTCTCGACACGTCGACACGTCGACACGGTTAGTTAAGAAGGATCATTTGGTTGACGAACCTCTGAAACGTGAGTTGAAGGGGATATCTCCGAACCTGCACATCATTTTCAACCCGTCTCTTCTAAAGATGGATCAAAATATCTCTGTTAATGACTGCATTGATAGGTTTCTTCTGTAATTGCCGCAGTGTTAAATGCAGTCGTAGCCTAAAGAAAGCTACCATTAGGTTAATGCAGTCTTTGCATTACGCATTTTCCCTTTCTCGAGGCGTTTTTGCCACTTTGTTTTTCGTTCTTTCTGTTGTTTTTTTCCTCCCGCAAAGTTCAAGTCTCTTTTCATTGTTCGTCGCGAGAATCCGTATCGGCCTGAGGGGTTCGAATTGGCAAATTTATTTGATATTTGCCTGCCGGGGGTTAATTGCACTAATCAGCCGTCAAGTTCGGACGGACAATCAGCGAAGACATTTCACCCGATCTTGCGTCGGCCGCGACTTAACTCGCACCACATGTCGAGTATGGGGGGGGGGGGGGGGGGTTCGGAGACGCGGCCTCTTGGCGGTCAGTGCTTTTGTAGCACAGAGTGCACGAGACCTTCTCTTTGACATGCATTGTGAATTTTGAAAGATTATTCTTCCAGTTTGAATTTCTCGTGAATCATCAAACTGAGACGTGTTATTTCCCCTTGACGTTGAAGAGATCACGAAGCCTTCACGGCCTGTGTGCCGTGTGTCAGAGTTTCTATGAACTTCAGTCAACGTTTCCTCTTAAAAGGGCTGTATTTATAAATTCATGTTTTTTGTTTTTTACGCTTCCCTGTCGTTATGGCAGGTTGTGGTTGTTTGGTAAACTGGAATAGTTTTGAGTAATGAATCACAAGGTCCAACTCCCTCTTCTATAATTATTACATCATTCGAGTAGAAATACTCTGACTCAGACCAAAAACACAAATAGAAAATAGTGTGAAATGTGGAAGGCCAATTGAAAAAGTTCACACACACAAATGATTCAAATATATATATATATATATATATATATATACATATATATATATATATACATATATATATATATATATTAAATTATATATATATATATATATATATATATATATATATATATATGTATATATATATATATGTGTGTGTGTGTTTGTGTGTGTGTGTGTGTGTGTGTGTGTGTCTGTGCATATTATATGTATGTTTGTGTGTGAGCTAGCAGCTCAAAATTCGAAATCACTGTAGAGTATCCTGATTATAATCTTGGTTTATTTTCGGGGTACAATGTACCCCTCTTTTTGGCAACTAGTTATTACAACTTCACCTCGTGCGTTTCCTTTCAGCGAACAAAAACAAAATACGAAACAAAACAAACACAAGAAAAGATATATTGTATAAAGTAACTAAGCAGTAAAAAAAAAAGATAAGAGTGTTCGGTTTAACACAAATAAGTTATTCAACGACCCACATACTCACTTCCCGCTTTTGATGATACGGCTCCCCAGTGATTTATGACAAAAAACAAATCCTTTAAGATCGCTATCTCTTCGTCCTTTCATAATCCGACTGCGATAAGGAGTTTTGTTAAAGGCCATGTACCGCTTTAGGTCATCGATTCTCTTTATCAATCTATATATAGAACCTTTATATTTCGTTATAGGCCTTCATGGAGAGTTTAATCTCACATCGCCACTTAACGCGTAAACATTTAAAAGCAATTCCATCATCAGATAGATAGAGCAAAATGAATCTTTCCAGTGATAACTAACTTGTAACGTAAGGAATTTTCATGAAGTTATGATACAAATTATGATTTTCTTTGTTTTCAAAAGTTTATATCTCAGCCTAACAAGAATGAAGTTTGCTCGTTTTGCATCTGAACTACACATATATATATACGTATATATATATATATATATATATATATATATATATATATATGTATATATATATATATTAACATATATATATATATATATATATTAACAAACAGAGTGCGAGAGACGGCATGTACCATGTCCAAATCCAGTGTTATGTCTTCATAATGGACATTGATATATTGAGAAGTAGGAAGCAGACGTTGGCGTAACTAGATTTATTTATTTTTTTCTATTTATTTGTAGTATATCAACAGCTATCTTATCTGGCGAGCTTTTAGTCTCTTGAATTTGCTTTCATCACGGCTGCATTAACAAACAAATAATGAAAATTATTCTTTATACAGCATTACTGCATGTGCTTAACTAGTGCCTAAACACACTCAAAAGTGCATCCACGAACACCCCATGCAGCCCAGTCGCAACATCATCCGAAGATCTGATGAAGTTGCATAATGAAATACCTGTTGAAATCTAGCTATATATGCTTACTTTTCATTCCTGAGTTCTCAATATATATATATATATATATATATATATATATATATATATATATGATGAAGTCTTGTATAGCGCCGGTATCCGCCAAGTCAGGCGCTCATGGCGTATGGTATATATATATACATATATATATATATATATATATATATATATATATATATACATATATATATATATATATATATATATACGTAAATAGATGAATTAATGTATAGTTTGTACTAAATAATGGCAATGAATTAAAATGAAAATAAAAAACAAAAAATGAGTCACAGCCACATAAAAATTGCTGCTAGGCTTAAAGAATGAATTAACGGGCTGATGATACTTAATTGAGTGTGTATATGTGTGTGATCGATCTAATATGCCTACTAAAGTGTGTTTTTCTGTGTTTTTTCTCTCCTTTTTATTGGGGGGGGGGAGGGGGTCTCATTTTCGATATGTTAATACGTGTGTCCTTAAGCTATTGCATATAATTACTATTTTTTGTCATGTAGTTATATTGTAGAAAATGCGATTGTTATACTAGTATTCGTTTTATGATTTTTTGCTATTGGGTTATACGAGGCGAATTGATTCAAAAGATTTCTGAAAAAAGCAAAGCAGTTAGTTGTGCCTGTGTAGAGAAATATTTCTAAGTTATTACTTGTTCCCGAGTTCATATCAGATTTATACCAGTGTCCAAACCTCAACGATCACTTTCTCACGGAAGAGATTACATCACAAGCCCATAATTAATCTTCATCTTTTTTGGCATCTTAGTTCCTTCAAAATGTTGTGACATATACAAATTGGCTTATGTCAAGCGTAATTAGGCGACCAAAGGAAGGAAAACCGCCCGTTGTGGCTTCTGACGCAATGTCATACAGTAATTACCCTACCAGGCTCCCATGCCGTGAATGTGGTTTTACTGTATTTTGTTCGACGTTCGACACTCGGATGTTATTCCTCAAAACTCCTTAAGTTTCCATGGGTTTACATAAGCTCAAATTTTAACACTGACATTTGTGATAAAATCACCAGGAGCACTCATCGAGATTACGAATGACAAACAAATGGTCAATTTGATTTGATTGATTATCCGAAACACATCGAAATATAAGAAAGTAATCTATATACATTGTCTCCATTCAAAATGTAATCGTCACCAATGCATTCGAAGTGGGCCTAAGTATAGCTGTGTATATCTATGCTACTTTGATGGCAAGGCAACAATATTTGAATGATCATGTTAGTCTTCAACTCGTAAGAGTGACTGCTATAGACAATCATAGTTGAACAAAAGCATTCGTGCCTCAGAGGATTTGTCCACAAGAGGGGAAAACATTTTAAATTTAATGCAAAACATTCTATATTGATGTCATGATTACGTGCGTACAAGGTTGGTAAACTTTGTTGAGATGGACACGATCAGACACTCAAAACATCTTGAAAATTTTAATTCCGGACTAGTTAAAAGTTAGTCTGAAAAGTTAGAGTAAAATATTCTGAGCACAACAGTTAACATTTTATAAGAATCGCATAAAAATTCGGGAAGTCATGAAACATTGAAGTTTCGCTAATTTTCACAAGATAGTTCTTGAACAGTTACGATGATTATGCAAATGAGTGAGTTGATAATCTCATCGCCTCACAACTTCCCATATAGCCTGCTCATGAAATCTTGAAATTTCCTTTTGTGTGTGTGTGGATTTAAACGCAATTATGCCTCAGACTCAAATCTTTATTCATCTGACTGATCATTATTTTGAAGTTATTCAGCCAGAAATAGGATTTTGTTTTACACTTTTTCTTCAGAAAAATTGATTTTTTTTTTTGTTGGCACAATCAACAAAAATTTGGCATAATTAGCCCACTCTTTTGAATATTCATATCAACTGTTCGAGAATTGTATAGCAAAACTTCGGAAAACTTCACAATTTCATAACTTCCCTAATTTTTATCCGATTTTGATCAAATTTTTACAGTTATACTTATATAATCTTACATTTTCTTTTCAGACGAACTTTTGACTGATCCACAAAAATGCACGCACACATACACTCTCACTGACACTCATACTCACACACACACACACACACACACACACAAGCACACGGGTATGCAGAATTTTCCTCCCCTCCCACGTGTATACTGAAACTTGTCGAATGTTTTTTTAGAATGTTTGGTGACTATTGCAACGCTATGCGACATGGACATTCATGCAAACAGATTTTCTTTGAAGTAGGTCCTCAGATATGAAGCCATTTTTCACAATAACGCATATGCAGTCATAACTCATACTTCAACTTTGGGAAGGTATTTTCACCGCATCTTAGCACCACTAATCTCCATTCGTGCGGTAATGTGGACCGCACGAACAAATATCTTTCAAAAAGCGACGAGAACAACCCAAATCAATTGTAACCCTGACAAAAGACTTCAGTTTCATGGAGCTTTAACATTTATCCTCATATTGCTAAAAGTCCCTTCTCTCTAATGGAAAAAGCGCGGTATTTGAAAGCAAATACAAGATACACTTTCTACTCATCATTAGGCGGGGGATGAAAGACTCCCGCGAAATTGCAGACAGTGAGCATTAAGCCTTATAAGAAGGCAATAAATATGCGCATATAAATTGAAGTTATAGGGATTTCAATATGTCTTGTAGTATTCTAATACCTCAGGTAACATGTCTCTTAAATAGGATTGTTGTGCCATGCCACGGATTCGTTTTTAAAGCAACGCTTAGGATTGACGAAATTCAAATGGGCTGTGTATCAAATAGTACATGTTATTTTTATTTTGTAAAATTCCCCTGACAGGAAAGAGAAATATTATATATTTTTTGTTTGTTTTGTATTCCAAAAGTACATTGAATTTATTCCGTTCATTCTGACATGATCATTATACAACAATGGATCATTCTCAAAATGGATTCGTGGAATATTAAAGAAATTGTACTATAATCAAGTAGCTCCACAGCCAGGTTAACAACAATGTGATATATAACAATGAAAGCGGCCATTCTGTTGTTTCTGCGCATCCTTTTTTTTTCTGGTAGGTTTACTTGATGATTAATCAACCCAGAAATTGTTTCACTGGAACTAGAAACGGGTGCCACACTTTCAACATCCACTGTAGATACGATTCTCGCTCGCAGAACTTGATGGGAATAACAGTTGCTGACATTGACGAACATTGCGAGGTTTCTTCTAAACACGGCATGAACTCCTTACGCCATAAGCATGGGCCGTTCCACTTTTACCTGGCCCGATTTCAAGTCGTTTACCTCATACACTTTTCTCCCTTCAACAATGGCAGGATGCTTAAAAGGATTCGGTCAATGTCATAGTGGTGACGAAACGCCTGGTTGCCGAAGGCTGGTCGAGGAATTCTCCGAAGTAGACCGTGCAGACGACAGGCCAAGCCGCGTTTTCGTCTTTGACGAGACTTGGTCGTGACACGCGGATTATCATCATTGCTGATACTGAATTCTAGAAATCATTCTCAGATGATTGGAAAAGTGCAGCACACTGTTAGTCAGAAGGGAAACAGACTCGAAATCTCCTCGGAGTTGGAAAACCTCTTTCCTCTCCTGTTTCCTGCATGGCTGGACAGGCTTGTGGCTGGACTTAAAATTTCCTTGCACAAGCTTCCAGAGCCACCAAAGCGCGATAGGTTTGGAATCATAGGGACAAAGATGCGCTCTTGGAGGCGTTATTTTTTATGCTGCATTTCGTTGCAATTGAAGCGAACACACAAGATTCAGCAACATTTACTTTTCACGACATCCATTGCTTAGATGAATGCGAAAATATCGTGATTTATTGTCATATTGCTATAAGGTTACGAGCTCGAACTCGAAATGTCTTTTCTGTAAGTGAGAAGACGTGGTCCAGTCATTAACCTGGAACGAGAAAACGTTCATGAGTCTGTCTCAAAGTTTGTTTTCATCTGGGCTCTTGTGTTGTAAAATCTTGCCCGCATACATTTCATTGTAGATGGTGCAAAGGAAACGGAGTGCAAGTCAATATTTTTGTTGAACACTGATCTTGAGCCAGCTCCATGACATAATCTCGAAGCATTTCTTTTTCGATTTGGAAAAGACAGAGACTGATGGAATACAAAATGAGAATAAGAACGAACTTGTTTTGTTTACATGACCGGGGAGAACAATGCAGTGGAAAGAGACAAAAACAGCAAGCGTATAAAGACTCTATAATCTATGATGCACTATCTATCATATGCATTGAGTTTTCACAGCGTTTGCCCCGATCTCCTTCCCAAATTTTCCCTAATCCTTTTAACAGTTTGTTGTTGTTTTTTGTTTCTCTTTCTCTGTCTGTATGTTTATTACGTCACGCGCAGATTCCCAGGCACTTGTGGGTCGATATCCCAGTATTTTCGCAAGTACAACTTGTGAAATTGTAATTTATGCAGATCACCGTTTTCTGAAAGACTGAATTGATCTGAACTATTGCAAAACGTCGAGTTTTTGGGATCACAGTGGTGGTTGCCAATTTGCGCTCATCATCGCTAGGTGGCTGTGATGTGACCTGACTCGGAGGATTTAACAGGCGATCAAAGTATTTGGAAGGAGGATCTAGGCTCTGCGGGTCAAAAGGTCAACCCCCATGGTTTCGCGACACAGATTATTGTATTTAGACATATCGCTGGTTTAGCGTTCGGATTTCGAGTCTAAAAAAACATCTTAGAAAAGTCGTTCCAAATGTACTTGTGTTTCGAAATCTTCCACAGATGTGACTCTAACATAGGCAGAGAGCCAACCCTCCCCTTGTTCACATTCTCTTGGAAAAAAAGAAATCAAACACTGCCTCATTGTTGGTTGTACTTCGAAATATTTTCCTGGAGAAGACATCATGGTTCTATGAAATTTTTGTCGGTTCGTCATCTCTGACATTAGCACGCAATAAGTTTCACTTCCTTAAAGACGCATCGACCGACTATCATGTGTGTACACATTGACAATAGGTCATCGCAACAAGCATTTAACACACATAACGTTTATCTTATTATCGTCTCCCTATCGTGTCTGTGTGTATCAACTGATATGCAGTATTACTCACGCTGTGTTCGTACGTTTGTTGGAAACCTCAAACAGAAACCCGCCGAAATAGAGGGCGCAAGAACCATCCGCTCGCGTCCCCCGGGAAAATTAATAACCGTCAAAATGTGTCAAAATGAATTGTCTCCTCGCGTGCTGTGATTCACGAGAGAGAACAAACAGAGGAACCAAGCGTTTCCCTCCTTTTCATCTCGAGAGTACGAAAAGTGCGGGGTCGACATCGAGGAAAATTCGACAATATTCCCAGAACACGTGATCGATTCCGCCTCCGCTTCAACTTCAGGGTTTAAAAGGCCGTTTCCTTACACCCTCCGATGCCACGTTCCCTTACTTATCTGAGGAATCACATTTGATATATCAATTTTATGTGAATCATGAATGTTCTTTGAGAAAGAGTGCATTACAACAACACTGTGTGGATTTGTCATGTCTCTGTGACACGTTAATGCGAAGATTTCAAAGATCAGCGAAACATGTCCGTGTATGTCTGTCGATACGAAAGTACGTTGTACGATGTTTAACCTCAGGTGGATAATACAGTGAAAGACACCACAACGAACAAGGAATCGCTCCCTTACTGCTTCAATCCCCCAAACCAGTCCTCCCTGTCATGGTTTGCATTTATCTTATCAGATGTGCATGTATGATCTCACGAATTCTATCATGAAATATTGCGATCTGTATCTACGAACATGATAGGCCTGTACAACTAAACGATATAAATCAACTCACGTATCAATATCCATCAATGCAACTTTTATTCTGTCCACTCTAGCTATTCATGTGTTTTCTAAGTACTTAGGCCTATGTATGTATATAACTATGTATGTGTCTTCTATCTATCTTCTATCTATTTACAGTATTTCTCTGTCTGTCTTGTGCTGTTTCTATTCCTTTCTCCGTTCTCTTCTCTCAACGTCTCTCAACGGAATAAAGAAAAAAAGTGACAGAGTGCTGTAAAGACTCGTACGGTCTCATCACAGATGCATTGTATTTTCATCCTTCCCACAGGAATTTGCTTTCATATTTGCAGAAGGGGTTATTTTGAGGGCGGAAAAGATGCCAATACATGTACCAGGAAAACATGGCGGCAGCCTGGTGAGCGAGATCTTTCAAGCCTCGAACCAAGATGGTTGTAGGCACATCTTTCAGATAATGATTTTTGACAAACATTCGACATGACAGAAACAAGAAAGACAGAGATGGATTCTTTCAAAAGATGGATAGGCCTCGGTGACCTCAGAGACTCCAATTACTTCTGCTCCTAATTTCATTATTCTCGCGTGAAAGAAAGAAAATCACAAGAGGGAGCACGAAACACTGACGAAAAATGTGATTATCTATAATGAAGCAACGATGCTAAATTGATGACTGATGACGATAGTTTCTGCGTTGATCAAGACCGCATGAATGACACCAATACATTCGCAATTAAAAAAAGGATTCGGTGACTGTCATCACAGAGTGAATAAATCAAAAGTTGAATAAACCTTCACTTCATTTCACTTACATATTTTTGAAATGAAGAAACATCAAACTAAGAAATGCGATACAACTAAAATACTCTTACTGCGGTACTCATTCAAAATGTTCAGGTATGATATAAATTATGATATAACTTTGGGCTGTATAACTTGTGGGCTGTATGACTCATGGGTTGTATGACTCGTGGGCTGTATGACTAGTGGGTGTCAAACTCGTGACGTGCACCCAGTGCAAGACCTGCAACGAAACAAAATATCGCTGCATTGCATTTCTAGTATGAAGTCGCTGGAATCAAGTGGGTGAGTTCTTGCGACACATTGTAATTCAGCAACAAAACATTCATGGCATAGATACTGATTGCAGTCGACCAAGTAGGAGAATGTGACTTCCCACTGTGGAAAGTTGTCAGGATAATATTTGGAGATTAGCAAGAGGTACTATGATGGTTTTCATTCAAAACAAACTTTATTCGCAACGAGAAACTGTGAGAGATTGGATAAAGAGAACATTGACAGGTCAAAATGTGGGCGTTTTATAGGTATATACAGGTACTGCTTTCAACTACAGGAGAATCATTGAAAATAAAAGAAACACTTGGGTGGACCGAACATCACGTCATTTCTGTCCGAAAACAACGAGGAAAACATTCTCAGACCTGCTGCATTCGAGTGATGAGGAGACGTAGACTGCGCAAATATCAAAATAAGAGAATGCGAACAAAACAAGACATCGCTAAATGAACTTAACTTTCGTCCTTGCCGCTTGAGGAAAATAAAGGTAGGTAAATGATTAGCCAGGCTAGGATTTGATGGAGTGGAGTGTCACAAAAATTAGGCGGTTTAAGTGTAATTCCACTATGTACTCAAATTTGGCAGTGATAAAAGATATTGAAGTTACACAATTTTCCAAATCTATGTCCAATCTTCGTGAGACTTATATCGTGCTGTGTGTTTAATTTTGTTCCTACTGGTCAATTTTAAGGGCAACTTAAACACTAAGTAGCAATACACTTTAACCACACAAGACCAAAAAATATGATACGAGATTATAATCTCGTATTATATTTTTAGAATGGACCATATATGGTCCATTCTACACCCTTATTCTCCACCCCCCCCCCCCAAAAAAAAAGAAAATAATATATATATATATATATAGGTATCCCTACGCGCAAAGAAAATCCATAGACAATGAAATAACATCTTTTCCAGTGGCAACAATTCCCGGGTAATTTTGTTTGTTTTTTTCTCGAAAAAATACGAATGTATGGAAAAGTACCCAAATCTAAGGTTGGCGCTAATGATTCTTCCAAACCATGAAAGTGA
This sequence comes from Diadema antillarum, assembly GCF_040938485.1. Lineage (NCBI taxonomy): Eukaryota > Metazoa > Echinodermata > Echinoidea > Diadematoida > Diadematidae > Diadema > Diadema antillarum. Next base: position 354,727 of record NW_027272197.1, on the reverse strand, counting down.
ACGCACCCGGACATGAGTGTTCAATCAATAAACGCAGCATATCCACTTCAAGATCCGGCTGACGTCCTATAAACATGTCCCTATGATTACGATTTATACGAACAAAAAAACATCTAACAATTTTTGAGAGGCCCTGGCATATGTTATGAATATCATATCAAACGGACGAGATAATACTTCAAAGTTCTTTTCCTAACCTTGACTTCTTTGGTTGTTTTATTTTTCTTTTGGTTCTTTAATCAAGAGATCATATACGTGAGTTTCCAGTAATAGGTCTAGAATGGTGATGGTTCAACGTTTGCTCCTCCTTACGTTCTTACCCTCTCCAACCTCCACCTCCCTACCCTTTCCCCGTCTCGCTCTCCCTCTTTGTCGCTGCATGTACGCTAATTTGGTGCCGTTTTCCTCCAAAAATCACATACTTTAAATATCCTTAGGATGTCATCTGCCTTTCAGTGTTTTACACCTTCTTGGAAGGGTCAAGGGTCAGGATCGTCAGCGGCTTGACGCTAATTATGACGTTGACCTAGGAAAATAGGAGAAACAAAGAGAAGAAATGAGCAAAGGGGAGAAGGCGACGAAGATTTGAGAAGCTCCGGGTAATAACCAAGGGCGATATTTTATTTGTCCCGCTCACTGTAAAACAGTGGGGGTAGCTTCTCGTGAGCCATGGGGTATTGTTTTCAAAAGCAAACCCTGTCCACAGCTCAGGTTTCAACGAAAATCATCCACAAGGACAAGGGTGGATTATTGACGTTCGGATAATGTCCGGAGAAGTAAGTCACTTGAAGAATAAGCAAACAGGTCAAAGAAACAAAAACAAATTACGTTTACACATGACCGTCGGATTTCCTATGTATAGCGGGATGCAAACTTAAGGCATGGGGCTACGAGAATGTCTTCTAATGATTGGCATAATGTCGTCCCTATATATGTATATAGTAGGCCTATGTGTGTGTGTGTGTGTGTGTGTGTGTATGCTAACTGTGTAAGTAAATAAGACTTGAATCCTTTTCTGAAAACCACAACAGCATCATTACCTCTCCCCGATCTACTTTTGGGAATAAAGTACTTCCGACCTCGGAGTCCCCATCACACCATCGTCGAAACTGCCCGAAGCTCTCCGAGCCTCGCCGATTAATTTGACCCTCGGGGTGCGGATATACTACCCCACTGTCCTCACTTCACCTCTCCGAAGCGACTGCCAACGAGTCTCAAAAATGGCCCATTAGACGAATTGCCTTCAATCTGGCAGACGATGTGAATGGCTTGGAGTCCTTCGATCCAACCTGTGGGTTCGGGGAACAGGACGACAGCGGTTCCGAACGTCGATTATCAATGTTGTAGCAGTTTTCGTTAAGCCAGTGCTTATCTCTGAAGAAATTGTATTAGCAAAGAACGTTTCAAACGTCTCTTCAGAATATGATTGTACCAAAGGCTTTCAGGTTAAACCATTTCCACAAAAACAAAGAAAGAATTAAACACGTAAGATCGCACAGTCGGAAAGTAAAGATAAATTGATTCGTCTTGTTGCAATTGCAATCCAACAGAGAGTTTACGGTGAGTTTGACGATCTCTTATTGAGTGTACGTTAGGAATCACTCAATCGGTGCAGTTGTCTTGAGTAAAAAAAAAAACTGTCACACGAAGAGATTCATCTTTTCTATCCGCCACTTATCTAGCGCAAATAGACATGATTTGTAAACTTCATTTCCAAGTGGTGATTCCTTAAGCAGTCTTTGAAGGTGTCAGAAACTCGTGTTGAGCGCACGATGATGGCAGTCTACTATCGGTATCATTTCTTGCTGTGCGCTACTTGGAAAGATCACAAAACATGAACTGCCAAAATTGACTGTAAAAGGCGATATTTCAGGTGTGACGAGTTTAAAGGTACACCCCTTCACCCCTCTGTTAGCAAATAAGTGCTCCTATTCTGTATCAACTATCACACTTCACCAATTATGCTTTCCAGGTGATGATATCCGTTCGGATGAGAGCTATCATCACTCCACGCAGGACTGTTCATTGGATCTTCGATACCTTATATGCTTGCTTCCAAACCATGCAGGCGTACTCCATGAAACAGCGATCATGATCCTACACACCTTTAGATCCTCTATTAATCTTCACCGCGATTCCAACAGGGGGCTCCGGGCCCATGTTCGTCCACGATTAAATGTTATAGCTTCTTCTGTTAGGGGGAATAAGAAGTGCTGCTAACAGTCTCTTTATGATGTCCAAGCATTGGTATTGAGATAGAATTAAACGGATAAACGAATAAAGATTACAGACGAGAGCTGTCGCGAAAGATATTTTTTGTTTTAAATTTCCAGTGAGGAACTGGAACAAAACGTCTCTCTGGTCCCGAATTCTATCACAAATACAGCTTTAAACAGAAAAAGTAAAGGTAATCAAATTTGACTTGAAATTGTGTGATTTCCTCCTTTGCACGAGTTGATGTGATGGATATTCATCTGGTTGCCATGGTTTTCCCATGATTTAGATTCCCCTCTGATGAGAAGAAACAGATCATTACTACTAACTGACTGGCCTTTACTCTTAATGGAAATAAGTGCGTCACAAGGTAAGTCATAAATCATTTCCAGTCTGCTAAATATCCCTGTATGTTGAACGAGTTGGCGATATACTAGCCACTGGACATAAACACGGTCATCTGTGCTGTTCCATGGTAACAGATTCACGGTTCAGCAATACACGATTTTAACGGAATCAAAAGAGCCAGTTAAAGGACAATGATATCCAAGTATATCATTATGTGGATTGAGAGAAGCAGCAGTCTTACGTATTCCTTACAATAAATCAACGAAGTTTAGGGAAAATCTGACAATTCGTTCCAAAGATATGAATTCTTTAAATTTCGGTACCGTCTGACTCATCGCTAGATGAGAAGACTGCAACAGTTCTTAACGACAATGCAGGACAGCGATATATAGAAAATATATATAAAATTTCATGGTTTTTAATGAAAAGTACACATTCCCTTGACTTGTTACTGACACTGACATAATCATGTGATGCAATGAAGAGTACTATCATTCCCCCTGTTTTCTGTTTTCGTCAAGTGCGCTTTCATTATGCTAGAAATAATGAGAATAATATTGAATTCTGTTTTTTCAATGTCTTTGTCCTGCAGTGACGTCACGAAGTGTCGTCGTCTTCTCTTTCAGCGATGGTGATATCGAAGCTTTAAAGATTCATAACTTTTGAACAGATTGTCAAATTTTCCTCAAATTTTACTTGTGTGCTCTATTTATGTTCCTGCATTTACTCAATCCGTAATTCACCTTCATACATTTGGGTATCCTTCCCCTTTAAATGAAGTCAAAAATGTCATGCCAGAATGTTTAGTATAATGTTGGCATTTTCGTACCTTTATGTACAGTAAATCGCGTACATACCTTGCTGTTGTGCCTTTCGTCTGGACAAATCATGAATGTAATTTGTGTACTAGCTGAACTACCGTAAAACAACTCATCACCCAAAATCAACCGAAATGAGACAGGTCAAAGAACATCCATTTTTTTTTCTTTTTGATAAAGACAAAGAATTCGTGGAATGAAGAAACATTTTTCGATATAGTCGCGATAGACTTTGTTGTGTAATTGGAGGGGAAGTGATACGAATGGTTTAAACGTGACTTTCAAAGCCACTATTTTGACATGAAAACGATAGCCCCATTCCACGTTGCAAAATAAGTCCAATAAACAAAAAGAAAAGATAGCATCAAACAAACAGGGCAATTGGAATTTCAACAATACTGGACCGATAAGAAAGTTTAGTAAAATGTTGCCTTTCACACATAATCATGTTTCGTGCGTTGTTTTTTTTCCTCCAAACAGTGAGGTCAATCATGCAAATTATATGCAAATTAGATGAGGTGATACTACTTCACAACTCTCGCAGTGACCTACCTAAGTTGCCGAAATTTCGAAATTTCCGAAATGAAAAAAAAAAGCCAACTTGATCATGGTGCGAACTTGGACTTAACTGCAAAGGAGCTTCACTCCCTTTAAAGAGAGTCATGACACAATCGTGTAGGGCAATGCCACCAAAGAAGTGAACGGGATTTGGGGCAAAATTTCAGATAGCACACCAGCCCTTGCCTCCTCTGTCGACGATTGCTCTGTTGAGTCCATGAACATAGCCTCGATGACTAGCATTACTAGATGGCAGGCAAGAAGAAAAAAAATAGTTCACGTGATATGTTAAACCTATCATTAACACAACTATTCGTAGCTTGTCATTTCCCAAAGTTCTCGTCAGCGAAGAGAGGTCATAGGTCAAACAGTATGAAATCTGCAGAAGTCATTGCCACAGGGAGAGAAAAAATTGCCTCCATTCAAACAAAATATCATACGTCCCCCCCAAAAAAATCGACGGGTTATTTTTATCGCTCTCATCGTTGACAATAAAATAAAGAAAAGGAACAAACTTGACTTTGTTCATATAGAACGGTAGCAGAAGCGATAAGAGGGGGGAAATAATTTGTGCAGGTGTGATACATAATTTGATTTCGAGTCTGTGAGCATAATGCATGCTCGAACATGACAAGATTTGGTCGTAATATCAAGGCCCACTCAGCAGCCAAGTGTACGAAAGTTCCATCTTAAGATTAATTTTCTGTATCCCACCCCTAACCACTTAAAGGAACTATGCAATGCAAATATATGCTGACTTATATTGATTCATAATACCCTGATCATCACTTATGTGGGCAAGAGAATATGTTTTCCAAATAATATTTTAAAGATAATTTTCCTCTGTGGTACTTTCCTTCAGAGCCCATGGATACGCCCACACACACACAGACACACAGACACACACACACACTCACAAACACTTTTCAAATCAAGATTCTGTCAATGACAACGTATCATCTGCTACTCACTGTTAAGTACTAATATGATTACCGACATACATTGGATTGCTCATTATTCCGAAAGTTTGTTAATCCGAAAATAAAATAAGTCCGTTAAAAAGAATGCAATTGTATGATTGATTAAGTAGCTTATACTTATTCTTTCATGTGTCGTTATGTGGATTTTTCGAATATACGCTCTAAGATTACAAATTCAGGACCTGAAGTCTTCTCGCGAATTACATGGAATGTGGTGATGTTGCCGTATCATTTATTTCAGCAAAACTTTTTTTAAGGTGTTAGAATAATGTCTTTGTAAATGCACAGTTACCTCAGATAAGATAACGCTAAACACAACTTAGGTGACATTATTCAGCTGTAATCACGAAGCAAAAGGACAGTGTCATGAAAGTGTAAAGCTTTCTAAGGGATGAAGTGAAATTTTGACCGAGTGAATACTAAGTTTGGTGCTGCCGAAATTTAGCACAAAGTCATCTATACCAAGTAATAAATAATGACATCATGAATAGAGATTTTTTTAAATCATTAGATTGTCTAACATGATTGTAATAACAACGATGATTATAGGATTGCTGTAAACAAACAAATAACCGGCAAATACACAATGTCCAATATGCAGATGTGTGTATGTATCAGATTCTTTAAAACGTTGTGTTCAGCAGAGTTTAATCATTTGGGAAACTTGGACGATTAATTCAATTTCGCTTCAGTTCAGTTCAGTTTATTTGTTCCTCAAAACTTGTTTGAGAAAGTCATTTTTTTTAAGAGTATGAGATAAACCTCCAAAATATCAGATTGAAGCAATTCAACATACTGTAAACTAATTCTGTGATATTGAAGAAGTCTATATGTTATAAGCCAAATCAAGCATATAAGATAATAATCATGTCACTCTCAAAGTATTTTCGGTTGATATAGAAACCTTAGGCGCAACGTTTATGAGGCGAAACTTTGAATTCCTTAATGTTTGTATAAAAGGTGATCCAACTGCGCCTCTATGTGCTGGGAAAGTGGGCCTCTTTTTAAAGGCCAAATCAAAGTCAAGAAAAAGTTGAAAGGTCAATGTCACTCAGTCAGTGACCTGGCTGCCTTACCCCACTCTCAACATCCGTCCAGGGTCAGATCAGGGTCATGTTCCGCTTTCTCAACAACATCTAAGGAATGTATAAGACGGACGGAGTTAGAGAGGAATCATCATGAATCACATCCTTTACACACATACACACACTCACAAACAAACGTACAAACAATTTCACACACACACACACACACACACACACACACAAGGACGAACCAGAGCGAGACAATCCTATGAAGGATATGAAGTGTCTTGATTGAAGAGGATGATAAAAAGTATGCATTCATTTTCCTTTTCATTCAAAACATATAACGATCTCTTCTGCCGACGTTCAAGCATTTTTCCATTCCTTATTCTTTTTTTAAAGGCTTCCACAGTCAAGACCAAACTTGTTAAGAAATTATGGTAAGCCAAATTCAACTCCTATTCACATGTATATGAATGACAGCCTATTAAATATTAAGTTTCGGATTGGAGCATTGATAATGGTATCTTTAAGTCAACTTCCAGTAGTGCATATAGCAGGAACTTCAATTCTAAACTGTCAATCTAAATACACATCTGAATGTTTGTAGAGGAAAGTAAACAATTCTCTTTCAACTGAAATTTCTTATCAATGGAAACATGGCTGTATCTTCCTCGCATGTCACTCAGTTCAATCATATGATTGTTAAATTCTTCCTTATTCCGTCTGGTGTATTGATTTTCAACAATGTCTCAACGAGTGATTATAAACCATCTACGGTCCAATAAAGCGATGTTTTGAAAGCAGGTACCTTTGCATTGATATGGCGTGAACAAGTCAAACCTGTAGACGTAACAAGACATATCTCTAAAAAAACAACACTGTCTATACAGGAGAAGAAATATGTTGAAGACACAGACATGGATATAGAATGTTTGTTTGTTGTGCAGTGCCTTTAAATTAATATTCTTTGCCTGTGCCTAACTGCCCGCCTCTCTAATGTACACATGAAAAGTCCGTGATATGAGTGAAGTATCATATTTAGTGTGCTTCAATGCATGTGATGTACAGGATGGAATGGATCGGTTAGAACTGGATGCCAGAGTTAAATCCAAGAATGGTTTGAAACCACCAGGCGCAGCCGACTTGGGTTTTAGACCGTTTCCAAAGCTATTCTCATAGATTGATTTGATTTGATTTGAATTAATTTCCACTTGGTGTTCACAAAAGCAAAGAAACAAACATAACTGAGTTGGAATGATGATTAGTATACAATAACATTTTTTCTCTTTCTTGACGTACAAAGATAAACGAAACGTAAACTCTAACAAAGAAGGCCTATATTTTTGCAACAAATGGTATTGAATACAAAAGGAAGAGAGAGTATCGATCAGGAAGATTGATAATTCAAACATGATATCTTTGTAATAATTCAGTCCTGAATTGCCTCTTAAAATTAATCAAAACAGATATTTCTTTAACTTTGGTTCAGTGAATTCCAGAGTTAAATCCAGGTGTATGTAAAAATGTTGTCAGCAGACAACGTTCTACACTATTCAAAGGTAAATGCAATGACTTTGACTGTCTTGGGTAGTTGTAATCAGAACTATTTTTAATAAACATTTCAGATAATATTGTTGGGAGATCATTATAATTGATTTAGGCATGAGCTGTCCTAAACGACAATCATGCAAATCATGAATTTTGAAAATTTTCATGTTCGTGAAACAAAGTACTAGTGTGTGAATAAAAATAAGTGTTACAAATAAAACGGAGAACCTTCTTTTATAATAAATAAATTCTATCAATCGCAAATTTACCTGAGTTAACCCAGGCCAAAAAGTCCATACTATAGAGTAAAAATGAGGAATAATCAAAGTAGAATACACAAAGAACAGAATGAGGAAACGAGTTAACGCAGACCAAAAGTCCATGCTATATAGAAGAATCGAAGTAGAAAGGGATTTAAAAGGAACAGAACGAGGAAAAGACTTTTTAGATTTATTTATGACTCCAGGATTCCTTGGTATGATTTTACTGATATCATGAAAATGTTCTTTCCATGAATTCTCATGGATTTAAAAAAAAAACATACTTGACTTTGTGCAGCACATTTCACGTTCATGCATCTAAGCTTGAAATCAATTCGCGATAGATATCCAGGCTTTGTAAAGCTTTGATGTGTTTAAAAAATGTGAACTGATTAACATTTGTCAAACTGTGTAACTTAAGGTGCAATTTTGATATTCACCCTGTAACTCAACTTATTTCTTCTAGTATTCTATTTCTTTACTCTTACATTTATGCGACGTGTAACATATTCTTCCTGTGCTTCCACTGATATTTGATATTTGATTTACACAATGTATCATTTTACTCAGTGAATCTTTTGATTGCTGTTGTACTGTATATCTTATGTTTTCCGCCTCTTTGCATTCTTTTTTATCTTTGTAATATTACAAACGCTGCTGTTGTTACATGTACGCAGGGCCCCTTGGTAGAGCTTAATAATTCGGCCAACTGAACAATGAAATGGGTATATATATACATCATTATGTATAAATCACAAGTTTTATAAAATGGCGATCAACATCAATAAAATGGGGAAATCGAACTTATTAGCATATCACAATTATATCCAGCAACATCATGTCATGCATCGCCTACAATAATTTACCGTCTGTAAATGCGCATTAAACGCATTTACCACCTGATTTTTACTTGGAGAATTGTCCTTACGCATGGCTCTATTAAGTTTAACCGGACACATAATGTGACAAGAACAAGAAAAAAGATTGAAACGTTGACCTTGAACAAGTTAGTAAAAAAAGTGGTAATCATTCAATCAGATAGCAGAGATTTTGAGAATCCTTTTCATAGTTATTCTATATGCTGTTTTGATATCATACACAAGACGACCTCTTGAATTTTAACAGCAACTTTCAGCTATATTCCCCAAAAGTGCAATCACCTGCTGCTCGATATTAAGCAAACAACTCAGTTGCGTCGAATTCGCCTCTCTATGATACTACAACCACTCTGTTGAGCCTTTGTCGGACCTGCATGAAAACAAATGACCGTTCAGGGAGGGCAGAATGCCCCCCCCCCCTTCTCTCTCTCTCTCTCTCTCTCTCCTTCCTCTGGACATGAGACTTGTCACACTTATGTCGTTGGCGGCGTGTGCAATACGTGCTGGATTGCCCAGATTAGACGCCAGAATGAGGTGAATTAAATCTGACGGAGGCTGTAATATCGATGATTTTTCAAAAGTTTCGGCCTTTAACGCAAATTGCGAGATTATTTCTTGCCTCTACCCCTCCCCCTTCATCTCCTTCCAAATGTATTCAAAGAAGAAATTCTCACTGTGATCCGTCATTGGCAGAGCGAGTTAAGACCCTGGGGACGACGGAAACATAAATCATACCCAGTTAGATTAAGATTTCCCTTCGCGAGCGGCGCTCATTTACAAAAGGACTGTCACGATAACAGACCCACTACTCACGTGCCTTTCCTTTTTTTTCTCTCTCTCTTCCTCTTAACTCTAATGTAGAAAAAACTAGTACGCAAAATGCAAATTACGTTCTGTATCGTTGACATACCCACTGACCGATCGTTGTTTGTCGTCTCAGGCGCTCGTGTACTTTTAGGAGTTAATAGGAAAAAGCGTTGCGGTTTTGAATGTTTTCAATGTTAAGAACACAAGCATAATGCTAGGAGGCGAACAGCGTAAAAGCAGGTAGGTGGAGTAAAAGTGCTCGATCATGTATTGGTACGTCGATTATGGGGATGAGCGTCTCTTCATATTCGCTGTATGAGCCGCAACAATCACTTCCATTCGAATGCCCTTGTCTTTAAGAACATAATATCATATACTGTAGAAAACCTAAAACGATTTTTGTTATTGTTGTAGTTCACTAATGACAATACTGTAATAATGATTATAATGACGATGATGATGATGATGATGATGATGATGATAATGATAATAATAATAATAATGATAATAATGATAATAATAACAATGATAATAACAATAATAATAATAATAATAATAACAACAACAAAGATCTTTTTTCAAGGGTAGCCTCTTCAGTGTTGACGCTGATCTACTAAAGGGCCCTGCCATTATTATATTGCCAGTTACCGATTTATACACCTGGGTCGAGAGGGACATGGGTAAAAACGTCTTACCCAAGGACATAAGCACTGGACGGGATTCGAACTCGGAACCTCAAATTGAAAGTCACAAGTCTTTTCTACTATGCCACAGTGCCCTCAGCTTTGCAGGATTAAATTGAACGAAAGGAACAGAAGGGAGGGGGAGGGGAGGAAGAGCTGTAGAGATAGAGAAAGCATTGTGATTTTAGCTGTTTTTTTTTTTCAACATAAGGCTTAAATATCAACAACAGTAATGTACCTGTCGCCTAATGTACGTAGTCTAGGTTGGCTAATAACGCCAACCTAGCTCGCCTAGTACCTCTGTGATATTGCTAAGCCTTGTACACTACAGCCACTTTGACTGGAAAATGGACTAGCGCACGTTTGGAGACAAGGTCTTCCCATGATGAAATCAAAACAAAAAATCGAAAGGTACAAAAATGAACAATTGGCCCAACAATATCCTTGGTTTTCCCTCAACGAGTAATTAAGGCGTTCTTGTACTATCAGCCGCACCAGCTGGTAGTGTTCTACTGGTGTACGAAGCCATGTAGTCGATTCCAGGTCATCTTCTGGCCGATTTCCGGTTCCCGGTCATGGGGTTTTCGTATGCATTCTAGCGGACCTCTCATATTGAGCACCTCTATAATTTTGCAGGTCCCCCCCCCCTCCAAACTCATTTATTCAACATGTGCTTTTGTCGCTTGAAATAGCTCAAGGGAAATCATGATGCTATCTTGTGTATGCATTGTCACGATCTGGTCCATTCTTAATGCATAGATATGAGAAGATGCATAATAAAATCAGCTTGGTGTCTGCTACTACTACTACTACCCTCCCCCTCACTCCGTCTACCCCTAGAAGTGTAATCACCATGTGATTACTGTCTCCTCACAAATCCAAATATCTTGAGTTCTTCGGGGAAAAAAGAAAGAAGAAGTGCTGTGGGACATCCATCGTAGTCCCTTGGAGGTGGAATCCCCGACATGTCCGCAATGTACGGGGAGCCGAGTGAGGACAAGCAGAACTGGCAAGGCGAATCAAACTCAATTTGTCGTTGTAATCCTAATGCGGTAATTCCCTTTTTATGAGACGCAGACGTCGAGTCCACTTCTTGGTATATTCCTAGGAAACGACTTTAGTACAGCGCACTCATCCGTCTTGAGTTGGGCTTCTCGGCTTCTTTCGTTTTCCCCATTTATGCATTTGCTTTTTAAAGTGCGTTGGCATTTAAAAAGGAAGAAAATGGAAGAACTGAAGTGCTTGAAACCTTTTGTAATATAGCGTGTCTTAGTGACAGCCGAAACTTCATTTCACATGAAGGAGTACATGAGCGCTGGGGATTCATTTAGAGTCATGTATACCAAGCTGAAAAAAAAGGAAAAAAAGATAAGAAAACAAAACAAAACAAAAACGCGAAATGACGCCATTGGTCCATCATTTACCGAACGGTACTACGTTTAGGTAATTTTTAGAATATGAGTAATCGTTTTCTCGTTGCGGCATCGTGACGTCATATACACACACACACACACACACACACACACACACACACACACACACACACACACACACACACACACACACACAAATCACCAAAAACTGTGATGGCGCCAGACGAAGGATTATTGTACAACGATCATGACCATCCCTGTGACACTGATGTAAAATGGTAAGAAGGCAACAGATTATACGACCATGTTATGACCACGTTCCGCTAATCGCCTAATTGATAAAATAATTTCTAGATACTAGGAAAATAAGCTAGTGGAGTTCTGTGTCTGTGTTATAATGTATACGACTTTCCATCGTTTTAGCAAAGTGCGCAAAATGTCGTCGAAAAGAAAGACTTTCTTTTCACGCATTGTTCCCACACATGAAAGCCGGGTCGCGTCACGTGCGTGCACTCCGTCGCCCTACTTCTGTCTCAAATTGGAATTCGTCTCGTTGTAAGCGCATCACAAACTACACATGATATAAAGCAAAGACGCGCCGCAATCTCTCTGATTGCGGTGTAATTCCTTCCAAAGACATGCCTACTTAGGGACACCATAGGACTCCAAACAAGCAGCTACGACGTCGTGAAGCCAAATCGTGTTCCTCATATCAGTCAGTCCACGCTGCAGATATCCCGCACAAAGTCGCTGTCGCGTTGAATTATCCTTTCCGACCGGAGTCGTACTCACGGACTGCAACGCTCACCCTGCACTTGGAGTTCTGTTGGAAAGACAGAAATTAGATAACCATGATAATGATAATAATAATGATAATAAAAACACATGGGAATTTCAGCTAATGTGCATTTACAATTACAGTCTTTGACAGAACATCGACATTGCCACGACCCGCATCAGCAGGAAGCTATCACCACACACAAGCCGATCTTGTAAACATTTTAATATCAAATGTTTACGAGATAGACATAGAATATTCATAAGGTTTACGCACATACTGAATGTGTTTAATGGTGTTTGATCGTTTACGACAGAGAATGAGCATGAAGACAAGTATAGTCGTGTAGCGGTTATGATAATCTTGTCGATAACCTCACAAAAGGCTACACAGGTTTGTTGAACATTCTTACTATCGCAGTATGATTACATGCATTTTACAGTCCTACAATATTACAATATAAAATTTGAAAATGCATCAACTTCTTTTGAAAATATGTCTAGACAATATTTGATTTCTTGTAGAGTTAGTGGTTTGCTTTTTTTTTTCGTCGATATCACATACATTCTGTATCTTGTTTCATGGTTTCATGTGCGCAAAATGGTAGATATGAAAAATGATAATCATGTCGAGGTATACAGAGTTTCACGTTGACTGTTACTACACCAACTGGGTTACATTAAATCTTCACTGTCTGGCTTGCGTTCAGTAGCGCAGACGGAGCTCTATAGCGTCAAGCTATGTTTGCAGAACATCATCAGAGTTTAAAATACATGGATGTGCACTCTGACAATATTATATGATTTTCTGTCATTAAGGACACCGTGCCGCTGAAAGCATGTTTGCGTAATTAAAGTCCTTCTCCAAACTTGGCGGCTTGAAGTCACGGACATTCTGCAGAAAAAGTGCAGGCGAGAGGGGAGACTGAGTTCGAGATTGATTGAGGGAGGGTATACGGGTAAGTGACAGGGCATTTAAGATGGTTTCATGTCCTGAAATTCACCCTGAGCCACGGAGATCAAAGGTAGCGGGAAAGAATGCGGCCTCGGCCTACCGAGACCGCCTCAGATGTCGACGAACACGGAGAGGAGAAGTCAGCAATATACAGAAACAATTCCGTGGGCAAATAGTTGGAAAAAATAGGGGGAAAAAGGAAATTGCTTACCTTTCCCCTTGAATGCTCACTGTAAACACATACATATCCAAACAGCGGACCCGGACATAATTTGGATATAACTTCAAGTTAGCAACAAGTTAAGAAATGAAAGGAGAGTTTACTGGAAAAGAAAGAAAGAAAAGAAAACAGAAATACAGAACTATTTCCGATTTTCGAGCCAATTTTACCAATCAGTAAAATGATCATCGCTTTACTTGCGATCGTTTAGTTGTGTATACTAAGGTAGTACAAAAACGCGATTTCTTGCTTAAAGGGTCACGTCTTAGGCTCTTTCTAATAGTGAACTTTTTATGGTGACTTTAGCACTATTAGCAAAACTGATAGTAACGAACGAATAATGATTACACATAGCGGTAACACAAGGGGCGGTAACACAAAGGAGACGTGTGCCATCCACTCATTAAAGTATAGCCTATACTTCAAACCCTCTCCTCAACCTTCACGGTTGGCAACAATTGTGCCATGTTTTCATCGCCATGTAAAAAATGCTGTTCCGTCAAAACGACTTGTTTTACCTACATAATGTCTTGGTATGCAGATGTAAATTTTTGTTCAGTTTAATGATGAGACGTGACATTCACTGTCTTTCGAAGCAGCTTTAACACCTAGATTATTTTTTCCATTCTCACCGTTTGTGAAAACGAGGGCTCCTCTCGAAAAAGAAAATGGGGGAAAAAGAGGTTAAACGTCAAGAGCAAAAATATGTAAGAGCAGAGATTGATGAAACACTTTCCATTTCCGCTAAGTCGGCTTAGCCATTGTTGTCCTTTTGCAATTCGACGGTAAGAGAACAATGAAATTGTAATCTATACTCCGTGTCTAGTCAAGACTCAAGGACGCGCAGTTACGGCATGGAATAAGGCTAAAAAAGAGAATGGATGAAAGGGTAAAAAAAATTTCTGGAAAATGGTAGAAACGACCAAAATAGCATTTCATTTCGTTTCCATTGTCCAACTTGTCAACATCTGCGCCAATGGTGTATCCACTATAATATTTACTGCGTCTTCATTCCGAAGACCCCCCTCGGCGTACTCAGCATCGAGGGTAGTTACGCGCGTTGCCTCAAACAAAACAAAAAATACTAAACAAAGATAAACAAACAAATCATATAAAACTAGAAATACCCCCCCCCCCCAAAAAAAAAAAAAAAAAACCAGACAAATCAAGCAAATGAATATAACATTTAATAAATAAAAAAAGAGACCCAAAAATGGCTTATAGGTAAACAATATCAGGTCGTACATCTGTCAAAACAATAGCAGTTTAAATACATTCATGTAAACGCATAATAGTCTTTTGCATTGTCTCTCTGTGTGAGTGCGTGAGTATGTGTTTTCAAATGATCTGTTAACGTCCTATAACTAGAGCGCTAATAACACTATGGTTTGATATTGTGATTCGTTTCGCCGACTTTGAGTACTTCTTATTAAGCTTGCAACATGACCAGCACCTGGCGCTGCTGATGTCACCACTAAGATTCGTTGTTACACACCGTGAGCAACTTTTCCTCTCTTTGAAAAGAGTTGTCACGTGACTGACAATGGACATCCTTATAATCCTGCCGCACAATGCTATGTATCACGGGCAATATGGGTGTTCGTCGATTGGCGGAAAATCACATACTTAGCTCGTCATGTCAAAAACGGGCCAGATGATGACGCGAGAAGAAATGCTACGTTGATTAGATTAACGCAAAGTCGAATGAGGTCGGCGGAGTCACGTCCACATTAGTAAGCGTCGTTGAAAGAGACCGGAACACGAATGCGTACAACGTTTTAGCAGTTAATCCTGTACAGCTAAGGGATGGAAACAAAATAAAACAAGACTGGCACGCATAACTACATACTTATGATTCCTTATGAATTCTGAGTTTGGACGCGCCAGGCAGGTGTTGCAATGGCGTTATCCACTTATGGTTTTTCATTTGAAGAGGGGGGAGGGTGGAGGGGGGGGGGGGATGGTGCAAATCCAAAGCTGGGTCCATGTCATCAGCTCACAGCTGTCTCGTCCCCACGTTCCTTCTAGTGAAATCCCACCTTATCAGAATGCGCCCACTTGGCAAGTGAGTCGTTTTCATGATTTGCCATGATGACCGTCATCTTGCAAAAACAAAAACAAAAACAAAAACAAAAACAAAAACAAAAAACAAAGCAAAGCAAACCAAAAACAAGAACAAAAACGAAAGAAATATTTTAAGCACTGTATACTTCCAGGAGACCTGACTCACACCAGCTGGGAAAGGGTTGACGCCTTTCACAAGCATTCGTCAGAAGTCAAGTTTTGTATAAGATGTTTTTGTTTCTTTGTTTGTTTGGTTGTTGTTGTTGTTGTTGGTTTTGTTTTGTTTTTTGGGGGGGTATATGAAAGTTAATACTTCATCTCAATTTATTCAATATGCTCACTGATTCTTGGTGCGCTTTCATACCACACCACAGTATCGTGCTCACATATAATTGTTATTCTCACTCGCGACATCTGAACATTGCTACAACATTCTACGAAGTTGATGCATTTGATGCTTTGAGCCCTACACCTATGAACGGATTCGTTTTCCTGATGAATTGGATATTCACTTCATTTCCTTATCAGTAAAGCCATGCACCCCCACCGTCATAATCAGAATGAATTTAAAAAAAAATAAATATATTTGAATGTTCATAGGTCGGCAGGCACAGAGCAGACTAAATATAGTAGTTCAAGTAAAAAAAAAAAAAAACATGAATCAAGAACATGCTGATAACGACAAAGACATCAGCCGTAATCATAAATCATGATTATCATTATAATGATTACGGTTGTATTCGTATTGCCATTGTTGATGATACGTTGTAAAAGAATGAACATAAATTAACAAAGTTAACAATATCATGTAGGTAATATTGATATAATTTCTGATACATAACAGGGTTCATCAACTTAAGTACTGCTTAGATAACTTATAGACACCTGTATGAGCCAGAGAAGCAAAGAGAAGAAAGAAGGAAAGAAGGTTAAATGCTTAACACTTTTAGAACAGTCAGGTGTTTTTAATGTGTAATATTCTTTTTTTTTTGTAAGGTCAAGATTTTGAAGGACATGATTAACAAAGAGCAAAAAAAAAAAGGAAACAACAACAACAACAAAAGAAAAGTAACATATTGTCCATATAGCAATGGCATGCCTTAAATGTAAGTTAACATGACATTTCGGAACAACATGGTACCAAAGCAACATGTCGATACAAAATTAATTAACCTCTTAAGTGGCACTTCCACACCCTCGATATAATCGACATTGTGTTTCAACAGGTTGACAATAGGACTGGCTGAGTTAATTGGTTTGAACTGACTCTCATGTGCTACATATATTAGTCCACTGGAATGTCATAGAGCATACGTTGATATGCACATGAATGTATGTAATGACTCTTTCAATGTCTGTCTATGAGTAGGAATGTATGTCTATATATCTATCTATATATCTATCTACATATCTGTTTATATGTCCATCTATATATCTATATACATCTATAATTATATCTATCCGTATGTCTATCTATATATCTATATATCTATCTATATATTTCTATAATCTAGCTATCCAGACGTACATCTATCTGTGTATATCTTAGTCTCTTTCTCCATCTTTCTCTTTGTATGTATATCTCGTTCTCCTCTTTACTGTTTTTTTTCTTTCTTCGACAATGGGCAGATAAACGAGTGGTTTTTTTTTTCTCTTATTTCGAGCAAGCCTTTAATTTATCGTCACTAGTTCATGCTCGTTTTGTTTTTCTCAGTAACGAACTTGGCAGTAAATTTGACCATGGATCTCCATGATTCGACTGTGGGAGAGGGGTTAACTAAGGGCGAGGGGTGTTTTAAAGGAGGGTCATCGGGCCGGCTGGTGATCGAGGTATGGAATGGATTATTCATGCAGGAACCTGGGAAATGAAGGCGAGGAAGTTGTGGTGCTTGCATGCCTGCAAGAGGATGACGTAGCGCCGACCAGGTTTTTTTTTTTGGAGCAGAGCAGAGAAAACAACACCAATCAGACGTTTATCCCTCTGTGACCACAAGAAACAAAAAGTACAAACTAATTTGATTAAAGTCTGTCACAACGTGGAAGAAGGTTCGATCTCTTGGAGAACATTGCCAATGTCAATATTATAAGCTCTGGCAAGAGGGGTGAAGGAGAGGGGAGGAGGAGGGGGAGGAGAGGAGGAGGGGAGGGACATGAGGGGATTGACACGTGACTGTTTATTACTATAGTTTCATATTGAGGTACACTGTTCTATATCACTCATTGTTTGTGGCAACAACGTGCTTAACATGATGTCTGTGCCTAAGGCTTGTATATGGATGACTACGCGCTCAAGAAACGACTGTCGAAATATAGTGGAGCAGAAACGGACGAATTTCAATTCTGCCCAGATCTTTGTTTTGCGCAAAATGAATTTATTTCCGTTTGCCTGGGCCGACTCACGTGGCGGCTCAAGGGGCCGCCATTACTCACTGAAGCTGGAATCAATGATATATACATTGATTTGAACTCCCTCGTCCCCGTGAGCCGGAAGTGTGGGGAAGTTCAATCCCTTCTTACCCCTCTCACTATTGTAGCCAAGGCAGCGATAAAATTTCAAACCAACGCTTGCTTGATGTATGAACATTGTGCCTGTACGACTGAAGTCGGCCGGCCGGATTGAATCCACATTGGGAGACATGCAATCAATGGTTAATGCCGGCAGAAGAGAAAACGTTTTCTCAATAATTCTCTGTCCAACGCTGTCTGGAGACGTCACAATCGGTTATTGTTTCTCAATGACGTACAGATGGTGTCTATTGTAAACGAGAAGTCCCCCGGAATCCGGTCTGGTTGACTCAGAGAAGAGCGTAGAAAGACGGCTAATCTCCACAGTTTTGTTTCGTTTACCTCTTGTTTTTGTCATGTGGTTGTTTGAGGCCGTCCGTTGCTTTGGTTCCTATGGACACATGATTGTGATTGCAGCACGTCCTTCTTATTCTCGTTTTTTTTCCTTCAATAATATGTCAAGATCGTGGTCAGCAAAGCGCGTGAAAGGATATATCATTAGAAAATGATTGTCTTGGTAAAGAAAGCAAAAACATTCACACAACCGATATCGCCGGCGTTCTACGCCGACACGGAAGCAATGCATGTTGAAAGAAGAAGAACAATAAAAGAAGAATTAAGTCCATGTATGTGATAAAATCAACTTTGTATACATGAATGATTTCATCGTCGTAGGAAAATCAAACATATAATTTGATATAGCAGTTACGCGTATACCCTTGCCACATGGTGAAGGATTTCTATCCACAGATTGCATGGTGACATCAGCTGCAGCTCTCTATCTTTCTCCTTGTAAACCATCGATTCCTTCGTGAGAAGGCCCTGTTTAGTTTAGTGTTGCTTATTTCTGGCATGAATGACATGTGCGTTTAAAGGTTTTATGACATACAAATGCATGTTATTTGTGCTGATTTATAATACCCTCAACATCACTTTTGCGGTGAAACGAATATCTCGTAACATTCCATATATTTTTAAAATATTTTTCCGTCCATTTTTCTTCAGATTACTTGGATACGCTCACATAAAAGACCTTCCAAACCAAGATTCTGGTTGTGACCTCATCTGTCAATCATTGGTAAAGTACTAATATGATTAACAAAAGACATCGGAATGCATCCTGCCCGAAACCGAGCATAACTTGCATGTTCCCTCGCCATGTCTTTTGTTAGTCACATTAAATCACAGAAACATGCAAGTTATGCTGAGTCGAGGGGAAGGTGCATTCCAATGTTTTTTGTTAAACATATCAGCACATGTACTTTAGCAATGATTGACAGATGAGGTCACAACCAGAATCTTGGTTTGGAAGTTGTTGTTGTTGTTTTTTTTTTGTGGGCGTATCCATGTGAAAATAGAAAAAAAAATAGAAGAAAAATTATTCAAAAATATAATGGATTGTTTCAAAAGTGATGTTGAGGGTATCATAAATCAATACAAATCAACATGCATTTGTATGTCATAAAACCTTTAACTGCAGCCTTAGTTCACTAAAGTAAATTCTCGGGTCCATTTGAAAATCAAACCATCAACTCCCCTTTCCCCTCTCTTTTTCTTTTCTCTATGTATATAATCTTAGAGATAAATGCCATTGTAGCGAAGTATGGGACTTACGGAATGAAGACAATGACATCTTTGGCACCGTTTAATGCCATGTCACTTTTGTTGCTATGGTAACATTACTTCAATAGTACCGATGAAGACTCTTCGAATTTTTACAAGTTGTATACAGCTTAGGCGCTCTCACCAATAGGTTCAGTTTAACTTTGCGGGAAAAAACCCACAAAATGTTGAATTATGGTTTTGTTTCAATCGCGTAGTAATTTTGCCATTGTATTTCTCCTCTCCATACCTGGGAGTAGAAGAGGAATGTGTATGCATTTTCAAAATCCATCATTCTGCAGATTTATTTCACGCAAAAACAACTGACATGTCATAAATACACTTTGAGGTGCGCAATGATTTTACCCAGGGTCTTAAAAGTCTGTTCAATCCTGGAAACATTTTCCCAGCCAGTACTGTCCCAGCAACGAGGAAGCACTCAGGTTGTTGCCCACGACAACGTCCTTGAGTTCTTTCACTTCAGGCATCTTCCTCTATTCAGCAGACGACCGTCGATACTACGCCCGCGGAACAGCACCGGCTTCGCTGAATTGTCGTTCCGTCCTACAGAACCTGGTCAATATCTGCCTAGAATTGCCTTTTTGTTGTTAATTCGGACATCGGAAGCAGTCGTCAACCTCCGTAAACGGTCGAAAAGAAGGCGGAGCGTGACGAGCGTATCAAAGAATGTCGTTGCCATTGTCTTTCCAACCCTGAAACACGACACGACCCACTGGGCTCGGAAGCGGTCTACGAACCTGAACCTGGACCTATTTGTGCCGGTGGTCCCTCCTGGTCTTGAAGATCTTTCACCCTTTTGGACAATTCGATATGGGATAATGCCAGTAGATCGATCGAGCAACACCACCTCTTTTCTGCAGTCGGACAGAACTTGTACTATCATCCCTAGAGGATCAGGGTTTAACTCAGTCACAGTGCAAAGTGTTGAGCCGATTGGAAGAGTCGGTATTGCAGGTCTAAATAGAGTCTTTGCTATGGCGTGTTTGTCTTGGTCGACTTAAGGTATCGACGAACTCAGGGCACAAACAGCTGAACTATACCTAGCAGCCCCAGCGCGCTGCTTTGTCTGATAATTGATTGTCTTATTAACAAGTACAAAACGTGCAACCTGCGAGGCAGCACTGGCTAGTGGTGTGAAACCTGGCCTGAGAGCATGGATGAGGCTGTCCCTACTACACGCCTAGCAGTGCGAGAGGGCACATGATTACCTATTTACTTTGTGTATTATTCCTATTGAATCCTACGCATATTGGCTCGGTAAGACGGGACATCCTTTCATTGGATGTGTCTGCGTATTTAGGTACCCACTCTGCGAATGTTACACGAATCTTCAAGACAGAAACTTGTCCATATAAGCTAGCTTTTCGTTTCGAGTCGTCACGTTATCGATGGCTTTGATAACTTCACCGAGCAGCATTTGTCCTACAACTGACGTGACACTGCATGAAATATGACATTGTGCAATTATCTATAAGTGTGATTTAGGTATCAGCGAGCATTTGATATTCAAATATTTCGACAACATCGAAGTACTTGAGCGTGCAAATATTATTACAACTGCCTTTGGAAGTGGATGACTCGCAAAGAAAGTTAGTCATTGGTAGCCTGATGATTTTGTGAGATGGTGGAAAGTAGTTCAGTCGTATCCATGATCGAGAGATCCAAAAGTGGCCGATGGAAACGGTTAGAACGAATCCTTGATGATCAGTAATCTCTGATAGCTTCACGTCGACTGATTCCTCTCGAGATATGCCTCACTACCATTGGACTCTTTCCAAGTACAGAAGTACTGTCCTGGTCTTAGACCCCAGAAATCTCTCCCATCTACCAAGTCTTCTTCTATTTGAACTTATATTTTTTCAACCCTTTCTGTGCCAGGGACTTTTGACGGTGAGCACAACGCTATGAGGTTTTCTGTGCCAAAAGACTCGTCAAAGCACTCTATGGGTTAAGATACCAATTTTTCAGATTGCTTGCAAGAAATTACGATGACCATGCGTCGAAAACCTTATTTATTGTCACTGTAATATTGACATACTGGTGTAAATATTTCAAACGTAATTTTTGTCATTCGTCTACAGTTTGATAGAGTAAAATGTAGACAGAAAGTGGTAGCGCGTTATGTCCGCGACGTAATTCGTCATTGCCTGTATTTGTAATGCCTTATTGGCTTGAATCTGAATGCCTGATGATATTCTGAAAGTGTGTGGTTTTTTTTTTTGTAATCGATCGTCAGAAATTATACGAGACGGGAACGTCACAGACTGAGACCTCTCAGCAGAGTGAGTTTGGAATACGCTTCATGCTTTACAATTATCTTTTGAACGAATTATGCCATCATAATTGAACGAAGCTCACAATACAGTCATGACACCCGACGAATTGCTGGACGTGATGTTGCCATTCCGCGTGTAGTGATACATGCATACAGCGAGAAGTAATTGGGTCCGATCTATAAACGGCGGCGAAGGCAGTGTTTCCGCCCTGGACTGTTAAAATAACTGAAACCTGGAGATTCGACTCTAGCAGGCATACTCGCGAAGAGATCATGGTCATTCGGAACATGTGAAATATTATTCAACCCAGATGAAGGTATAGGACACAGCAACAACGTGGCACCAACATGAACACGGCACAAGTCGACGATGCATCAAAACAGAAACCATTTTAACTCATAATGGATACGAGTCAAAATTGAATTTTGATCACTCGGAAATTGCTTCATCACAAATTGAAATATCATACAGGACAATATGACACGAAACGAACGGCAATCTATACAGAATTTCGTCCTATCCCACTTCTCCTATATTAGTAACCACTGACTGATTCGTATAATTGTTGATTGTAAAACGCTTAAACACATTTTGTTTTAGGCGCTTTATGAAATGACCATATAATAATAATGATAATAACAACAACAATAATAACAATAATAGTAATGATAATAATAATAATAATAATAATAATAATAATAATAATAATAATAATAATAATATCATTATTATTATTATTATTATTATTATTATTATTATTATTATTATCATCATCATCATTTTAGTATTATTACAATACTCCTAGAATGCAATAAATACTTTACTGTCCTCAGAAGAGGATAGATTCAATAACACCATCTCCCTAGGACCTCACTTCTCCCGAGTCAAGTTTGATAATTTTCTCTGTAGTCGTCGTTTCTAGCAGGTGATAATGTGAGACGACACGACATGTTGAGCCAGCATACAGGTCTGTGCGAAATTATCCTGCACATGGGAAGTATAACTAGAATAATAGGACTTCCAGCACTTT
The DNA here is from genome assembly GCF_040938485.1 of Diadema antillarum. Classification (NCBI taxonomy): domain Eukaryota; kingdom Metazoa; phylum Echinodermata; class Echinoidea; order Diadematoida; family Diadematidae; genus Diadema; species Diadema antillarum. The sequence goes on along the minus strand of NW_027272197.1, from coordinate 331,782 downwards.
TTAACCAACGGATGCAAAGTGCTAACATGTCAATTATTATCATCTACTTTGGAAATGAGACAGATATATCGGTGTCTAAGCAGGGGATGTCTTTTTTTATTAATCATGCACCTTGATTCTGCACTGATTGTCGGGAAATGAGTAGGTAACACAGTAAGGAACGGAAGCCGAACAATCAACAAGTGATTCCGCGTCCATGGCATCAGACTCAATATTCTCATTAAAACACCGGGATTATACACCTTTTCATTCAGCTTTTGATTTCTCGAAATTGTTGTAAAGCCGGTCTGCCGTTCCTATCACCCTAACCAATTTATAGCATTCTATATATCACATAAATCACTCAGTCTACCACTAATGCACATCACTTATTTTGCTTGTCTCAGTATGTCTCTGCCTCGCATCAACCGCTTTTTTTTTTCTTTTTGAAATCTACACTTATTGTATAAATGCATAAATTTATTATTCCGATATATAATTATTTCCGGAACCGTCTCATCTGAGTTCAATTATTGACACGCTTTAAAGCGCGGGTCTGATTTTAAGCGCATCCCCATCCCATTTCGAAATTAACGAATTGGATCCGCATTCTAAATGAAATGCCGATGATGGAACGGGAAGGGGGGAAAGGAAATAGTCGATGCCGCAGACCGGAATTCCCCAAGGTCCTTCGGCGTTGGTAATGGATTAGTTTTCACATGGAATAATCGCCGTAAAAAAAAGAAAGAAAAAAAAAAGAACCACCCAATTGCAATATCTGTTGGCGCATGCGCGTTATAGGTTATATACCGGTATATGATGAAGAGCCGGTCGAGCGCTGTACCAAAATTACAGCGAGTGTCCGTATGGTAAGAACAACCTGAAATTGGACCGTAAATGCATGGAACGTGCAGATTATTATGACAAAAGATGTTTCGCCGTATATGAGTGGCGAAACGGTGAACTCCCAATGCATGCTTTGATCATTTCGATTGAATGTAGATATTCAAATGATGCAAAGACGAGGATTGAAAGGAGAGAAAAAAGAGCAAGGTTAAAGATGGATAGAAAAGAAGATGAGAGAGAGAAAGTGAAGAGGAGAGGCGGAATAGATATGGAGTGTGAGAAGGGAAGAGAGAAAGAGAGGGAGATGGGGTGAGATGATGGGACAAGAAAGATAGATTGTCTCGTCTTTAGCTCGACATATCGTTCTGTTTTTGCCCAAGGCTTTTATCTGTTTCTCTGGAAGAGAAGAGGTGGACAAGAGAGGCGATGAATGTGCCTCCTCATTATACAGCAGATTAGGAGAGTGGTGCACATACCGTGCGTTGTTGTAGTGGTCACAAGGGCTTAAGGAATTTCGTCTCGAAATCGATTTCCGATGCCGATCAGGAAAGCAAGCTCGGTGAGCTTCGCGCTCTTTAAAAAGACACAACGGTGTGGGAGAGTCAATTACCGTACTGCATAGAGCAGAGCTTAGTTTGGACTTCCACACCACCATTGATAACTGTCTGCTGGCTATGAAGTTATTCACGAGAGATAGCAGCAGAAAGAAAAGGTGTGCGCCAGACAAGAGTTGAACAAGCACACGGCAGTAACAAAATTCGCGCTCGGAAAAGAACCTTCTCCTCAAAAGTTTTGTGCCTGTGTACATTTCCATGGGAAAGTTTACCACGGGTTCGGATTGGATAACGGGAGTTTGGACTCATTTGCATGTGCGTAGCGAAAGTTGATCGTGGTGGATTCGTGGCGGTCTCCACGCTTAGTGTGAGCGGTGTCCGGTTCATGCGTATGTTCACTCCGTACAACCACAGCACGGTATGGACCTCGGTTAGTACAGTGTACAGGCAGCCACCTGTGGGACATACTAGTAGATGGTTTTCTGTCGAGACCACTCGCTGTTTGCCATTGCAACCTCTCCTGTCGAAGAGCGGAGCTGCTTTTAGCTGCAGCATCTCGTTACTCAGTACACCACCGGCACTTTGATCTAATAAAACGGATTCTTATACTGGATGTGTACTTGGATGTATTATCTCACTTGGATGTCTTACACTTTCTCGAAAGCGGAGAGTAAGTATTATTCAGTCGTTACCCCAGCAAGAGCGTCCTTTTGTTAGGGCACGGAAAGTGTGAAATTGGCACAATAGAGTAAATGGCCTAATAATGCAATGAAGCCAGGACGCGGATTACCACCGAAAGTCCATTTTTAAAAAAGTATAATGTACCCTAATCTGTTGATATCTAAATTAACCAAATCAACCAAGCGTGTGTGTAGAAACTATTTGGCAATTTGCGCTAGTTTCGATAGCTTTTATTGTGGGAACATGTGAGTTTTTCCCTCTAGTTGATTCAAAACTTGTGTGTCTACACATGGTTAATGGATATGCACACGTGTATATGGTATACATAACTGTATATATATTTGAATTGTGTCAATTAAGATGTGTGTGTAAATGTTTCCCTACATGTATTCAAACTAACATTTGATTCCACTCTTGAATACTCTTAAAGTGGATGTCAAGAAATCCTCAACTGCAACCTCTCTCTCTCTTGATTAATGTTATAACGGTTTAGCGTCTAACTTTGCCAACTGTGGAGAATTTGAACTTGCATACCGTTCTTGTAATTCCAAAACATACACGATGTGATATAGATACGTACCTTCACTCATGTTAAGTACAGGGGCCAATCAGAATTAGGGACGTTTTGGCTTCTTATTTGAACATATTTCCGGGTCGTTGACACAAATCAGGCACATCAGGCAAGTGATTTTAGCCACAGTGCAGTCCCAAATTGCTGATTCAATAATAAATGTTTACATGTATCGTACCATAATAATATTATAAATCAATCCCTTAGTTCAAGGTAGACATGTAAAAACAACTTACTACACTCTTCCTTTTATGCTTCGAGAGGGACCACGTTCTACAGGAATTAGACAATAAATTTATTCGCAACACAGATTGTTGGATAGATTAAAGGATATCAATGGCCCAAACATCCGTTGTGGAAATGTTCTGAAAATATTTTCATCTGATCATCACAGTTAAGGAAAAGCACGTTGATAAGCAGACACGCACAGAAATTTATATGCACATCAACACACACGTTTGAACAATCTTTCTGTCTACCTATCTATCTACCTATCTATTTATATTTATATTTATATTTATATGCACATATATATACCATAAATATATCTACTTTGTTCGGAATGTGGAGTATACTATGTAACTCAGAGTCTGTTAAAGCATGACACTTTTTATTATGACTTCTTTCTCCCAACTGATGAAATGTTTGGAAACGTTTTAAACAAAAACAGATCACGAAAATCTTATATATATATATATATATATATATATATATATATATATATCTATGTGTGTGTGTGTGTGTGTGTGTATGTGTGTAATGGGGACATTAGTGTAATCTTTCCTAGCTAAGTAAATTACATGTAAATGTGTTAGTGTTGGTATATTCACAAGAAGTCATGTTATATCTGTTTTTGCTAATTATCACTGGATAAAAAAAAAAAAATCTATTTAAACTGAAAGAGCTGTTTTCTTCTGCTCTTCTATACTTGTCTGTAATTATACAATGTATCAGAATAATTGTGCGATTGTGCCGTGCATGTGGTTTCCAGGAGGCATACTCAAAGATAGTTCGTGTGACATTAATTTTGTAGAGCCGCGCGCGTACGTACCCGTCGAAAAACAAATGTTGTTCTCATTTACTCTATTTCAGGTTACAAAATAAATGTCATTAGCACTGTCAAGAGGTAAAAATGCATTATTAGAAAGAGAGAGAGAGAGAGAGAGAGAGAGAGGAAGAAATTCTCTCAAAGACAAATGCAAAGGGTGATTATGAACTCTATGTCATTACAGTGACATCATGGTCACATATCCGTAGTAATTACCTTGTGGTTTCCCCAAAACAAAATGTTAAATGATTGTATGTGTGTGTGTTTTATAGAAGCATTCAATATAATCGTAATGTAGGACCCTATTGATTTTTTTTTTTGTGCTGTTGTCGGTGCTGCTTATTTCCCACAAATCTGAAACGGCCTACAGCTGTATTTGTGTTTGTGTGTTTGTGTGTTTGTGTGTGTGTGTGTGTGTGTGTGTGTGTATGTTTTCACTACAAGTGATATTATCACTTGATCAACATTCCTTATATACAAGAGCCAACTGGTTTCCGAATTCAGATATGCACATATTTTAAGAAACGTATTTGTTGAAAATCTTTCACTCTGCATTCCCAGAATACAACCGAATGGTGCCCTTCAATTTTCTCCCTTTTTATTCTCTCTTTTTTTTTGTAGGCCTGTGATATTATTGTCTCAGGGTCATTTTTTCAAAGAACATAATTTGATACGCAATATTTTTTTCATTTTCTTTTAATGTATTGTATATATATAGCATCAAATTGTTTAATAACAAGGACAAATCAACCTTTTCGTTGATGTGAATCGCTTTTCTTCATCGCTAGGCGTGATAATTCTGAGGCGTAATGAATGCCTTTCTGTCAAAGTGTGACATTTGGCATTCTTCCAGAATCCGCGTCTCACTCATTATATCATTTCAAGGTATGCTGAAGGCGATTGGTTACATACAGTTACAAAACAATGTTTCCCCCCACGTATAGTAATGGGAGAGGGTTACCGTTAAGTCATGTAAAAACACCGTGTTACCATCAAATATTCCGCCGTTTCTTCAAGTCTGTGTTTCAGCATCTGCAGCAATGATGCACTTCGGCGCATGGAAGTTCATCGTCGTACCGGTCTTTCTTCTCAATGTTTTCTTTCCTCGTGTTTACTGTTCAGCCGGTTCTTTGGGAGGGCAGCCCGTTTAAAGTGCACCATGAACGAAGAGAGTTGCCCATCTTGTAACTCTTTTGCTCCACGTGAAAACCAATTCTCAGAATGAAGTTTAAGTGTCGAATTTAGCTTAAATTGTCTTGCTGTCACGCCTTGAGCAGGAACAGTGGTGCTTCCTTTGGGTAATAATCACACGCTTGTCATGGCTAACAATGAGAATCGGGCAACCGGGTATCCTCTCTTCCTTGGGGTCGATACGACAGTTGCGCCCTTTTGTCAGAAGACGGCTTCAATTCCCTGAGAAGTCGATTTTTTTTTCTTTTACGCGAGAGAAAACATAAACACCTTTTGAGTAAATTGCCCTTGCATTGGACGAAAAGAAATTGTGGAAATCTGCTATCATAACATCTCCATGATGGGTTCCGCAGCTGCACCCACCTCATATTGTGCAGAGGTCGATGAAATATTTTGCTGTTCCTTGAATTTGTGCCTCTACTCGATCCCCTCATTAGCATTGAGATGAGTGTCAAGTGAAACTCACCCTCTTGCTCTGTATGGCTGCCAAATTGAAATTTAAGTGTGCTCTGTATGTTTGTGCGTGTGTGTGCGTGTGTTTGCGTGTGTGTTCAAAAAGTGTGTGTATATGTGTGTGTGTTGTGTGTCCCGTGGTCCACCTACGCTGAAGATAAACAAGTTCGGATGCTGCGCTCTTGACAGAATGCGTACGCTCGAAAATGAATAGAGTGAGAGTGGTATATTGTTACTACCTACACTCCCTAGATTTTTCTTCTTCTTTTTTTTTATTTCTACCTCCACGCCCTCGATTTTTTTCCTTCTTTTTGGCATTTCTAGAGAGATTATTTTGGTGAGGAATATCTTTTGCAACTGAAATCTTCTTGAAAGTCGAGGCGTCTTCAAAATATTGTTGATTCGACGTTTTGAATGTTTGACGGAAAAAGCACGCATAAGATATATTCAAGGGAGACCTCGATCAATCCCCGAACTAGAGCCTATGGATCAATACTTCATTCGTGATTTTTATTCAAAATCACAATTTACATTTGAGACTTCCTTCTAGGAGCTGCAGGAAACGGGGTTAATCACCTAAGATTTCTCTCTCGATCTCTCTTTCAATGTATCTTTCTATCTATCTTTCTCATTCAAGTTAGTGTGAAACCCATATTCCTGGAATTCGAGAACTAATGACCCGTCGACTATGATGAATTAAAGTCAATGATTTCTACCACACGAAACCTCACAAAAGACAGACCTTCACGGAGGAAACAGGGAGAATGAGAATCGAATCGAAGTGTGGTTTTGTCGACGAAGAAAGGAAAATAATTGTTACGACTGTGTGCACTGGTCACTCATCTTTTAAGGTGTGACTTCACAGCATCAATGACATAGCCTTGTCATCAAGAACTTGAAAAAGAAAAATAACCCCAATAGTAATCTGCTGATATGAGAAAAGTCCACCTACTCTGTGAAGAGATAATGGAGTTGTTAAATGCGCATACACGTGTAGATAACAACCATCGACTTGTTAGATATCTATTGGAGAAGAACCAGCAGTAACATAAATTTGATGACATGTCAATGTTTAGCAAGTATGCAGTGTATCTTGAACATTGTGTGTGTGTGTGTGTGTGTGTGTGTGTGTGTGTGTGATAAATTGTTAAAGGCCACTAGCATTTTACAATATTTTTGACAAGCTTCCTATCATAACCATGTAAGACGATTGAAGAACCGCAATCATGCATTTCTCTTTAATGAGCATAATCTAATGCAATGAAATATATCATCCCACCTCCTCCACCCCCTCAAAAAAAAGAGCGGGTGTAACAGATAAGTCTGCAAATATATCTGCCCTCAGTCAACTATATCGGTTTTGTCCATCACCGTACTGCACACCATACAATAATGTTTACTCAAAATGAGAACTTTGACATTTTCTGAGACACCACGCGCAAGTGATACACAGATGGGACGCAGGCGGGCAGTGTTTTACGGAGAAAGAGTCTGTGCATGGCGCCACAATGTCATTGGGTGCCTGTGAAGTCTGACTTGATTGGCCGTGGAGGGTGAGGGGACTCGGTCACGTGATGCGCATCTTCCTCACGTTCTTGCAATTTACTGCGCAAATGTCAGAACACAGAATCTTGATGGGAACCACTCTGCTGTGCGGGAAATCAAAGACAATAGAGATGTCTGCACTCGAAATGTCATCAAATTGCTATCATTTGTCGGAAGAAACTAACAAAGAGCTTGTGCTTTTGCTGACTATTGTTGTCATGTCATGTTTGATGATCTCCGACACTTTGACGCCTGCCCTTTGTCATTTCTAGAAACGAAGCGAAACTGGTGCCAAAGGAGCTCAAAATCGCAACTTTGAAAAAGATTTTGCTTGGAACCGGAATAGAAATATGGCTGGTCGACGAATTGACGACCTACAGCTGACACCTGATAAATATCCCACTGCAATTAATTCAGGCTGCGTGTAAATATTTGGTGAACCCGTGCATGACGGATCCAGATTCTGCACTGAAATTATGCTGATTGTACTGCTTGCTTTCACATTAGATGTACGAGTGTGGAGAGCGAGCATACCAACCGCAAATTTACTATGACCAAATGCGCTTTTGCTATGATGCTGTTATCAGGTATATGTCACCATGACCTTTGCAATCCTCACCCTGATTACTTCCGGTTGGTTAACAAAAATACTCTGCCTGAACAGAGGTTAAAACAAAAATAAGAAGAGAAAAGAACAGACACATCATGGAGTTGAGTTTGCAACTACCAAAAACGGAATTCGAGTTTCCGAGCCATATGGCAAAATGGAAGTAGAAACAAGTGCGGCGCAAACGAGGCTGCCGGGAAACGTAGTGCTCACTGTCTCATCAGTGCTGGCTCCTGGTAGAAAAAGGGAGAGAGAAAAAAAAATATGAGAGAGAAATAGTGAGAGAGAGATAGACGAATAGATATATAGAATATATCGATAGAGAGAGATGGAGACAAAGAGGTAGAGAAAGTGACAGAGAGAGAAAAGGAAATAGATAGATAGATAGATAGACGGATAGATATGTAGAATGTATAGATAGATATATAGCAAGAGATCTAGATAGATGGAATATATATAGATAGAGACGGAGAGAGAAAAAGAGAGATACATTTTATAGATAGATGTAATATATAGATAGAGAGAGATGGAGACAAAGAGGGAGAGAAAGCGACAGAGAGAGAAAAGGGGAAATAGATAGATAGATAGATAGATAGATATGTAGAATGTATAGATAGATATGTAAAGAGAGAAAGAGAGAGAAAAAGAGAAATACATTTTATAGATAGATGTAATATATAGACATAGACAGATAGAGAAAAAGAGAGATACGTAGAGAGAATACATACACCTAGATAGAGACGGTGTGTGTGTGGGGCGGGATGAGGGGGAGAGATAGACGGATAGATATATAGAATATATAGATATATAGAATAGAATAGAATAGAATAGAATAGATAGATAGATAGATAGATAGATTGTATAGATTGATAGAATATAAAGACAGTGAGAGAAAGAGGGAGAGAGAGAGGAGAGAAGGACAGACGGAGGGCACTAAGTTCCTGAGACGACATAAGCAACGAGCATGGAAAGTGTGCACAGTAATAAGTGTGACTGGTGGCTTTCCAGCAAGTGTAAGTTCTTCCTTACCAAGGCAAGAACAAGGTGGACAATACAGCGACACACGTAAAAATATGTTATATTTATATATTCTGCGGTTTAAATGTCCGTTGGAGATTGCGCAAGGGAGTGATCTCGTGGAATATGTTTTTTTTTGTTTTTTTTTGTACGAGCCATCAGAAAGATGACTTCCTCTCACACGGAGGCGCAATGACAGCGACCACCGTTCGAAATCACCCACCATTAAGGTGCAGCCACAAATCTTGGAGCGACATCTTCTCATCCCCCTTGTGGTTTGGTAATTGGGAAGCTGTAATATTCTCCACAGTGCAGTGCCCAGAGAGTACATTTTGCGTGCGCGGGGAGAAATCGCGCGCTGCGACAATTCGTCATAAATAATAGATAACATCAAACCATTTCCTTCATCTTTATGTGGCGTTTTCCCCCTCAAAAGTGCACCAGCGGCGTTTAAGACGTGGTCTGGGGGGCGTTTCATCAACGAGATCGTCGGAGTTTTCACCGACGAATTTGCTATCAGCCAATCAGACGCAAGGATTTATACTGACAACTGTCAAAAGCTAATGACATCCTTGGTCTGATTGGCTGATAGCAAATTCGTCGGTGAAAACTCCGACGAACTCGTTGATGAAACGCCCCCCTGGACCTGAAGGCAAGCACAAAGCTCTCCGATCTCCCACACATCCTCTCGCTTTCTCCTGAAGATGCCATCGACATTGTCTCGCCGTTAATCGGGTCTGACAGTTGTCGGATCCCGGCGTAACGAGGAGCACCCTGTCGATAGGCCCTTCAGGATAGCGCCCATGGAGGATGGAGGATGGACCATGTGCACTGGGGTCAACACACTTCAGTCTGGGAAAGAACATGACGACTGTGAGGATGTATGTAAGGTAGACATGGCAACACATGTCACTTGTCATTAGTCTTGTTTTAAAACAAAAGGAAGTCTTATTAGATTCTCCTTTCGTATCTCCGGGCATTGAAACATGAATTGCTTGGGAATCGTCACAAATTATTGCTCCCAGTGACATTCTTTCTCCAAATACAGAATTTCCGTTCGGGAAGTACATTTTTTTTTAGTTTAATGTACGAGCTTCCTTATCACGTGCTGTACCAAAACAACATTTTATCCAGTGCAAAAATAAAGCGTGTTTCCCCTCGCTTCCAATTCTTTATTAGTAATAATTTTCTTTTAATCCAACTGGAGAGAGAAATAGGAGCGTTTTACAATGTATGAAATAGATATGATACTACCATGCGCATCAAATCCATACACATACAGATTATGACTTAGGCCCTATAAAAATACATACGTATAGTAGACATACCCTGGGGACAATAACCTGATGTATGCCACCTGTGCGGAGACCGTGAACTTCATTTAAACCAGATCACGGATGCACGTGCTCATGAAATTTGCATGGACGTGAAGTCTTCTGCATCCTGAAGGTCAAGCGTGTTTTCAGACCTCTATTCTGTTTTGTTCTAAATCACATCAAACCAGTCTAAAACTGAGTGGCCTCTACATACTTATTTAAATTATATCTATGCTGCCTACAATGCGACCATATCTCGTGTTGAGTTCGACATCGAGTGCCTCGATGACGATGTGATGATTCTAGGTTTACTCTAAAAAGTAGAAGGCCTATATCCGATTTATCCCCAAACGGAATGTCGCAACAATTAATGACCTGGGGATGTTTTTTAGAATAAAACAACCCTGACCTGTGTGAACAGGTCTCTTCGGGACCTGCAATATCAGTGGTGTCAATCTGACTGCGAAAGTGCACCCCGTCCGACACACGCAAACCTATACACGCAAAGTCACTGACACTAACACAAACGTTTTGGTTGTAGAAAGGGATTTACCTCAAGTTTGACAATAATTCGCAGTATTTTCTAGTGCATCGTAAGTAGATGTGGTTATTAGTCAGCGAATTTCTCTCGTTTCCAGTGGAAGTTGCTCGCATCCACTGAGAAACCACTCACAGAGTTGAATGCACGGGAAGGAGTTTGACCAAGCGATCCCCCTCCCCTCCCCCCCCCCCGCGATCTCCCTCACATAATATACCAAACCAAATACATGTTTACCAAATAGTCCGTCATATTAAAATAGGCCTATTACTTCTGAGCTCAGAACTGAATTTCAAATACATTGTAGCTGCCCTGTCCGAAATTGCTTGACGTGATGTCATGAGATAGATAACGCATAGCATGTTGACTTGGCTGTAAGAAGCGGTTACAGCCTCGTAATGCTGAGGTAAACGATGATTTCTACCCCCTCCCCCTCCCATGCAGTGGTAACACTGCAGAGGTTACTCAACTTTACATAACACCCATTTTTTCTCAATGTTTTCCTTATCAACATCAAGATCAATACTATTATTACAATTATCATCACAATCATCAGAAATATTGTAATTGATAATAGCAGAAGTTTCATTTCATATTGCTCTTGTGAACTCTCCAGAAACCTAAGTCGTCATTGATCGCGAAGTTGGGCTGCCCTCGAGTTTCTGTACTATTCCTTTATTCCTGTACATTTTGGTAACATTCATACTCATTTGCAGTTTATGCAAATGAACATTACAACTATGAACAACATACGCTTGGAATTCAAATATAGTAGCGGATGCCCATTAGCCTTCTTCATCCATGAACCTTTTCACCATTCATTTCTCTGACGAATCCTATTTTTCTTGTCTGCCCACTCGTCTTGTAGAAACACATGACACCTCGTTGTTGATTTAGACGTATTAATCTAAGAAACTGCGATGTGTCTCTTTGCATTTATAACGACGCACCCATCTTTACCTTAGGTAGGGACCACAATATAGTATGTTAATAATCAATAATATGCTAATGATTTATAGTATTCTATGCTAGCATATCTGATTTGGGTTGCTCTCCCTTATTCTAATCATGTTGTCATTTAATCAAGTGATTACTTCATCATCCAAAAGGAAGTTGCATTTTGGAAACAACAAATATTATCATTAAGAATATATGATTATTATAGCTATTCACAACCCAACGCATTCTATTAAAGGGATCATAATTCAAATCTGTGTAATGGTGGGGTAGGGAAATCCCCAGAAGATACCTGCGTCTCACTTCCCTGCTGTGTCATGTTATTCGTGTCCCAACTCCAACACCGATGGATTCTGAAAACAGCTGCATGGAAATAATTGCAAATAATATTATGTACTTGAATATGAACCCAGATCTCAGGACAATATCTGGTAGGTCACCAACTCAATTTCCATCATGATATGATATCACTAGATTTTAAATCAGAGCTAATGAGTATGCAACCAATATTCATTGTAATCAATCTTATTTTTTAGACTGAAAAAGTAAAAAAAGCGATACAAACGTGTCATAATAAACCTTTGTGTTTTTTTTTGTTTTTTTTTTTTGCTTTCAGCTTTGTTTTCATCCAGGCAAAATGTAAGCTCTTGCTATGATTTGTCTAATGGCAAGTACACTTGGGATCTAGATCATCTATGGTAATCCTCTCTGCATACATAACACATGTTGTTCTGAATAACCAATATGCATAATTCTTTCGTGGGTGGTTTACGGAAACGGAGAAAATCTATTCCAAGTGCATTTTAGCTGGACATAAAGATGCCCGTGCGGTTAGTGACCCTCGCAAAACTCTTATATTTTTTAAACAGGTGGTGTATCGTGGGACTGAATTCTACATTTTTTTTTCTTCATCTGAGTTTTTAATCCGGCACAAATATCATCCCTGCAGCTTAGACGTGATCTGGCGAGTGTTAAGAGCGAGGGAATATTTAAAGCCTACTTCAGGTGAAGATACGGTGCCATCTTCTTTAATCCACCTGCCACTTTGCGCTGGGTCACCTGGCGAACATTCCCCCCCCCCCCCACCATGTCGTCATTTTCGTATTGTCGCTTTAATTCAGTTCAAAATTGTCTTCTTTTATTTCACTCTAACTCTGTGAGAAAATACCATAGAATAGACGATGCGGCGAAGCAAAATTTTTCCCTCCTCATGGTAAAATATCTTTATATTGAAAGTTAGATAGTCAGATAGTCTGACAAAACAAAATAAAACAAAACACAGAACACAAAATAGCGCCACCATTGGCACACATGCATACATAATCGCAAAAATATGTAGGGACTTATATATATACATTTATTCATATATACATGGCGCTGAATATTGACACACACCCACACATAGCCAAATGTATATAGATATAGATATAGCTATAGATATGGATAGATTAAATTAAATCATAAGGAAGTGTATCTAAATAAAAGGCAAGAATTGCTATGATGTACAGAACACGAAAGAATGATGTCTTTTCGAGAACTTATATTATCACATGTATTTATGTTATGTTACTTACGTTATTTACATTACGTTACTTATCACCGTCATATATTTTGTTAATTTACGTTTTTGCAAATATTACAAATATGTTCTACCTATTCATTGTACATAAATTTCTCTGTTTATTTGATGGAAATGAAAATAAATTCTATTCGAATTGAATTGAATTGAATCGAATTGAACTACTACAGCACACCTGGTGAAATCTGATGATTATAGTGACATACTTTAGTGAATGCGAGGGATAAGCGCAGCACCAGGGATAGTGAGAACTGAATACGACTTAAAAGAAGCTGACATGATGGAATTATTGTAATCCTGGAAGGTGTACAAATGTTCCTGTCAAGATCAACCACGAGGTGGCATCTTGAACGAGTTAACAGGAGCTGAAGGTGTGAATATTCCTATCGGGGGTCACCATGTTTCTCATTCTGCTATCGGTTTAATATGGATTACGTCTGTATAAAATGAGAGCGGCTTGTTCCTGGGAATGAAAAGATGTTTGAGGTGCGTGGAGAGAACTGTAATCAGCTGAGTATTATATAACGTCATAGGTAGATAAAGAGAGACAAGGGAACGTATATGCGTCTTTCTGACGTCACGGGTTCATCTTTATCTTGCGAGTCCTATTTACATTTCCGGACTGCCATTGTTTTTACGTGATATGACTAAAAATCATTTAGGTCGCACCGTTTGTTTGCACAAGCGATATGGTGAAGACTGTGTGAGACAGAGACGAATTCGCGCTGTGGTCAGTGCTCGCATTTTTTTTTTTCCGAAGCCCGTGGGTGCTGGCTGCGGCGCGCCTTTAGCTAAATGCCAGTCGCTTTCCCCGCATGTTGAATTATTTGCTCGTTGTTTTTACGTGGGTACGCGGAAGAAGATCTGAGAGGCGTAGACACGAAAGGGTTCATTCTACGGCCACGTCGCTCAATATTTGATCATTTCTCGTTCGGCTAAGTCAGAATCGTGTCGCATGTTAGGAAACAAGCGAATCTCGCTCTTAATCCGCCGCTACAGTGGTATTGCCGCCGCCGCCCCTAACTTCAGCCGCCTCAGTGCTTCTACCCCAATCTAGGGGCCAGCTACGGGTGTCTCTACATTCACATCTCATGAAGCTTTCGACCTGTAAGTGTGCGTTTGTGCGTTTGTGCGTGTGCGCGCGTGTGTGCGTGCATACATGCACTGTAATATTACCTGACTAATGCACCTAGGAGTGTCCGGCGAGGTTGCGTGTCTGGCTGTGTTTCTAACACGCGGCACGTAACAAAATAATGTCGCTCATACTCGTGGCATTAAAAGTCTGTTTGTTACTTGGCAGGCGACAAAAACAGTTGGGGAGCCCAACTGGCGGACTGCAGCGATCTCTACTGTCCGGCAAAGTGAGAATCTCGTCCTATAGGGGGAATCATCGCCCAGGGGTGGATGCGTTGACTTGTGTTTTATGGTACTAAAGACTTTGATTTCAAAGACTAGACGTCATCACGTGTCACACTTGTCCGCACTCTTTCGTCATATCTGCCTGCAAACTGAGTCACCTGTGACATATCAAGTGCTTGGACTTATCCACTGCCAAGACTTGTATTTTTCTCCCTGACATTTTTCTCTACCTTCTCGCAGACTCCTTTATGCATTGCGTCTTTCAATTTGGTTACACTTTCCATCTGAAGTTGTTTCTAAAAATAAAGGCACCACTTTAATGCCACCCTTTGAAACGTTGTGCCTACCGTTAAGATTATAATTAGATAATGGATAAGGTCTTCCGTGTAAACACACTATAATTGTCCGCTTTGTGTTTGCTCACATCTGCAGGTTGCACCTGAGACACCCTCAGCTTCTGGACTACTAGGAAATATTCGTGACCTGCAGAGGAAAGTTCCGTGCCCTTGTTCAAGGATCTACTCTCATCACAGACCGTGATCGGATCTTACGTATGTACTCCACTGAAAAGCTGCTGCCTGTTTTATAGCGCTCCGTACAACGAGACTGCACAAAACTAATCATCATGCAACTCGGAATTCGCGCGTCCGCGTTACCAGTCGGCATCGTCTATCTGACCACGGTCGTCACCGCCTTCTGACGGAGCGTATTCCGTCACTCGTCGGACGTCGTCACGCACCATCTTTCCTGTTTTAGGCTTTAGTCCCCCTCACCGACCCGCCCACTCCCCGACGTCGCACAAGACCTAATCGGATTAAATCACACATGCTCCCATGCCTCTCAGTGCGACACAGACGCCAAATCAGCCATCCATTTCAACATCAAGGTAAGTCGCTCCCCAAAGTTATCATCATAAATACTAACGTTTTCTTGGTTCACTTTAAATGACTAAGATCATTCTGTTAAGATCTAACGGGATAAATCCATTTGTGTACTTCAAGTTGAAGGGACAAAATCATGAACCTATACTTGGACTGCATGTTTTAAGAGGAGTACAATAGTTAAGTAATGTAATATATTCATGTGAGGACGAAAAGTGCCTACTCAAAACTGTATTTGTTGTCAGTATATGAAATACACATCATGGGCATATTATGAAATATGTGCGTATGTATTCATGTGTGTCTGTGTATGTGTGTGTATCATGCGTATGTGATATATATATATATATATATATACACATTATATACATGTAAGTGTCTGTCTGTCTGTCTGACTAACTGTGTGCGTGTGTGTGTGTGTGTGTGTGTGTGTGTGAGTGTGTGTTGATGGCACAAATGTGCCTCTGACAACCAAGCAGTAATGTTGTCATACTGCTTGTCACAATTTGCATTATAGATACGCATACTCCTCTATACACCGGTTGTTCGTATCACCTCTACACGGAAAATGCATCGCTAGGTCAGTGGTCCTCTGGTGGTTTTTGTATAATCTATATATTTATATTCCTTAGTCAAAGCTTTATATGGAGAGGCGCGAATGAAGCGACCAAGATTTGCAAGTTTGTGACAAAAACAGCTACGACCAGACTTTTCTACCTCACAAAACACGGCTTCTTCACGGCTCGGAGACAGCTTGTCTCTGGAGGCAGATCGTGCGGTTATCTCAGCTGTGAATTAAGTCTGCATTAGCGCCACGAAAAAGAAACAGCGACACACGCGAAGTGATCGCGATCACATCATGTTCTGTCGCGGAAGAAGTAGGCAGCGATATTTTGTTGTTAATGTTCTTGTTCTTGACGTTGGTCTTGTTCTTGTTCTTTCCTTTGCAATCCGGGTTATCTTTGCATAATATTGATACAGGGAGTTGGAACCCCCTCCCTGGTTGACACATCTGTTCTGGTTGTTTCAAGGATTGTCGATTGCAATGCACACATCAAGTTCCGTTAAGATCTTCAAGTCTTCCGAAGTATCTGTCATCCTACATACTACAGCATGTACTTCCAAAAAGAAAAATTCGTATATTCTGTTTCTGATAAACAATTACGTGTGAAATACGTGTAATAAACACACTGACAAGCTCTTGATTAATATCTTCCTCGTGATGAAATAATGACCTGGTACAATACCACCAAAGCAGGCAAGAAATTCTGCATTTTCATGATACAATATTACAGACACAATCATTATACCATTTTGCTGTTCGTTTTGTATTTTGACTTTCATTTCTTCCTAAGTTCTGGGATCGTGGCAAGATATGATGTTGTAGTATACAGATGTGTATACAAATTGCAATCTACGCTTAATCGTTTTTCCCAGCGAGATCTGTTTATATCTTTGTTTACAGTCTTGTTACCAAAATAGTATCTCATGAATTGTTTAAAGGCGACCGATCAGCAAACAATAAAACAAGAAGAAAGGCATCACTGGCCAATAATAGAAGCAAGTCTCGTGAGAGGGGAGCAAGACACCCCCCCCCCCCCTCCATCCCCGTCAAGCCTACGAGTCCCGCTGGGTCTATAGAAGGGTCTTCTATAGGCGCTCCAACAGCCACTGACCAAGGAATTGCACTGACCAAGGTTAGCCAGTTAAAGAGCTGACAGGTCTGCCGGCGACGCTATCGATCCGGCGTCATTCCATTCCCTGTCTGTACGTTATGCAAGTTGATCGCATTTGCTATACCTGCCTATGAATACATTAATACAAATACGTGGTAAAAGCTGCACACACGAGCTGCCGAACTATATACCGGCGCCAACGTGGTTCCTCCACATTTGCACCTTGTATCATGATCGTATTGCATCTCGTTATCTTAAACAATTCTCATGTTATCAATCTCCTGCATTATTAATAGAAGATGGAAACAACTCGTGTCTGCTGCGATCAGTGTTCCGTCTGAAAGCCTATAATCACAGAAAACGCACAAAATGCTATATCATATCTGATACTCACATGGCATGAGTAACACCATCTGTTGAGGGAATCTTCTACTGAAAGTTTCGCATTCAAATCTTCTTTTTGCATCGGTAGCGGTAGAATCCAAGAATGCTCAACCAAAACACGTCTTTCTTTAGTCCTAAAAACGAGTCTGTCAGGGATGGTCATATCAATGTCCACAATGAAGACCGATACGAAAAGCTTGATAGAAGCCTCTGATGCACATAAATTGCTTTTAATGCTTTACTGTACAGTTGGTGGTGACTGCTCTGAAGCTAGAATCGAGTCTTATTTTCGTGGTGAAGGTCAATGATGGATCTTTCCTAAGTCTCTATACAAAGAGGACCGGTATCATCAACGCACATTCTGGGACAGCTCATTGGGATTAGCAGGCTTTCATCGAGGCGTCTCATCAATACGGCGCCCATTGGCGATGGTGAGCCGATCATAGGAATAAGGACTATAAGGCGATCATCGTTAGTGAAGGTCATCTCTCGTCAGTACACGGTGTCTCATCAGTGTACTGGCATTTATATACTGTTGTAAAATTGCGGCGTTGCCAATTTGACACAGAAAGGAATAGGGTTGTATTCTCTGGTAAAAAAACAAAACAAAACAAAACAAAACAAAACAAAAGAAACAAACAAACAAACAATCACACAAACAAACAAAAACAAAACAAAACAAAACACAAGGTGGGTTTAGATGTTGGTATGTTTGGATTCGTCTTCTGACAGAGATCATCCATGACAACTGCAAAACTTTCTGACATCTTTCTGAGGTTTCCAAAAGATAGCAACTGCCGAAGGATTTTATGTAATTTTTGACAATAGAAATACACATAATGATACTATAAGCAGTTCTAGTCGGGGCATTATAAGTCCTATTCCTCTTTCAGTATGAGGGAAAGGAAAGAGAGAGAGAGAGAGAGAGGGGGGGAGGGATGACAAATGTTTACACGAAACAAAGTCAATCTTGTTTGGTGTAAAAGCATCACAAGACCAGTTAGGATGTTAGCATTCATGGGCACGTCCTTGACTAACGCTATCTTTGACGTTTGCAAAACTATCCCGGTATTGCCCAGTAGCATCCCCGACGTAGCAACTGCTAAAGGATTCCAAATGACTTCTGCCTGCAAAATTAACACAGCTTGTTTAGATAAAAAAGCAGAAAAATAGAATGGTTGTCATCATTAGGCATGCTCAATCTCCTGTTAATCCTATTTTGATTCGGGAAAAGGAGAAAAAGGAGGGGGGGGGGAGTGAGCGAAGACATGCTTACACCAACCACAACCAGTTTTGTTTGGTGTAACAACATTAATAGGCTGGTTAAATTGTTAGCTTTTATAAAAGTGACGTTCACATAGGCCATCCATGCTGCTATTCAATTCAATTCAATTCAATTTAAAAGTTATTTTATTTTGCAACAGAACATGAATTAACAAGATATCAGATGGAATGAAATACAATGAAATCAAACCCGCAGTTATTATGCTTTCAAAACGAATATGCTTGCCATGATAATGGAAAGTACGACACAAAATTTGAAACTTGCAAAGCTTTCCCTGACATTTCCAAATGGGGTAAAGTGCTTACAAATTCAATTTTAAATTTTGAAATTGAAAGGTCAAAACAATAGGAGATGATATCAGAAGCAGAATAAATGACTCATTAGAAGACATTTGGACCAGAAACAGTGACGATTTTTTTTAACATCCGCAAAATGTTGCATTCCAAGAAATGATATACTATGATATAAATATTATGATATATGAACTATGATATATATGACATCTTTTCGCCTTCGTTTTCACAGTGGTTCTCTTTAGTTCCCTATTTTGATCCTTTTATTGTCAGGCTAATGGGAGAAAATGAGGGATATGGAGAAATAACAGATATTGGTTACACCTCCGTCATTTTCTTAATCATGTAATCTGTGAGTAATTGTCATTGACTTGATGTCAATATATCATTAAAATTATATTTCATATATTCGCTACGTGACTAAGAGAGTCCCACTGAAGGAATCTCCTGGGATGAGCTAGGTCTTTAAATGATTCCGCAGCTATGTGATATATTAGACTGTCGGAACGATAAGGAGACACCAAGGCTTGTTTCGCAGCAAGACATGTGGGTCAAGGGACAACTTGGTTTGTCTGTCCGTTATCTTATATTATGGCATTTCCAGCTGAAGTTGAGGTCCAATTTTCACTATTGAGGTAAATTCCCTTCCTCACATATTTCCCTGTCCTTTAATCGAGTTCAGTGAGACAAGTTTATCATTGGGTATTATTATTTTTCCGGGGTACCGTGTAGCCATCACCTTGATAATTCCGGAAGTTTCATTTCGTTCAGGACTAGGTATCATTGTTATTGGTCGCATTGGATTTAAGTTCGTTAGGTCCATTTAATTCAATGTCAGGATGATATTGTGTCACTTAGAATTCGATGTAATGGGATTATAGTTCACGACAGTACATTGGTACGGCTACATCAGAACGAATCTAATACAAATATTACAAATCCAAAATCTGCTAGAGCTAATCCCTTCTATTTTAAGATCATGCAAATGCCTGGTAGACCTATATCAACTATTTTAGTGTCATCAAAATTTTGAAGTCGATTTATCAAGTGTTGGACAACCGTCGCATATCGTGCCTTCTTCTTTCGAATCAAAACATAGCTGAATTTTAAAATTTTACAGGGCGGCAAAATCGAACTGGAGTATTGACCCATGTCAATTCGACGCTCGCACAGCTCCAAAGAAAAAAAAATCCGGAAATATAATTATCCTGACTGTGTTGTTGCTGCTAATAGAGATTGATTTGATTATTTCCTTAGACACAAGCCATCGGACCGCTGTTGGAAATATGCGAGTCGGATGGCAAATAAGGAAAAAAAGCCCGCCAATTTGTTGTATAATAGGTGAACAAAATCACAAAAGGCGGATGTTAATTAGAGGGCACCGCAAGTTTTGATTGAATGTATTCTCAGCAATATTAAAATCGACCGGACACATTTTGTTTAAGCTTATAATAAAATCGATCGTTTTTGAAGAGGAAAAAAGGCTCGAAACGGTTGAAATTAAGTCGGTATCTGCAATGCATCGTCAAAGGCGTTTGACATTTAGTAATGTAAAGGCCTTAATAGATCAATTGATAACTTCCAAAAGATTTGCATATCGTGTATTCAAAAAGACATTATAGAATCTGCAAGGAGCAAAAAAAAAAAAATGTGAAGGATGATAATATACCCAACGAAATATACATCTATCTATCCATCTATCTATCAACCTATGTAGTTCTTTATCTGTATCTTTCTACACACAGAGAGACGCACACACATACACGTATATGAAGCGTGTGTGTGTGTGTGTGTGTGTGTGTGTCATGCATAGTATACGCATATATGGAAGTTATGTATAGGTATAACATTGGAAAAGGGTATGCAAACAAAGAAAGGAGCGATGCAGAAGGACATAGGAACCAGTTTGGAATGTAATTCTCGTCATCATCTTGGTGAAACCTGACCTTTTGTAAAACATATTATTTTTACGTCCCAGGCAGCGTTAGTTGGGCGCCAGAAAGAGTGAAAAAAAAAGATAGAGAAAAGGTCTTCCTACTCCTCTTTCTCATTCAAATCAGGGATAGATGAGATAACGAACAGTTATGTGGAGACACATCCCTTTAGCCCTGGCTCCTCCACTCCCCCCCCCCCCCACCCCCCCCCCCACCCCCCCCTCAGCTCGTAGCCCTCGCAACAATGCTATAACAAACAAGGGCGCAGCCACGTCTTCAATGGACCACAGACAGCCGCGTACGCTTCTCTTGCCGATATCGATCCAGCACGATTGGAAGGTGATCCGCCGGAACTTTCACACATCCCACGCAATTCTTCCTGACATTTGTAAATTATAGATTAAGTCTACCGCACTGATTTATACGAACTTTTTTTTTTTCAAAGCTGTCTCCTCTGTTCTCCATCGGGAGAAAGGAGCCATTCTTTCGAACTTTTATGATGATTATGATTAACCGATGTTTGTACGTGACCCAATTAAATCTTGCCAACCTGACAATAACAGGCCTAGTCGCGCTCATCCACTCTGGGATTTCGTGAGCTCAGGCGGCGGGTATCTTCATGTGTTCCAGTGGTAAGAACACCAGTTCGCTCGCCGTATGCTATCATTCTGAGGAGATCATCGGGCTTGGGAGATAATTCCATTATGTTCGGGTGAATAATTAGGAAATGAAAAAAAAACTAGACCGCGCTGGAATGACACATCTCTGTATGTAATATTGGAGTTTCCCTACAGCTGATGTGAAGAAAGGACTAACAAATTGCACCTCGTACATATCAATTTCATTATTATCTGTAAGCTTCTATCAAAGGAGCGAGTTTTCACGCGGCTTGAAGAGATGTAGCTTTGAATGATTTTATGTACAGAAATACGCCGTAGTAATATCAAGAGAGTATCTATGCATCATCAACATCATGTTGGGAGTCCGTAATTTGAAATAATCTCGGTGTGAGTTGCTAGAGAATAACTCAATCATTCACTACATGATTGGACCATTGTGGAGTCAGACAATGGGGATAATCAGCCCGCAGGGGCTGGCTGTTTATTTTCGGGGGTATGCTCTTATTGTTCCTAAACGCCGTAATGGACTTGTTTTTTGTTTTCAAAAGGTATCCATCTTTCCGGGGTTGGAGATTTTTTTTTTCTCTCACATTCGGCTTCCGAAGGCTCAACAGTGGGTGCTTAGCGCCTACATTGCATCGATTGCATGCGATTGCTTAATATTCCTGTGACATTTTTTTTTTTTTTTGGTCTCCTCAAAAAGTGAAATTCTGCCCCATTTTAAAACAATTACCTGACCCAGCAGAGCAGCGAATTATGAGAACGTGACGTCATCCCGAGTTCTCTTCCCAAATGCGATGGACATTTGATGGTTAATTGAGCAGAGATTTATAACTTTCCTCTCCCATCAGTAACATCATCATCAGCACACACACACACACACACACACACACACACACACACACACATACACACACACACACACACACACACACACACACACACACACACATACACACACACACACACACACACACACACACACAGAGTCACATGACTCTGACCAGGGAGGAGGAAACACTTTTTTACCTCCTTACTTTGACCACTCAACGGACACATAATTCTCAGGCCCAAAATGTAATTCTGCGCTCGCTCACGAGTTCATACTGGCGGGATAATGTAATGATGTTAAAGATTTCTCCTCATCGATCGTGCACAGCAAGAACCAGTATGGACCAGCCAGATTAACCTTTGCACAGCCGACCACGTGTTGTCAGATAGACTTTTCTTCTGGCACTCAGTGTTGGTGTTGCCGGCAGGTCGATCCCTCTATTTTATGGAAGACTCTGGCTCCCCAAGTCTTGGCTTGAAGAGTTCTCATCAGACAAGAGTACATGTTTACCGCTCATATTGTCTCCGAGGAGTCGATCTCCGCCATCCACGGGAGTTCTCTCGCGTCAGGCTTTCACGGCATCAAGCTTTCAACTCTCCGAGACGCATCCTAAGCACGTGACACTTGAGACGAGCATCTCACGAGACGATACCACTGTTAGAGTTGTGATCTTCGTGAGGCCTGTTTACCGACTCAACTACGGGCAAGTAGCTTGAATTACCAACGGGGTCGAACGCGGCGATGCTGCGAACGCATTAAGGTCCTGAGAAATATTGTTCTTCCTGAAAACGTTTTCTGACTCTGCTGAAAGCTTTATACATGTCAAGGCCTGATCTGGATTAACCAAATTTGCGAAACTTCTCCTCGAGCCAATGTCGGGTTTGTGTACAAGGGTAGGTACTTTATTATACGTGAAAACATGATACAGTGGCTGAAATGTATAATTGATTTGATTTAAAACAGGGAAGAAATGATAGCGGAACTAACATAATGACTTTTTTTTCACAGAATATACGATGCATGCATACCACATACGAAATGATGATGACCATTGGAAATTGGTGTTCATATAAAGAAGCATTATGGAAATTCTAAACCAGCCTGGATGCATCTTCTCGGCTGTATCGTCAGTGCTATCACATGGTATCGTATTCGCTAATCTCCCAACACGGATATATTATGTTGATATAAGCATAATCCTCATTAATAATGCTGAAGTTAAGCAAAATATCAAATTGCAATGTCTGTACTATATTTCATTTTTTGTTTTATTTAGGAATATCAAGTAACATTTATGAATCGTGCTGTAAGCGTTGTACATTGTGGCAAACTTTCGCGCCCATTTTAATCGGAGTGTCCTTGATATCAACCTGTCTTCCGTACTATACTCGTGATTGTGAAACGTGGAAATGCCAATGTACTTCCCTGGTGTGCTTTCAAATACAGCCCTGATATTTATCATGTCACGACAATTGATGTATTAAGGAGTGTAGAGCCTGGTGTTTACACTCCAAGCTGCCATATGGTCTAAAATCAAAATAAATGCTGCATGCCTGCGTCGCACGTACTATATTGTGTCATCACGGTACTGCCTTGCTGAGTGAAATATTACTATTTGGCGCGTGTAGCAATTATCCAGGGGCCCGAAAAATTATCCTCATACCTCTTGGACCTTTCCCTCATCCATCGTGAACTTCACATGTAATGCTGCGAAGCATTCTAGTTTAATGGTGAAAGGGGGGAGGAAGAAGCACATACCTTCAATATGTAGGCAAGCATACAGTGGTTCAAATAGTCATGAAGTATCAATGAGCGAGAAGTATTCTTTAGGATGTAGTGATCAAAATGTGATTAGATATTTATGAAAAACGAACGCACATTTGCTCTGAGTACAGAATTTCAACCTCTAGCAGTGAATAACGATATGAACCTTTGACCACGGAGGAGAGAATCGAGCGAGAGAGGTACGATGGTCATTGTAGTGCATTGGCTCTCTCTGGCGCTATTTCTGGTGAGTAATACGCTCATTTTGCTCATCAGCGGCTTAATAGAATAATTCTTCATGCAAATAATGCAGTTCGTATGCCGCCAAAAAACCTCTTCCACTCCCCCTCTCTATCTCGATCTCTCTCGAAATTCAAGGGCAATGGCTTTCGAGCTGTTCAATGACCACTCGCCCGTAAGGTGACATTTTCCCCCCATCTTGATCCCAACGACTCGGGTAACTCTCCGGTCATACTGATTAATTGACATTGGGAATAATGAATGGAAGTGTGATAGAGGGAAAAGAAAATTTAGAAATGATGTCATACACGTTCATACACAGGCACACACGTACAGACACACAAACTGGCATTTAAACACAGTGTACTTTACTAGTATTCTCCGTATCTTGTATGGATATGTCGTTGTCAATACTTCCGTATTCTTCTTTCTGCATTTCTTCATGTCACAGTAATTATGTATGACCTAAGATCATTGTAACTATTGCATCAAATCTTAACACATAAAATCAAAATGGTGTATATCAGTACAACAGGTTTTTTTTTTTATTAATGTGTAATTCCAATGAGACATTTAGTATTGAAATGTTAAGCACTATGTACTATGGAACCTTCGAGTCGGCACAAACGTCAAGGTTTTGTCGAAGTAGACTGGACGCAGAGAACAAGCCCGTAGACTGCACCTTTGATCATCTGAGAGAGATTGGGAATAAACAGGAATAAACAAAATATGCGGTGACCGTACGCAATGCCGGCCAAGTGTGCAGTATGCATGCATACCAGGCCGGCTTGGGCGCGAGAGGTCTCTGCACTTGGATGTCTAAAGGGCTTTTTACACTTGTAAATTTTTGCTTAGCCCCGGACTATCGGTGGGGCTAAGGGGGGGCCTTAGCCCCACCGTTGGTACGGGACTATCCTTAGCCCACTTTCTGTTTACACTCGTTTTTGCCAAAGTGGGCTAGCCCCACCGATAGTACGGTACTATCTGGCCCTGCAAAATAGCAGGGGTTAGCACCGCAATTGCGGTGCTAGCACCGCAATTGCGGTGCCAAGCAAGTGAGTGTAAACAGAACGAAAAAATAATCCTGGGCTAAGCGACGGAGACGAAGTCCGACCCTCACTGACCAATCAGAAACGAGGCAATCAAGTGCTGCCGGTGCGTGCGTGTACGTGTACAGTACACAGCGTAATTATGAATATTCATGTGGTTTGGAAAGTCCGGGGCTAAGAAATACGAGTGTAAAAAGGTCAGTTTTCTCCTTAGCCCCGGACAAGAGATAGTACGGGACTAATTGGCCAGTGTAAAAAGCTGAAAAAATTGGTACGGGACTAACGATAGTCCTGGGTCAGAGAAAGTCCGGGGTTATCAAACACAAGTGTAAAAAGCCCTTAAATCTCCCCGCGTGCCGTTGTCCAAAGCATACTGAACGTATTTGCTTTCATGGGGATTACTTGAATCTGTAGGAATCACGACTGGCTTTTGTCGTTGTTGGCTTTTTTCCTTCTTCTCCTTCTTCTTCCGTTCCTTTACCGGCGAACCTGCACAGACAACACCGACGGTATGTCTGGCCTTTGAGGAAAGAGACAGCGCAGAGCTTTGGCGGTTTTTCCCTCGCTTGTTTGACCACTCCAGTCTGATGAGAAGGTTGTTCTACTTTTCCTCGTTTACACAACTCCTTGTTGTTTGCGTTGATATCACACTCACCCTCTTCCTTTCCCCAGTGGAAATGATCGTGTACTTCGAAAGTCATGAAAGCTCTTTCGGATTTTTTTAAAATGCCTTTTTTCCATCTTGTCTGCTCTTCAAACGAGAGCATAGTTCAAATTCAAGAAAATGTTTTTCCTTTATTCTCCTGAACATCGTTAAAACGGAAGGAGCGATCACTGTCCCGTCGGTGCTTTTTACTTATTGTCATTTGTTCCCTTTCGATTATGATTCATATATGGAACATAATACATTTACATAAGTGTCCATGCAAGCAATTTGATCTGGGCGCAACTTTTATCTATCCGTGCTTCAAGTACTGCTTTATTGCATTTTGTCCATTTTATATGTCATACCGGTATTTCCCTGTCTCCTACCGTCCCCACTCGTAAATCGATTCATCCCATCTTCAATTCGTATGTCGCTTTATGCTTGGCGCTTTTATGTATTATTTTCTCTTTTTCCCCCCGCACACACAATTTCCCCCGCCCAGATTTAATAAGCCCTCGCTACTTTGACCACTCACAATGTAAAATATGAAGCGCCGAAGAGGGCAGACGTGAATATTGATTTACACTTTTTTTTTTGGCGCGCTCCGGACTGTCTGCAGAAAGTTCAAATAGACAATTAAAGGAGATGGCATTTAGTTCGCGCGTGAAATGCCGTCTATATTGGTGTGGAAAGCAATATGGTCAATTTGATGTCTGATAAATGCAGTCTTTACTTCTCGTGGCATATAGCTGTGTCGAAATGCCTTGCTCTTTTTTTTTTAATAGATACCATGATTTTTCTACGGCGAACTGTAACAGTCGAGAGGAGCATACTGTTACAAAACAACAACAACAACAACAAAATAAAACATAGCTGAAGTTGAAGAAAGACATGCTGCTTTCTTGTCCTTTACTTCATAATTTTGCATATGAATATAATCATTGTATTGATTTATATATCTATCTATCTATTGCTTAAAATGACATCTAGGAATTATGTAATTGATCTCTAGCACTTTACTTTGTGAACTGTATAGGCCTAAAACATGTTGTAATCAGATCAAGCGAATCAAAGTGCAAAAGAGATGTGGTTCAGGCTTACACCTAATGCTACTCGATAATCGAATCCCTTGAAAGAGAAGACCCGAAGTCAATTTCACGAACCAGTCGGCAATCGCAAATTAGCGCATTTTTTATATCTGTCGGTGCATCCTCCATATTAACCAACGCCGCCCTTCAATTTTGGACTATATAGAGCCTTTAACGCATTCACTGAGTGATTTACTGGCCTCATTATTGCCGCGATAGGTTCTGCGTTTCGCAAAAACAAACGGTCGCTCACCCTGCCCAGCTGCACTTTAACTAGAAGGTCACGGATATACCTGCGCCTTTGGAAAAGCTGTCAGCGCTGCGTTTTAACATGCCTTGCACACGGAAGACAACAGTTAAAAGTGAAACTAAGTATAGATAAGTTATCAACGACCCTTTTCTCTTTTGTACGTACTTTCAATAACTCAAATAAAAGCTATACAAGTTTCCTTTGAACGCAATTCCATACCATGCTCAATTTAGCTTTAGGAGATAAAATAAATGAAAAAAAGTGAAAACTGTTTGAGGTTTTATGGAAATCAGACGTGTAATTTGAAAGATTCACATTTATTCACATATAATATATATATACATATATATATATATATATATATATATGTGTGTGTGTGTGTGTGTGTGTGTGTGTGTGTGTGTGTGTGTGTAATTAAGTTGCACCATTCTGTTCGTCCGTTTATACCCAATTAATCGAAGCCAACTTGAATAAGATGCGGGATTACACTTCAAAATATTGTGGATGTTTAGCGTGAGTAAAAGCTTTCATCTTTCAGCATTCGGAATTCGCATTTGCACATGAGCAGAAAGGGGTCTCTTCCCACCTCTCTGGTCATTCCACAAGTGCGACGCCTTTTTCTAACATATCGTGTCTCGTGTCGCCCGTAGAAATACGCTCTGATCATTCATCATTTATTCATGCAACGGCGGTAAATATCATAATGGCGCAGGTGGAGGCAATCTTTCAAAAGAAGGAGTAAAAAGAGATTCATGGAACGTCAACGTTGAGCAACATTACTTGCAGAGGAAATGGGAAAGATGGAGATTTAAATGCAATGGCTTGGGCACAGGTATGGGTCACGGGGGTCAATGAAGAATGGATCTAGCGACAATCTTATCCGTTACCTCACACGGTGCCATATTGAAATACATACATACATACACACACGTACTAATATGTACTATATGAATTATACACGTAAAGCAAAACACAACAAAAATTTTTACAAATGTATTGTACAGATCATTGAAATAATTTGCGCACATTTGGCAGATAGCAGGGGGGGGGGAGGAGTAGAAACTGGAAACATAAACAGGGTAATGAACAATAGATTACCGTTTATCTATCTCGGAGAATGTAATACCATGTGGAATGTGTGTTACCATGGCAACGGGAAGCTTGGTTCTAGCAAGAGAACGTGTCGATACGTGGCCTCCTGACGTTTTTGGTCGACCGAAAAGGGAAAAAAAGATGGGAAAAAAAGAAATCATTATCATAGTAATAGTAAAGAAATCAGATCATGGAATGACAGTGTCACAGGTTGCAAAGGTGAAAATTGAACTTCTCACACGTCACGTCGAGAAAGAGGCGTATTACTTTGTCACATTTTTATCAAGCAGGATCAACAACACCGCAAAATTTTTGAGTAATCAAATTATTGACGAAAGAACTCCTGGCAGCAGCGAAGTCAACTGAGGTTTTGGAAGGTGTTCCTTTCAATTATTATTGGAAACCACAGGTAAACTGTTAGAAGGAGAAACTTCATCGACTCTTTGACTTCGAGAGTCGCATCAAAACTGTTAAAAATTTGTTGAAAAGCGGAGTAGCAACAAGAATGGGATATGTGAGGAAATCCACAATTTCCGTGTTTATTCTTTTTGCCTTCTTTGATGGAGATGCTATTTTTCATTTCACACACACATACTCACACATGTACACGTATAGTATATACTGAGGAAGATCTTATGCTGCTCTTTAGCGATTTTAGTTTCTCAAAACGTCATTGTGATTACACGACAACAATACTATATACCCATATTCTCATTCGGTGATCTTGCCTATTGTAACCTAATTGAACTCGGAGACGTTTCCATCCAATATAAGGTGTTCTCTTTTACCACCATAGCAGTTCAATTCAGCTTTTTTTCCACATTCGGTGCCGTCGTAACGATGTGAATGGCACTTTAAATACGCGTCCTTTTGCGAGGTAAATGTCTACCTTTTTGTTCGTCAGTACTTCAGATATCATTAACCCCTGACCTTCATAACAACTGCTGACGAATTCTATTCGGGGTTTTTTTTTTTTGTATACACAATATTAGATAGTGTAGTAGAACAATATATGCCGAGCTGGGCTATACCTTGCCTAGAATCTGTTTTATTGTGTTGATGATGATGTGGTGTTCCATTTGTTTCTTTCTTTGCAGGAATTCACTCACGCATGCATGTACATGTAGGACGTTGGCTTATCATTATCTAATATATGACTTCGACGAAGTTTGATAAGAATCATTGGTTTAGGCGACCAAAAAAATGCATTTTTTTTGTTGTAGCAACATGCCAGGGATGAATTCCACAGGTCGTATCGTTTTGCGATGTTTGAGGCTGTGGGTGGGGAAGGTATCGACTGTGTCACTCCCTCCTGCTATTATCGTGGCATTCTCACTCACGGCGCAAAATTGCCCTCAATTTAGTCAAACTTCCACCTGCGATATGATCCAAACCGTGGAAGACATGGAGAGAGAAATACAGACAGAGAGATAGAGAGAGAGAGAGAGAGAGAGAGAGAGAGAGAGAGAGAGAGAGGAGAGATAGATATATAGATAGATAGATAGAGAGGAGAGATAGATAGATAGATAGATAGATAGATAGATAGAGAGGAGAGATAGATAGAGAGAGAGAGGAGAGATAGATAGATAGAGAGAGAGAGAGGAGAGATAGATAGATAGATAGATAGAGAGAGAGAGAGGAGAGATAGATAGATAGAGAGAGAGAGAGAGGAGAGATAGAGATGGGGAGACAGAGAGAAAAAGAAATAGAGTGGGGAGGGAGATAATGGAGGGAAGGGTGTGTTTCTGATCTATGTTAGGCCCCACAACGAGTTGCTTGTCGAGACACTTCGGATAATTCGTATCAATCAAAACTGTCTCTATGTCTTCTTTTCTTTTTGAGAGAGAGAGAGAGAGTTACCAAAATTACACGGTGATCGAGAATTATCTGTATTTGATAGAAAGATTAGGGCTACGTTTAGGTTGTATAACACGTATCGAAACCAGGATTTACTGGAGGAGGATGGCGTCCTGTTAGTAATGTGGAGCAAGGAAAGATATGAGAACGTTCTTTGAAAAAAAAAGAAAAAAGATAGAGGCTGCGTCGTAGATGTCTGTGAATAACGATGCATATTCTGAAGGAAATATAAGGCTTACTATGGTTGAGGTTGTCTCACAGTATCAAATAGTGGAATTAAAGAAAACTAAGTGATAAAACAACGAGGATAAATAGGACAACAAGAAAACAAGGACTGTCAAAAGGGAAAACTCGAGCACCCCTGAGATGACTGAGAAAAATCATAATTCAAGGAACTTCCCGAGTCCAATATACGAGTAGAAGTGGCGATAAGAATGATTTTATAGATTTGTTAGGATTAGATGACATGAAAGCTTGAGATAAAAAAAAAAGAAACTCGTGAGGAATATGTGATGTCACAATAATCAACCTTTTCAACTATAGGTTTGCGCACTCACCGCGCACATCAACGTGATAGTTTTTTTTTGTACAATGAGATAAATCGTGCAGTATATTCGCTTATATTTTGTGTTTTGTATCGGGTCTTTCTCTCCAGCTTTTTTCCATCTATCTTCGATTTCTCCTTTACTTTCTTGAAATATATCGAAGACTCAAAAGGGAAACATACCTTGTAGCTCTCTCTGAACCTGATATTCATGGTAATTGTGGTCATGGTTAAGCAAAACCGCACGTGCATCGTCATTAGCAAGTAAAATATATCCAGAATAATACGATGAACTGCGCTTGAACTTTAGAGGATTTCAGGCGGTGATATTGTCCTCGGCCTGTTTTCATGGTAAAAATTCCTCTTAATTATACATGCAGCGTTCTCAGACGTTTGGAAACTCTCCGCTACTGTCCGCCGTCCGTGTGGCGTGATCACGGATCAACGTGCGGTCGATGCAGAGTGGAGTGGGATAAATAAAGATAAATCGCATTTTCCAACCGTGCTAAGTAAGAGCCCATTCACACCCAAATGATAAGAGTGGCCATGCCGAGATTGACCAGGTAAAAGACTGTTCCGGCGTTACTCCGCTTGTGTCCTTTTTAACATCACGCTGGGCGTATTCATCCATCTCACTGCAGAAACGCATCGGTCATGTTGCCATGGCGACGGATGTTGAGGTTGACTTCGGGTTTGAGAAAGGATGCGTTTCACGCTTGAAGTTGAAGTCCCGTCTCAGAGCGTTTCGTGCAATCCAAAATTGGATTCATGAGAGCTCCGGCAAAACACTTTGATATTATAGTTGATATTTTTACAGCGTCTTTTCCACTGGATACAAAGATCTAACTTTCCAACGCAGGTTATTGATGCATTTATTTCACAACTGTTTATTGCACAGGAGTAGCTCTCATTCTGAAGGGAAAAAAGGAAATGAGGAGAAAAAGACAAAACAAAGGCTCGCAATATTTTAAAAATGACGGTTAATTCATCAGGCATTTCCCACCATGGAAATTTGGTGTTATTTTAACGTTTACCCACCGAAGTAGGTCCTTTCATCTATTTGAAGGCGAGTTCGCCCTCAGGGTGATGAATGTCAAATTTAAATGGACGCCTTCATAAGAACAAGCACTGCGCGTGGGCAGTTTGAAATATGAATATGGATTTGATAAATGAATTTGTGATACCAAGGTCTTTTCAAGTCTTCTTCTTCTTCTTCTTTTTTAGACATTGGAAGGACGTGTATGATATTGCCACCACTGTTTAATGTTCGCTCGCCGATAGCGCTCTTATATATTCGGTGTAAACGGTATATCCACGTCCCCGTTGTGAGGATATGGTGTACACGCTGTTGACGATGGAATGGAAAGTCACATCAATCACTGCCTTTGACAAATCAAAGAGTGCAAGTGGGATGGTCACGAGATACCAAGTCTGATATCATAATATTTATTATGAGGTATGAATTGGGCATGGCAATGACGAATACCACGGCGAGAATAGGGGCATTAAAACCTATTTCATAATTAAACCAATGGCTGACTACAACCGGAATTAACGTTGCTTTTTTGATGAGTTCCAAACACTGACCCATCTGCGCGCACACACACTCACACACACAGACACCCACTCACGAAACCACGCACCCACACACACACGCGCAAACACACGCACACACATGCTCACGCAAAAAAAAAAAATGCGTGCATAGAAAAACAAGGTATTTACGTGCATACTCATGTACCTAATACAAACTTGTACAGGCCTGGCAATGGACACGTGATACCATTTGCTACATTATAATTGTCTTTATTTTGTTCAATCGCAGTGGCATGTTATTGAATAAATGGGTGAGCGAGCATCAGTGTGTCAAGTACACACTCAGGACACTCAATCTGAAAATGAAAGAAATTACAAAAAATACAAAATAACGAAAACAAAATTCTGATATCTTTTTAAACGTATCGTTCATTTCTACATGCCGAGTAGAGAGGATTTCATTTGATGGAAATCGAACAGGATAAAGTGGAATATTGTTACTTTATTATTGCATTCTTCTGGATAGTGGACGGAGCTTAATCCGGAGCAGCTGCAGAGGATTAAGGACAACGCGATGGTTCGATCATGGTCTTGTTATCTCGTAAAAGAACGTCTTTCGGAATTGAGATAGGGGAGAACTCGCTCACCAACCACCTTAATAATCGTTTCATTCCACTGTGTAGCTGCATTCTGTGGTCAATTTCGATATGCGTTCCATCAGTTTTAGACGCGTTATGACGAAATGTTCTACCAAAACAAATGCCAACAACACGGGTTGTAGTCCATCCATCTTAACAAGATAGCAGAATTCAGTCGCAAAGGGGTCGAAAGGTCAGTTATGCAGGGCATTATGAAGAAGAAAGTCAAATGTATCGTTTAGAATATTTGAAGAAGAGAGAGAAAAAAAAAACCCTCCAAAAATCGGAGAAGGTGCGGGAGAATAGAAAACGAGAAACGGATACCACAGGTGTCATTTCCATGGCAACCGGATGCATGCCGGACGCGTGGAGATATTATTCTCTGCCCCCACTACAGATCCTTAATCCCCTTAAAGCACAGGCTCACACGTCGAGGCGTCGCGGCGATGGTCAAGTTGTCACCTCAGATCCACGAAAGGGGGAGGACATCCGAAGTGGATGATCACCAGTGGTTGCCTCCTCTAAAGATGATGAATGACAATGGATTAAGATATTTTTCGTCACCCGACATTCCACTTTCGACTTTGCCACTTCTGGTGACAGCGACGAGGCGTTAACTCGAGAGAAAAATGATCCGGTACATTCTAGATAGTAGAAATATGTAGGCCTACCTTGTGTCACTAACAACAACTGTTATGTGACCATGTTACCATGGTAACACAAATAAATGAAAGCGAGGAAGCGCCTTACCGTTTAGTTGTGTCGAAATCTTCCTGATGTCGACACTGCTCCTTTCTGGTCAATGGTGTTGACAATGTGGCCTTTCTTAGTCTTGCGGTAGCACATTGTGAAGACTGTAATTTTAATTGCTATTTCTGTTTGACTGTCACATGCTTTCTGACTTCATGATTATTAAAGCGAAAGGTATCTAGTTCACACTCCTTTTTTCGTCCCTGTTGTTTTTCCTTGCGTTTGACTTTTGTGCCTTCTTACAACAACTTAACTGTTCCGATGATATAATAACGTTGTTAAACTTTTCCCATTGATTCTCAGCTAGCCATAGGAATTGATTTTACCCCATTTTGATTTTTCTTCATTTTGCCGGAATTGCTATTTCTTTTTTTTCTTCGTAGAATGAGCATACTTCATGAGCTACAATTCGCGTCAACTATCGTCTTGACATTTTGGAGCCCTGGGGAGGGAAGAATAACCACACTAAACGACAATGCGCGTGTGCGCCTGCTTGTGTTTAGATACTACACCCAAACTCATCCACTGTTTCCTCGTATGTCTCACATACAGAAGGAAACATTTCCATTTCTCCGATTACATGCCAATAAGATCTGATCACACACACACACACACACACACACACACACACACACACACACACTCGCACACATACACACACAAACGTCGTGTGCAAGTTTTGTCCTCCTCTCCCTCGCGTCTTTTCGCCTGAAGCGTGAGGATGTTGTTTGTAGCAGGCAACTCGGAGCCCACTTGTCTTTTTGGCTCCCTCTCTCTCTCCTCTTGCACCTGTTCCTTTCCCCCGAGTTCAAGTTGTCTCCCATCCATTCTTCCACCGCTTGTCCTCGTGGTGAAGAGGTTCCGTACCGACGTTTGACGTGCAATCGTGTCGCAAGCAGCTCGACCACTCTACTGTCCGCTGCGACGTAACATACCCCCCCCCCACCACCACCACCACCATCAGAAACACCCAAACAGACACACAGACACACACTTTACGTACATAATTATATCAAAGTATGATAGTATTCTACAGAAAGAAAAGACATACATAGACGAATACACCCATCTTTTGGGGACATAGGATTATGTTACAGGTTTCTGCATTCTTTCTATGTTATATATTATTTAGTAGTGAGTTGTGGTTGTGCTTTCTTTCAAATTTGTATCATATCTCAGCTCTTCTCTTGATATGAATGCTGTCAATCAACGTTGTATGCTTGTTTGTTTGTTGTGGTTTTTCCGTCACCTTTCTTTATAGCAGGAAAATGGCAAAAACGTATTAACAACATGAACAAGGACGGTTGTGTTTGTGTTTGACATAGCAGAGCAAAAATTATGATTTCTGTACAAATTAGGAGCAGATGTATAGGGTTGCAGGGACTGGGGATAGGAAAAAATGCACGAAGGCAAGAGTTCAAAGTGATCGACATAATTGTATCCCCAAGTGTCACGAACTTCAACGGTAGCTGCAGTCTTGTCATCTAGGCAGAAATTGGGTCAGAGAGTAGCAGTCACCCGGAACGTTAGCCGGTTTGAGGAGGGTTGGAAGTACGGGCCGCAACTAGCAGGTAGCCACATGGTGCGCTAGCACCTCCGCTTCCAGTTCGCCTTGTTTTCGCAGTTTGTGAGTTTTCTCTGGTTTCTGTTTATTTAAGACAAGATAGCATTCGGAATGTGTCATCAGTCATTTTCAGAGCACTGGGACTAGCTCCGTCAATGTTGGAGCGCGTCAGATAATTCTCCTGTGATTGCTGCTGTTTTGTCTGTTTGGTGGCTTCTATCACATATAGCACCGTAAAACTGATTCGTGTTGACCCATTTTGTCTTCACTGACGCTTGAAAGGAGTTAAACAGTCACAGCACCACTGTCTAAAAATGACAGGGTTAAACAGACCGACATGTGTTTGCAGTCGAATTTGTATAACGCGATATGGATGGAATTGCCACAGGTGGTAAGCAGCAAAGGTCTTTAAGACGAGACACTCCAGCTTAGAGATATCATGATACACCTTTAACATACATCCATATTAACGTGTCTCATGGCTGTGAGATTAGTTCTTGAATAACTGGCGATGGTTAAAACATATAGCGAATTAAGTTGATTGGTTGTTGTAAACGTTTTGACGAAAACAGTGCTGGTGATGTTCGTTATCCCGAAAATGAAATAAGGTTCGTTATCCCGCTAGTAGATTAAGGTTCGTTATTCCGCAGGTTCGTAATTTCGAAACATATTAATTCCATATACCTGTATATTAGTTAATCTAAAAATGAAATAGGTTTCGTCGATCCGAAAATGAGGGGGGGGGGGGAGGTGCGTATACTAAAGAACCTTCGGAATTTCGAACCTTATTTCGTTTTTGGAAGAATAATCCTTCGGAATAACGAGACTTTTTTCTTTATTTTCGAATCAACGAACCTTCGGATTAATGAACCTTAGGAATAACGTACGTCATTTCATTTTCGGATTTACGAACCGTCAGAATGACGAACCTTCTTCTTTTTTAATTTTCGAATTAACGAACCTTCGAAATAGCAAACCTTGTTTTATTTTCGGATTAATGAACCTTCGGAGTAACGAACGTCATTTCATTTTCGGAATTACGAACCGCAAGAATGACGAACCTTCTTAAAAACGAATGATAACCGACAGACTGAACTGCCAAGAAAGATTTGGAGTCTCTAGAAGACGGCAGCCGTTTCAGTGCCTCGTCATTCGCGTCTCTTTATCTAGGCCAGGTTATCATGGTGTTGAACAAAATGTCTGCCATTAGCAGACGGTAATGAGCCACGTTTGGCGAAAGAGAGAGAGAGAGTAGTCATGTTTGAATTAGGAGAACACATTTCTGAGGCGTAACGCGAACGTGTCGAAACAAAGTGTTCATTAGTGTCACCGTCTGTTTACCGTAATGGGATAATGTGGCTAATAGTTTGGCCACGTGGTGTTCTCTCCATGGGCTACCCTATAGTGAATATGTCGTCGGCATGGGACAGAAGGCTGTGTTTCTAACAAGGGGAAACCATCATTGACCAGTTTTGAACAGTGCCGCTGGCTTTATCGCGCATTAGCCGCGATATATACACACGTACATAGACGTACCTGTCACGTTCGCTAATTGAAATTGATCGATGCTTTCAGACATAACATTCCCCCCAGTTCTGCGTTTGACCGTGCGGGCATTTACAATGTGCCGAGCGGGTCACGGAGTTCACGAACTTTTCCCCTCCTTCTTCTTCCTTTCTTCTTCTTTGTCTTCTTTGTCTTCTCTTTTCCCTCATACCACCAATAGTGGTGTAATGTCTTTTAGAACAAGTGTAGAAAGAGCAAAATGTTCATCCGTCTGCCTCTCTTGGCGTCAGTTCACTTTGAAGAGTTTCGAGGAGTATCCCGAAACAAAATTATTCAAAGATACCCGTGGTATATAACAAATTGTGTACATACCCATCAGAACTATTTCATTCTTTCGTTGTAGCCTCCAACTCAGTCCTCCAATACCACGTAGTCCAGCAAGTGGTAAGACTTTAAGCCGCGACTTAAAGCCGCGTCCAGTGACTTTAAAGGACAAGTCCACCTTCATATACATAAGGATTGAGAGAATGCAGCAATATTAGTAGAACACATCAGTGACACTTTGAGGAAAATTGGACAATCCATTCAAAAGTTACGAATATTTTAAGCATCTGCGCAGTCACTGCTGGAAGAGAAGACTACTACAGTGTATGATGTCACATGCGTACAACTATATAAGGAAAATAAAAAGAGAATTTCACAAAACTTTACTTTTTGAATAAAGTACACATTTCTTCGACTTGCTGCTGACGTATGTTAAGGGTAATATTATTCCCCCAGCCTTCTGAAAGAGAGAAGTCATGTGTTCTTTTGTGATGCGAGAAAAATGGAAATATGCTGAATTTTCTTTATTCTTTCTTTATATCGTTGTACTCATGTGACATCACAAGCTATAGTAGTCTTTTCATCCAGTCGTGACTGAGCAGAATCTTCAAAAATTCATAACTTTTTAACGGATTGTCCGATTTTGCTCAAACTCTCACTGATGTGTTCTACTAAAATTGCTGCATTCACTCAACCCACATGTCTATGAAGGTGAACTTGTCCTTTAATAAGTTGTCCTCCGCCAATCAGAAAATCTGCATCTGTCTAGTCTAGTCCAAATTATTGCGCATGAGAAGGGTCTATTTGTTTTCAACATTTAATTTGTAGAATTCAATATCTATTAATGTACCGTGCAGTTTAGAAGAAGGTGATATTTTATCTTACGTTTGATATTATTGTGTTATGTTTGACATAAGAGCTCGGAGTCTGTTGCAAAGGAACGCCATTAATATCGTCACTGAGTGTACGTGCGTATGTGGATGTTGGTGTCTGCTTGCATTGCATGTGTGTTTGTGTTTGTGTATGTGCGTTTGTGTGTGGATCATTTTCTCTTTCCTACCATTGCCACTGGATGATAATTGGATTTAAGAAGTTTACTATAAAAACATTTCCGTGATGAATTTACTAAACACGCCGATTCGTCATTATTTCAACTTAAATGATAATTGTTGAAAATGTTCTTTTTTTCAGTAGGAAATTACTTGATGAAAACGTATTCTGACAAAAATGTTGTATTGCACAAATGAAGTGAAGTGAAAATGACCCACTTGAAATGTAGAACAGCATATGAACATGTTGGAAGGGAATATCTTTGTAAACTAATTGCATCGTATTTTTGTTGTTGATACAATGTATTCATATCTTAGTTTGATTTTTATCTAAAGCTCGAGAAGAACAATTTCAAATGTTGATATGCAAACTTTTAACATCATAAAACATGAAAAGACCGTAAATTCCTTGCCATATAGACAATTTCTCGGAGAGCTACGAGCTACATTCATACTAATGCAACTGGACAAAAGACCATTTCTTGGTACTTTAGTAAGCAATTTGTTCTTGTTGATGGAACGAAGCAATGGATTTCATTCTCATCTAATGTTATCCCACATGTCCACATCTACGTTAGCGTGCGGTAGAAATGATGACCTTCAAAAAGCTTGCGTAGTTTGTCGAATTGCGGTTGGTTTACCAAAATATCATACTACGTGATGATATACCACATTGACTGCACAATCAATCATATGGAACAAGGTTCAGATATTTCTCTTCGGTTTCGTTTTGTTTGCTTTTAATTCTTCTCTTTTCGTGCCGAAATGACATCAGGCGTCGTGTTTTCGTGTAGCATTTACACTGGTATACCAACGTACAGGCCTAATCCTCATTTGAATAGCCGCAACGTAACGTACCTCCCGCAAACCATTAAAGGGTATGTACTGATGCCATCGATTGGGGGACATTACATAATCAATGCGTGACGTAAAAATATTGAAATATGTCCGATGCGAATGCATCCGTTTGTGTGTACATGCGGGATTATGTGTCTGTGCGTGTGTGTACTCTTTACATGTGTGTATATGTAATCAGTATATAATGTTTGTGTGGGAGAGACGGGCAGAGAAAAAAAGAAAGGGAGATGCGCGTGTGAGTTTTATGTGTGTGTGTGTGTGTGTGTATGCGGGTGTGTGTGAGTGTGTGTTGTGTGTAGAAAGGGGTAGAGAGTATACCCAGTGGATGATGTAGACAAACACGTTCGCGTGTTCCAAATTGATTGAAGTCAATTACGGTGTGGCAAAGAAATGGCTACTCATATAGTTAGCCCCTAAGTGGACGGACGACCATTCTAATTGGCGAAAACCACAATATGTACTCGAATTATAATGATTATGGATACGAAAGACTTACTTTCAAATGTAGCAAAGCCTCTCCATACGTTTTCTTGAAAAAAAATCAATCTGTGCAGTATCTTTCTTGAGTACTCCAAAGCCGCATAACCCGATATTGCTGTTAAACATTACATTATTTTATTATGCAATAAGAATGCTCGGATTTCATTGGAAGTGGATTATTCAGCTTTCAAAGAAGCCATTGGGAGTTGATTTCATTTTAACACTTCTTTTTTTCTCATTGCATATATATTACCGCCCTATAGTCCCCTTTTATGTTGTAGAGTGCGTTACTGGATTATGATTTGGTTTGCGTGTTGTGTGTGTGTGTGTGTTTGTTTGTTTTCTTGTTTGTTTTTGGTAAATAACTGACATGTATCCCGCAGATCTATAACGCTATTTCATTTTTACGTTTTGCTCGTTATTACCTTTGTCATCCTCAACTCCCTCGTTTTTCTTGTTTCTGTTCTGTTTTGCAGCATATTCTTATCATTATTGTCTTGATAGGTTTTTTAATACCACTCTCATTACTATGTGAAGTAGTGATAGTATTAGCAGTGGTGAAAATGACACTTGACATAGTAGATCGTTTGTTTTCAGAAGGCGAATAAACCCACACACTTGCTGCCCTGTTGCCTTTCTTGTATATCATTTCATGTAAAATTGTAATTTCATTCATTTCCTTTGTGAAAGTGGTTCTTTTTTTTTTGTGCAAAGATTACTCGTTTGAGATATCTA
The DNA here is from genome assembly GCF_040938485.1 of Diadema antillarum. Lineage (NCBI taxonomy): Eukaryota > Metazoa > Echinodermata > Echinoidea > Diadematoida > Diadematidae > Diadema > Diadema antillarum. The sequence continues at coordinate 291,666 of NW_027272197.1, read as the reverse complement.
TTTTTGTGCGTGTGTGTTTAAATATCATCATCATGTGCAGATCTTGACAAGAAACGCCTGCCATAATTATCATAGATTAGTCACCATATGATTTTTTTTTAATAGTTTTGCTGGACATAAAATAAGATTTAAGAAAAAAAAAGGAAGTGATGATGCGTGTGTGTGTCCTCCAAGCAATAAGGATAAAAGACAAATGGACCAAAAATCCGTTCCGCGCAGATAGGCGTGATCAGAATAGAGGTATTTCATTGATCTCTTTAATTTTAATCAGAGTATAAGTAGCAGCCGTTGAATCCGGTCGATTCACAGCGAGAGCAATCAATATTGATTAGACCTTTGTAAAGAACTAAAACGGGCTTCGAGAAGACCATTGATATCGATGTAGCTGATGTGTCTATACTGCCTGTGCAGGTTCTGGAGTCCAGATAAACCACATTGCAACACTGCTATTTCAATGCACCGTGTTCCAAATAAAACGATATCATTACCAAACACAAATCCATGAGCAGGTCTCCTACTCTGCCTTATTGAAAGGAGGAAATTGGGGCAGGTGGTCCATAAATTGAAATCAGAAATATTTTTTTTTAACGCAAAGAAATGCATGCATGTTGTTTATTCTTACACTTACCAATTTTATCCAGTCGTCCTGGTCACTCCTGTAATCTGCAAAGCGACACTCCTTACATCACCATTCAAGAATTTCTGTCCAATTGGAGACCGCTATGTTTCGATCTAACGCGGACGGCGCGAATCAAAACAAAAACTCGAGCGCATTGTATATAGTTAACGTTATCTTCGACCACCACATGGAATTATGACGTCATTGTAGTCAACGAGACCGTTCGACCAGTCAATGGGAGTGTGTGGATTAGTGCACGACCGTCTGTTGTGCTCCTGCATCACACGGCGGTCCGCGTTTTGCTATGTGACGGAACTGACAAAAAACATCCATCGAGGAATGTGAGCATTTGATGATAGAGGCCTTGGAAAACTCGAGCTGAATGTAACCGGCGTTGATAGCTTCACCAGTTGAACACTGGATGTTGTACCTTCATTGATCCTTCGCCTGATCAATTATAGGCTTGTTTGTCTCGTGGCAGCTAGTGATAGACGCGAATATGCATTACTAAACAAAAGTAAAATGATGTACTGTAAAATTTCATTTCGTCCTACAATGCCATTGAAGATCTTCTAGACCCCAAATTGTCATCTTCATGATTTGTTTCTTTTGAATTTTACAATCTTATGAAACGAAGGACCGCTATACTTCCTTCTCTTCTTTAAGCCATTGGCGAAAATGACGCTTCAGGGTTACAAGAGGAGCCGTCGTCGCAGACAGCTCGCAGACGACACCCCAGTCGAACCTGTTTAGGGCGGGAAGTTATTCCCCGCCATGGCGCTCAATTTTCTGATGCACTCCAATTAAATTTGGATAATGTTCGAGCGGAAGGCAATCTTAAGCGGAACTGTCATAATTTTGCTGCTGCCGGCGCGAGCTGAAAGGGATAACTAAAAGGAACGATGCGATCTGCACTTCCGATCATGAAAACCTCTCACAGAAAGATGGGCGCATCCGGAAGTATTTCTACCGGTTAGACCAGGGTCATTTCCTGCGTTATCATTAGAAGGCATTTTCATGCTCTCTCGTTGTCATTTTTTTTTTACTGCACTTTAACTGTGATGTGATGAGGACCAACACATGCAATTAGAAACGTCCTTAAGGTAGCTAAATAAGGGAATTTTATCCCTACTGTTTTTAATCGAGGGGGATGTCATCCCACTTCCTATGATACTCCCAAGCAATTGATGAGTAGTGATGACAATGCGAAATCTCTCACTCTTCCGGTCACCATATTGACAAAGTTTTTAGTGATGCGGATATTGTTTGCAATTACATGTAAGACGGATCTTTTCCTTTAATGGATTTGTCGTGGTTCAAGTTTGGCAGAACTATCGGCTTTTATTTGCATTTCCTCTGTCCTTCTCTCCTATCTCTCTCTCTTTGAATTTGAGAAGTCGTTTTAACGTGACGGTTTCTTATTTCCTTCTGTATTTCGTTTGTCTTCTTTAATTGTCTGGGTGTCTAGTGTCAATTTAGGACAAATTATCATTTGATATACTATACGTGAACAGAGAAATAACGTCGACATGTCCTTTTATTCAATTTGAATGAGATAGCTGCTCCAATTTGATTTCGAGCAGTTGATTTAAAAAAAAAAAACCTATCTGCAACTATCTGCCAAGACTGGCGACATCACCACAAATGGCATGTTACACCTCATGTCCAGTCTGGGAATATTCATTTTCGTGTCTCGGACACTTTGAATCTGTGTAGGTAATTCTACTTAGTTTTAAATTATGCCAGACAGTATTGCGACAGTGAAACACGACCAGACTATTATTTTTCGATTTTCATCAATCTCGTTTCTGCGCTCCTTTGATGGCCCAGTCTCCGGAATCCTGACAAATCTTGGTTCCGACCGCCTGCCGTACGACGAGACACAGTCTCCATCGATAGCTCCACCGGACGCCCCGATTTGAACCCTGACATTTCCGGTATCGACACCGGCCAGGCCCATCAATACGAATGTTGTATCCCTAATCGATAATTTGTGAGGCGGGAAGATATGTGGGTGACGTCACTAGATGGTCTTCCCTACCGGGTTTTTGGATAATTGGCAGAACTGTCAGTAGCAGAATGGCAAATAATTTCCATGTAAATTAGTCGCACTGACTCGGCTGAGTGTTGTAGAAGGTCATTGGTAACGCCTATGAGGACCATTAACTGGTGTTGCGTAATTATGGCGGTAATGAGATAGATGCGTGAATATATCGGGACTATTAATAGACGACAAGAGACCCAAAATATCCTGAAAGGCGCTCTATAAAATCCAGCCGTGCAAGTGTGCCGATTCACAAATGTGTAACATCACATACCAATCACATCCGATCGAAAGTGAAAGATGCGCCAACAGTGGAGTCAACTTCATGTCTCAACAAGATCAGTCGGCCCGTTGGTCAACTGACGGGAAAAGTGCGTCTCTTTTCCCCGACTTTTTATCAAGTTACTTACTCCTCTTTCTGCTGTCAAGGAAGCGATAGTGCAAACCATCCCTTGCTCCGGGCAATGTGTGCCTTGCTGACTGGTGTAGACTTTCTCGACTGTCGCTTCAAATCGCTCCGCAGTCTCGTGATCTTAGCCTCTTCACTGATAGGGTGTTTAACAACACCTCTGGATGATCAGCCGCTATTATTGCGCCCCCGGGAGGTGGAGATTGAAAACAATTGCCGCGAGCAGGAGTCATTCAGAACATTTACAGTGCCGCGAAACTGATGAATCTGGCACCAATTTTCTCGAGAATGTCGAACTCTGGAAATACATCGTAGACAAACGAGAGTGAAAAACGAGAGAGACAAGGTTCAACTGTTCCAAGTATTCTTTCAGACTTACGATAAAGAGTGGAGCAATTTCTTTAGACAATAATTGCGGCTGGAGCTGCAGTGCCATAGAGCAATTTCATGCTCATTTCATGAAGGTTATCTCTATTCTTGTACAACAGTGCACAGAGCCGGCTGTGACGAATCCAAAGTGGATCATTTAAATTTATTTTATTGCTCAATTGACGCTCACTGATCTCCTCTGTCTTGCTCAGCTATTTGTTATCAATTCTTCGCCCGCATCACTCGTCAGAGTTTGCCCAGGATTTTACCCTCCACTACATCGACGTTTAGAAGAGGCGCTAACCACTTCGGGGAGAAAACTCAGGGTTTGTTCCGGAGTTCCGGACACTGTCATGTAAGTTGGTCAAGTGGTCAATCAGTTCTAGTTATTTCTTATGAGCAATAATTAAACTCTAAATGTCATGCATAAATGCAAATATTCCAAATACATAAATTAAGGGTGTTCAGTTGTTAATTATACAGGAGCTGGATGTGCCATGGCTTTCGTTTATTTGGAGTAATTACTTGGGGCACTGTGGCATAGTGGATAATACTCTTGACTTTAAATGGAAGGTCTCGAATTCGAATCAACTGCCTACGTCCTTAGACGAGATGTGTTTAACCACCTTGCCCCTCTCGACCCAGGTGTATAAATGGGCAAGTGGTATAACTAGGGTAATAATAATGGGCCCTCTGGAAGAGGCTAACAGAAGACCACATTATTATCATCATCTACTCGAGACGAAGTGTTTGAATCAATTCATAAGGGATTTTTTTTTAACAAAAGCAAAAAAAAAAAAAAAAACGCAGCAAGGGATGAAAACATTTTTTTTTAATTTCCATCATAAAAATTGATTTTCTACAAACGTAAAAGTAAATTCTCTATCTCGGATCGAGATTATTGCCTTGGGTAGCCCAAGCAGATCTACTTTGGTGATGAAGGAAAGCCTTCAACCAACATTTTTCGACTCTCTTCGAGTTAAGTATTTGGGTCATTTAAAAGTTCAGTGATGTAACAGTGATTCATGCTCTTTACTTGTTCGCCTCTGACTGACTTGAAAGATATATTGCATGTCATTCAATTTCTCTCCAGCCTTTCTGCCTTTGCTCCTCTTTCTGAATTCCTCCGTAAGAGATGCTCTCGAGTACACATACGTTACATGTGCCCAGCACAGTTTGTTTCAAATGCTCACAAGGACAAGTTTTCCGCGCGCGGCAAAAAGTAGGTGGCCGCTGAAAGTCGACGAGGCTTGAATTAATGCGCCCTGTGTAGCGAGGAATCGGGTTATTCTTCAATGAGCACCGAGAAGTCAATAACCGCTGCGAAATAGATTTGACAGTGAAAGTCTCGCGACATCTTAACTGGTGTCGTGAATGGTCGAAATGATGCGTCAACACGGGTGTTTTTCCAGGCAACCTGAATTCAACAACACTTCACTTTCCTCATCTTGCCGTGGTGCTGCTTCGGATGTTACAAAATACCCTTACAATGTTTGATTTTTGTTTCCATGAATAATGTATAGCCCCTCTCAACCCTTTCCAGCTTCCGTTTTTGCCGGCTTCACCACCGTGCCAACGGCGCATCTCCCCCTTTCTTTTCATTGAGATGGATGAAATCCAAAATGGCTGCCAGACCACTCACTGATATGGGTCCAGACGACATGCACGGTCAAGGCACGGTATTGGCTTCTTGGCGACATGTCGCCACCACTTCGCAGGGCTGAAGTGGCCGGATGCGTCGCGGGGAAAAAACAAGGAGGATGCTATCCTCTCCCCATCCCCATTTTCCCTTAGTTTGCCATTAACTTGAATCACTCATGTCACGTCCCAATATGAAAGCCGAGAGGTGACAGTAGTATTGGTCCGCGGGCGTTAATGTGAAGCATTTTTCGTGTTTGTTTGTGATGTGAAAGCCAGGGCAATTCCGTTTGGTCACACACACACACACACACACACACACACACACAAACACACACAGCACATCCCCACAAATTACGCATTCTGCCGTGAGTTGTGAACCTGAAATAAATAAGGCCTGTTCAGAGGAATGTGACTTGTGATCAAAATCACTCCAAGTGTATGCTGTACTTTTACCCTTTTGAACAGAAAAAAAGTGTTTATCTTTAGATTAGCATATATGGTGATATAAATGTTTGTTTATTATTTGTTACAGTCTTCCATCCATAAGCTCCACCTTAAAGACACTATGATGACACCATGAGATATCGTGGGGAACCGAGGAAAGGCAATAACTAGGTTAGTTTATAAAGTGTACCGCGTGACATCTAAACAAAAATCTGAGAAACAAGGATGTGGTGTTGAGGTTGGTATTTTCAGTCACCCTTAAACTCACCATTTATGGCTACCACGCTAAATCCATCAACTGCAGTGTTCCTGTAAAGGCTGTTATGATTATGAACAGTAAAGGACCTTCGAAATGTCGGTTCAACACCCAGATCCACAGTTTTTTAGTGGATGACTTTATTTATTTTCAGAACCGTTAATGTCACTACCTTCATCAAATCTGTTTACTCTTTTTGGCTGCAAATGCGGCATCAGCTTTGCCAGTGGAATCACTTCATCCTCTTGAATCTCTGGTTTCCCATGGTCATTCTCCCCTCATGTTACCCCCATACCACCTCAGAATCTGGATTAATGTCTTTGCCCTATTATATTCTCTGCTAAGGTTTATCCAGTGTGGCGGGTGCGTCTATTTTTTACAATCAGCACCACCACCATTCAGGCTACCAAACATCACTTCAGACTCCGAATCTACAGTACTGAAGTTACAAGTAAGACCAACTACCACTGCCGCTACTTCTACTACTATTACGACGACGACGATTACAATTACTGCTCCTTTAAAACTACTTCTACTTCTACTCTTGATAGCTTCCCCTCACTGCGTTTACTTCCACTCTCTCTCAGTATAGTATTGCTGCAGTCATATTTTACGTAGATAGGGCGATCAAGGATTCTGTACTGTATGTGTCGTAATCCTGTCGCAGATTTTTATCCCACTCCGCCCTAAAGATTAGGTCATCTTTTTTTATGGATTGTGCTTCACACACCATTCCATCATCTCGCTATTCTGTAAAATAAAGCAGCAGTAGCAATAGCAACAACAACGACCAAATTCTCATCTTGGGGGAAATCCCCGAGGCATCATTAATGGGTCATCGTACATTTATCATGGCTGAGGCTGATTCCAGCCGCTGCGGATGACTTCCCATCCGAACTGTGACGTCATCATCCGCACGGCGTTGTCGGATGGAGAAAGGAGCTAGCTTGCCCAGTAATTAGTACTGCTGGAATGCCTTCACATCCCAACCATTATGTGTATGTTATACCGAGCACGCATGTGTATTGTTTTGCGAATTACTATGCAGCGCAAATATGATTAATAAACAGGGTGCTTGATTTCTGTTGACCGACCTCTCAGACAGATTTTGGTTCGTGGCGACCCTTTTCGTGCGGAGGACCTCCAGTCTGAGATGTGTGGTATGTAATGGCTGGATACCGTTATCTTATCATTTTTCTTCATGAATGTGGTGTTGTGTCATGTTATGCCTTGCAGTGCAATTCATGTATTGTCCTCCCATGATATCTTATCACACGACGAAGCTCTTAACCTTTTGTGTCAAGTTAGTATCGATGGTGTGTTATTTCGTCTGTATCTGTAGAAGATGCAATGGGCTATTGTGCGGAAGGTCGTTGTCATTCACGGGACCTAAATGACGTTTTCTTCATGGTTTGTGTTGTCATCCTCCTGCGTGATCCGAGGTCTGGTAGTTCCGCTAAAAAGGGAGGGCACTGTTCAAAATGTCTTAAATCACTGATTTCACAGCTTTCAAGAATATACCTAAAAATCACTTCATAAATAAAATGAGAGGAATCCGTCTGTAGCATATCTAGGACACGGAGATATGGTACATTTTCAAATTGATATGTTTCAATCTGCTCCGGCGTCTTAGAATGAGCAGATGGCTGCATAGAATATTGTTTGATGTATCATCTGGACAAAGTAATGTCCGATGTTGAATCGAGCGAAAAATGATTGTGTAGGTTTCATTTTGGATATGCGTGCGTGTGCGTGTGCGTGTGCGTGTGCGTGAGTGGCATCATCTACACAGTACGATTACCATTATGTGGACCCCTCTGGAAAACACATATGCCATGTCGTCACGGCCTAGGTCCCTCCTCCAGTATCTTACTTAATTATCAAAGTATTATCATTATTTGCTAAATACATTTTGTTCATTGTTTTTATTTTGAAAGAGATTACCTTACCGTACCATTTTCAATCTGCTTGCAAACGATATGCCAATGGCGTGTTGAGGTGGTATCCCCGAACGGGTTAATGATAGGAATCTGGGTAATGATATCGAGTCACAAAATCTAATACCCTAGATGATTTGCGTTCAACATGGGTAAGAGTTTATGGAACAGGATCTGTATCAGACAGTACCCCATGCAACTCTTTAAGAATGCTTCGGACAAAAACTGTGTCATCAAACTTTAGCTGAGACATAACTTGTCGTGTTAACCGAAACGCCTCATGCTAACAGTTTATTTTGATTCGCTCTCGCGCCGACATGTGTACGTCGTGTGGATTTAATGCGAGAAATCCCTTACCGTTTTAAAGCCACAATCAGAGTATAATCGCTTGAGGACGAACTAGCTGTTCAAGTGCCCCTTTTCTCCCTCCATACAGGCCTATGAAGTGCAAATGATGAAGCCTTAACCGCGTGTAATTGCCAACAGCTCATAAAGATAAATATCAAAACACGCCTTGCCATGAAGCCGTCACTCACTGTGTGGTGTGTGCTGGACCCAGTAGTATATACGGTCTTCCATGTAGGTCCGTGGATCTCTATCATTCGTGCCGTCCACACGATAGATACTTACCGCTTGTCTGTATATCCCGTACGCAGAAATCAACCTTTCGGCCAGTCAATTTCTCGAGAAAGCGCTGACCACAGTTCCATCAGCGGCAAATAAAGTTGAGTTAACGAGCGATAAGCGATGCCAGTGATATGATAATTCGTCCAGGCTCGTGTGTGTCTTGGCGCGTTATTGCTTGACATAACTGTTCAAGCTCCCGTTCACATTTTTGCCGGACGAATTTCCTAGGAGAAATAGTCTCATTTTTCCCTTTAAGGGGAATTCCGGACCTTTTCAAGATCAGATTAAAACTAAAGAAGTTATAAAACTTAAAAGAGTTTTTACAAAGCAGTTTTCGAACGATTGATACGAAGAAGCAATGAGTGAGCTGATGATGTCATGACCTCACAGCTTTCCATTGATCTTGTACAGAGAAATGACGAAAAATTATCCTTCTGCTATAAAAGTGTAAAACATAATGTTATTCCTGGCTGAATAGCTTGAAAATAATGAACAGTCCTACGTATTAAAAAAATCCAAAAAAAACCATACAAGCAAACAAACAAACAACCAAAACCCCTGAAATTTCATACTCTTATGTACAAACTGTATGGCAAGTTGTCATCATCAACAGCTCATTCTTAGCATATTCATATTGACTGTTCAGGAACTACTTTATGAAAATAAGCGAAACTTAACAAATTCATAACTTCCATGATATTTATCCAATTTTGATCAAATTGCCACTAGTTTGCTCTTCAAATTATTTTGGGTGAGGTTGCAATGTTTTAAACACTCGTAAACAAAGATAAGTCATATTTTCATCATGATATAGGCAGGAGGTATCTTTCGAAATCTTTGAGCAGATTCTAAGAACTTCGTCCTCATCTGTCGAAATCAAGGTCTAATCTTTTAGGAGTAGTAAGTGAAGATCTGTGGTTTAGACACTCAAATTCGAGATGCTATGATTTCAGTAGTTGCTATAAAGTCGACAGTTTCTATTGTTAATACTGACACTAGACAGGTTGATTTCCTTTGATTAAAAAAAATTAATGATAAAAACATCGACGTACAAAAGTATCTCTTAACACTAGAGCAAAGAAAAAAAAAGCTAAAGAGGTAAAGAAAATAATGACTTTACATTCTTGTTTTGCTCATTCAAAAATGAAACGACTAAAACTGGAAAGAAAGGACCAAAATTGTGCGGAAAAGTATAAATTAGGAATTTAGTCCCCAGTGATAAACCAAAAAAATTTCTACCTGCTTTTCTTAGGATTTTGATGATCAAATTAATCAAAGACTTGATGATCAAATAAATTAAAGACATGGAATACGAGTGAACTAATCTATGTACACTGGTTTAAGGCAGACGCAATGGCTCTTTGAGTCTTTCTGGCATCATCTGCAGCCTTGTGGCTCGCTGGAAGCGCTTCCATCCCGTATCTTGCGTTTATGCAGACAGGGCGAGAGTGCGGCACTGTTTGTTGCTTTAGTAGACATTGCGTAAAGTCGATGATGACATGTTAGTATAATAATTTGTGCGCCCGTGCCAGGTAGATGATCTTGATATACACACACGCACATTGCTTGCTCGTCCCTCTTTTGCTCCGAGACCACTCGCCTGACGGTGTGCTCGGCGCACTGTCTCTTAGCCACCGCATCTTTGCCACACTCTCAAACACAACCAAAACAAGTGCAACTGTCTGCACAAGAGTGTTAGGTGCTTTGCCCCTCCATTCCAGTAGCCATTTTTTTTGTCCTTTTTGATCACCTTTGGATATAAAATATTCATTTTCACGAAAGGGGAGAGCGGAAGTGCAAGGTGACGAAGCTGAAGCCAAAGCGAAGCGAGATGGAGGTGGAGAGAGAAAGAGCACGCAGATGAAGGAAGACATCACCGGGCTAGCGTCCGAGCAAGAAATAGCATCATCACGGGTGCTGGAGAAGTAGCATTAAGCTGAAGAGAACATGATCTTAATGAATGCACTGACACGAATTCCGGACTAGAAAAGAAATTACTCCATCTGTCTTCCGTCCGCCTGCCCTTCGGCTGGTCGCCTACCTGGATCAATCCTCCACTCCTCTTTTTAACAGAATGGACGTCCAATCGTTCATTGGTATTCCGTTTCTAATAAGAATGTGACTTACTTTTTTTCTCTCCATAATTATGAGAGGCAGACGGTCCACTGGGTTAGTCTGCTGTGAAATCAAGGATATGACCATAGAAACCAACCCTCAGTAGGATGAGTGTATCACAGTCGTCTGTCAGAGGTGTCTGTAGAGCTGAACACACGACGCTACAAATCTATAATTATGGTCAATAAGCTCAGTTTCGGAATTCATATTTGATGTGGCGCGGCTGTGGCTACAACTGACCTGCATTTGTACCATCCCTCCATCCATGTAAATGTCGACTCTGAATTTAATTGTTGGATTTGGATCGCAGCCGATCATCTAACCAGGGTTCTACCACGGAATACGCCAACTGCATCCCATTGCCTTACAATTCGATAAACGAAGAACACATCTGCACTGGTTCCGTAAGTATAGCATGAGGAGGTATGTAAGTAGGTTGATATCGCGGTGATGACATATTATGAGTATGACCTTCCGCAATACAGAACATTATTATAGTCCTATCAGTGTAGTGCTACCATCAGCACTACTATACTCGTACTATTTTTCACCTATGCTTCTATCACCTCTACTATTTCCGACGGGGCATATTCCAGATCGACTATCACCCTCTTCTTCTCTTGTCGGTATTACTGCGAATGTTATTACCGCAAAACTTACCCCTTTTGCTACTTCTACATTACATATCTTATTTACTCTAGTATATTACATCTGACTACTTTCTAGGTACTGCTGCTACTTCTACTACTACTGCTGCTGCTACAACAACAACAACAACAACTACTACTACTACTACTACTACTACTACTACTACTACTACTACTACTACTACTACTGCTGCTAGGATACTACTATTATGCTAATACTACTTATAACAATATTACATATACTACGACTGCTCATAATACTATTAAAGCTACTGTTATATGATCGAGGGATGTGTTGTCTATCTACCGTACACCTGTTGGGGACCACAATTGAGAATCTAGGTGTTTACATAGTAATAGTATACCTACTTTTATTCGACCGTGTCTTCTGCCATCCTATCACGTGTAGAGTGACTCTTGATCTGTGATGAGAGCAATGGAGTTAAGATGTTATCAGAGTCAGTGCGTGAGGTTACCCATGGATGTGATACAATTGTACTATTATACTTCGGCAAAACACTTTCATTCAGTGACATTGGCAGTTGACAATAATTGAATGGTCTTCGTGAAGTCCGCAGAGTTGGTTTAAATCTGACCGGCTTGAGCTGAGGCTATGGTTCTTTTCAACAGCGTGCATGCTATTGGCAAATTGATGTCGGATACTGGGCCGGGAAGATCTCAGGATGTGAAACATTCCATTCTTTTACTGCGTTTTGTCCTCTCCAAACTTTGGAGCAGTCTTTCCGGGGACACTAAGTTACATCAAGTTACTATGGTTTCGTTTCAATCAGTAAAGATACCTCAGTTTTTGGCAATTATCGTGAAATATTTGTATGACTCGTATCCAAGGTTCTTGGAGCAGGAAGAACGCTGATGATAGCAGAAGGAAGGGATTATACGGCAAAAAGATGTCTTGGTCTACGCCAGTCATTTGGAGCGTGACGAAGAGGTTTTTCTTTGTTGTTGTTTTTTTCTCAGTGCCACAATCCGTTTAATATTAATGTGCTCATTAACCATATATGTATATTAAACACACACACACACACACACACAGTGCCACACACACATTGTGTTCTATGAATGACAGCAAACTGCATCATTGTGTTTCGTAGTAGATGTGCATGGGTGTGCGTTTGCGCGTGCGTGAGCATGTAATCACTCGTACCAGGGAGGTATCTATACCTCCTTGCTTGTAGGCCTACATTATACGTTCGTGCTATTGTAATGTAAGCCTGGTGACGTGTTGTTAGTTTTTTTCCCTCTCAAGCTCTCCCTATATTGCCTTTAGTCTAACTCGATGTTTGTTTCTTTGTCTGAGATGCACACAGTTACAATTCTACAGGGAATTTTATCTCTAAAATTGGCTGCGATGATGTCTCTATCGTTCGGAAGCGCGGGATATGAACACGATGAATCGATGGACTTTAGTTTCGACTTCATACATGAACCCAATAGTCCCCTGGACGAATTCACCCACGACTCATCTGCTTTCTATATGCGCATAGTCGGTGCTAATTATTAGCCACAGACGAAAATGAGCTTATTCGAGGAACTTTCCCTTCTCCACACAAAACCTTCTCTGTAAAGTACAATTAGCGTCGAGAGGAGATGCGCTATGTATGACATCAAGCATCCGTCATTTGGGGGGTAGTGTAAAATTGAATTATTTTCTGCAGCGCTCTATTCTATCTTAACATGCCTGAAAACATCGCCAAGTCTCCTTCAAAATTATAATCTCTTCCCGAAATGTTTGATGTGAAAGTTGCCGCACTATATGACCAAAGATTTATACAGTGAAAGCCTTATACCAAGCAAGTAGTCATTCCACAATCGAGTTTCCTCGGGTTCTAACCTGCTTTTGTGGTTGTCTTCGTGCACAAATCATTGAGAAAACCTAGAGGGAGATATTCATTCAGTTGTCCAGAACGTGGCATTGGTAAGCACTGGATTTTGAAGACAACCCGACATACACTTGCATGCACTGCTGTTTAATGTAGACCTAAAATATCGTTCCTTTCTTTTTAATAACGTAAAGAAGAAAAATGATATGTCATGATTTTGAAAGTATGGAATATCTTTTAGGAAGAGTACTGCCAGTAAGTCCGCGCACGCTCATACGAGCACTCTCTCAGTTACGTGCAAAAATCTAAAAAGTGGGTGAGCGCCGCTGTGAATAGATTGTGTCACATTACGCAGCTAAGCAACGAGCCGTGGGTGATTTCATGATCGTCTGTCCCATGCTCATAATCATCGTCGCCCATCGTGGGATTGCTCATATCAATGTTCCTTTCCCCTTGGCAAAGCTACACGCGAGAAATGACACGTTCCTCTCAACCCCCCCTTTTTTTGTTTGATTGTTGTTGTAGTTGTTGTTTTCTGAGGACATTGCGAGAAAACGTTGTGAATGAGAAATGATTTTCTAGAGATGTCACTCTAATGCACACCTGGTCAATGACCTGCACGTTCGTGATTCTGCTCCCCTCCCATCTCCTTTGCCCGAACCCCCTCCTTCTCCCCTCCCCTCTCCCTCATCCCGCTCTTCCCCGGCAGCCCGCTGCCCCTGCTTTCGATGACCAATAGATAATGACGCGCTAATGTGTGCCTTATCACTTATTCACGAATCCTTTCTCCCTCGCTCACCGCCTACTATATCTTCAAGGAGTGTCGGATGCAGACCGACCGATCGCAGGTACTCGCTTAGCGACATCTTTGCGTTGTTTCCATTGCTCTAAAAAGAAACGACGTTTGTCCTGCTCTTTTGGTCTTCTCTCTCGCTCTTCCCCCTTCCCCCTCTCTCTTTCCCATATTGTGATATACTCTTAGATGCCGAAGGTGCAGAAAAGGGGATTATACCTTCCATTAGTCTCCAGAGCAACATTTTCTTGTCTCTCTCCTCCCCACCCCCCTCCTTCTCTCTTCTTGTTCTCGATTATTCTTATATATTTGTGCGCTCGAATTTGATTAAGATTGTTACTTGTACATTCGCGAAGTGATATAAGTTTTACCGTTTGTAGAAATCATACTTTGCTTTTGATTATATTTTTCTTTATCTTTTTTTTTTTTTTTTTTTTGGGGGGGGGGTTGCTGATGTCTATCCTTTGACGAGATTCCGATAATGCTGGGACGTACCCGTCTCGTATCTCGTGTTTCTGCTGTTAGTTGAACTGATTTCTATAGACACAATGGTTTTCATCAAAACACCTATGACATGGCACTGTTTGAACTCATTCTTGTGTATCGATGTATTTACATTTGATGTCCTTAGCGTAATTAACCCTTTGCTTCAGCTCAGCGGGCGCACCGTTATATAAAGTTTTTGAACATTGATTCATTTCGGACGCGGTGGGTTAATTCATTTTTGTGTGATCGGGGCATCGCAATGTTTTTGTACGATATCTGTGCCGTATTTTCATCACATATCTTGGGAATGCTTGTATGTGTATGTTCTGCTCGATTACTGAATGTGGGTTTTGAAGGGAGTGAGTCATCTGAGCGCAGTGCTGTGTGTGTGTGTGTATGTGTGTGTGTGTGTGTGTGTGTGTGTGTGTGTGCGTGTGTGAGATAGGGCGGGAGAGAGAGGGTATTGAGTGTGCTTATATACTGGTCAAGATATCGGTGATGATGAACAATGCAAATGACGAGGTCTTGTCGTTTTACACGGAACTAGGGGAGCGTATTTTTGTCTTCATTCCCATAGCAGAATATGTTACATTTTTTTTCCTGCTGTGAAAGGTAATCGCCCTCTCTTGCAAGTGATCCGGTCTGCTACACTATTTTGTCGACGGCTACGTCTTGGTGACGAAGCACCAGACGTGACGAATTTCAGCCAAAATTGTACAAGCGTTTGACCATGAAAAATGCAAAGTTGTCCCGCAGTTCTCCTCGCCTTTCCTTTACCGATTGACTCATTTTCCAATTGCGGAGCGACGAATCATCCATTTTGGACATTATAATTCTTATCATGACCATGAATCTTGCTGTCATGGTGTATCTATACTATCCAATGAAAAAAGGCATGATATTGGAGATTCAATGGATTTCACTAATGTCCTATATTGCTGAATAATTAATATTTGTATTGTTTGATGTTACCAGACCCGCGAACCAAGTTCTCTCATTGTAACCATTATCGCCTTGTCGATTGTTTCTTTTCTCCAGACTCGTGTTCACCATCCTCTCCATCCCCGCCGCCGTCATGAACTCACTCCTAAAGCCGCCGCTCACCTTCTTTCTGCCCCTCCTCCTCCTTGTCTCCCGCGCCAAGCTGTCGCCCTCGCAACGGTTGCCTAGCAACATCTTCGACGACCCGGAGCTGTTCCACGAGAACGGTATCATCCCCAACGGAAGGGAAATGACGGACTACGCTTTCCCTGACAGATCGAAAAGGTGAACCTCCAGACTATCAAAGTTGATACATTATCCGAAAACATTATAGAAAATATGGTTTTACTTTTATCAAGTGCTCTGGTACCCCCCCCCCAAAAAAAAAAGTTAAACAATTGACAGGTTAAAACGTATGTTAAGCGATCAGTGAGATCGACAGCTTTTGTTCTTTAAAGGGAAATTCAAAGGAAGATTCTATCTAAAAGAAATTCTTCAACGAAAGCAAGGATTTAGAATCAACATCGAGGTAAAGATTAGGTAAAAATAACCAATTTTAAGATCTATTCTAAAGTATGAATATTAATGCGTCTATCAACACCCAGCATGTCCTGTCGGAATGGACACTGGGCAAAGATGTATACGTCACTGCTATCATGTGACTCAGTCACATAATAGCAGTGACGTATATCTTGAACATTTCATGGTGAATCATGTGATGACACTCATCCAGCAACAGATATCCTGCATGATATATTAGCATAAATATGTTTTCCAAGCTAAAACACATTTTTTTTTTTAAATTGATCCTCAATTTCTACGAAGGATCGCTTTCATTCCATGTCACTTTATTCCATATTATTTATTCCTTTCATCACGGGTGATAGTGTCTTTATCGCTTTCAAGTTGGGTCTCGTGCATGGTGAAACATAGAGAGGGTAGGGCTAAGATTTATATTATCTTGGATAGCAGGAGAGATGCTAATTGGTGATGATAATATTTCCTACGCGAGCATAGATCATGCACGTGCAATACTCATTGACACGTGATGGCTAAGGCCAATACACGATCCAATTAGGTTGGCGTTGTGGCTGAACCAATTTTATGGGATACATGGCGTATATTATACAGCCATCGCGTTCTTCGGAGAAAAAGACAACAATGGCCGATCATCCCTCCTGGCTCGATCCAGGGCAGAGAGGAGGTTTATTTGTCTTAGGCCATATTGCAATATCACTCCAAAAATTGTCATCCCATTAAACAGTCGTTGTTGGTAATGCTTACACCGTCGCCGACCTTTGACCTTACCCTCCTTCTCTTCCCCTGCCTCAACGGTGGTGGTGACGACACCCTGTTCTTGGTCGAGATCATCTTTTGCTCCATTTTCTGTTTTTTGTCTCTCTCTCACTCTCTGTTTTTCTACTCCTTCGTCTGGATTTTTTTTTTACTTGTCGACACTGGAGTTGGCGCGACTCCAGGGGAACCTGTGCGCTTTGCAGCTGTGGGATTAGTGATTCAGTGTCCTAAATTGGCCCCTAGAATTATGGAGACCTCAAAGAAAAACGATGTCAAATATGTATGATATCAGAACAGTTTACCATGACAAGGAATATGCTTGACATTGAGGCATTCAGCGTAAGATCAAGAGCCCAGTGAAAATGTGACAATAACACGTACGTTGCGACGGCGTTGATTTAGAAAAATTTTGTCCAACCTTTCATAAGTGCACTTCAAAATGGATGTCTCGATCAGGTGACTACAATATCTATTTGGTTCAATCCCTACGAGGCAAATAAATCTCTGTAAAGCATACAGTAAGGCTTTGACATATCTCTACTAGACGCATAGAGAAATGTTTATTTTTTTCTCAAAATGGTTAGGGTGTTGTATACCTCTTTCTTTGCAAAGAGTGGTCTTACGCAAGTTACATCCCAATAACATTGCCAAGACCAAGAAGGCTCTTCTGTTGTCTTCTAAATCCAATATGATTGTTGGATCACTGCCATTTGAATCACTCCAATGTTCTTAACCGTCTGGTTTGTTTAATTCTTTCCGTCGAATATTTCTGTCTCTCTTCAGAACATTCACATTTGGATGAAATTATATACGTCCTGGAGCATATTGTTCGAAAGAAATTCTCGACAAACTTTAAGTAGAATGATGTCCTCCATACATACGATGATCAGGCCATAATATTCCATTGGATAAGTCATCTTATAATGTGTTGTGTAATCCATATTACGTTTTATTGATGGAGCATCAGATGGTACATGGGTGGTCGGAGAGAAGGCGCCTTATATACATAATGCATATTTGTTTCGTTTTGTATTCATGTTTTCTGATCGATCTCTCAAATTCCGTCGAATCACGTCATGGTGAGGATGTTTTGAAGAGAAGAAAATAAACCCTTATGATAAATCGAACGAGAACCAGCAATGTGAATATCTATCTAACCTTCCCATGACTGCAATGTCCAAACTACCATCCCCATTCCATGCAATATGATTATCAACAGTAGTAAGAGGCTTAAATGGAGCAAACACAATTGACGCAATAAGCGACAGGTTTGTTAGAACACGAATGGATTGGACACTCATAGATTTCGATGTTCTTCTTTTTTTTTCCTTCTCTCAGGTATTTCTTCTCTGTGGAAGAGGACAACACACCAGTGGTCATAGTTGTAACCCCGTGCTCAGCCCGCATCGAATGGAACCTATCCCTGCTCGATCCCCCGGAGGATGGTAGTGGATCCAGTGAGTAGCCCTCGGTCTTCCTTTTAGATTATCGGATCAGATCGAAACTTAGACGCCACATCAGGTTTTAATTACTTGTAATTTCCAGAGTATAATCATACTAACAGAACAGCAAAAGTCGCATTAAAATCGGACGTTGAATAAGAAGGTTTGACATGTTACATTAGTAACTTGTTTTTCCAACGAAGCAATGCTATTTGTAACAATTACAGACGTAAGATAGGCACGTTAGATATTTCGAACAATTGTCCTATTGATTTGGGCAAGATATTTGATGCAACTGAAGTTTTCATTACAGAGCAATCATTACTAAACCAAGATGAATATATTAAATCTAGCAAATATAAGTACTGAAGAGTTGTAGCTGTGACTGATGTTGCGGAGGAGGGATTCAGGTTGTTCAGTTGTCGACCGAAGAATGATTAGAAAACATCTCTATAGGTACCAACCATCTGGAGGTTTGGCTGGCGCTGACGTCATCACCTCATCTCATTGGTATCCATGGGGTTTTTTCTCCATTGTGTCAAGTTGTTAATACCATTATAAACACGTCACATCTCCCCCTGACCAACCCATGCCGACTGTCCACCTCATTTCTTTGAGGAGACGCTGGATGGGGTTAGAGACGAGGGAATCCTCGTCAATACCTCAAGAGTAAAGGATTTAAAAAGAAAATGGATTTTGCCGAATTTCACATCCAATATCAACTGTACACAAGAATTTCCTGCAGATGCAAATTTATGTACCATTGTAAATGCTTGTATTGGTTACTATCTAGTTTATCGTTTCCCTTCTCCGATCATTTCGATTTACCGCTTCCCAGGTGCGGCCGATCAACTAAGTGAACAGCGCCCTCGACGACAGTCAAACACGAGAATCGGCACCAACGTGAAGAGCTTTTCGGGCTACGAGGTCGGCAAGTACGTCACTTACTCTTCTCCGGCTGGTATCTACGTTCTGGAAGTACGCAGCGTGGAGCGGGGATGTGCCTTTCAGGTCTATGCAACACTTTCGCCAGATTCGGATTACTTCTTTCCAGAACTGCCAAGTGATCCGCGTCTGGACGTGACTGGATTCAGCAAGAATCGAGTATCCCTGGCTTGGAAGCCAAGTCCCTCCGACTCCGTGCATCATCAGCCAGTCCGATATTGCCTTGCCATCAACACGAGATTACACTACCACACGTGGTGCGGAGTGCAGTCCAGTGTGAGCGGGGGTCAGCTTCCCCTCCTTACTTCCCCATCGGGCTTTGGCTTCGCATCAGAGCGCGCACTCCGAAAGGCCAGAAAGAGAATCCAGCGGAAACAAGCCCTCTTGAATTCGTCGGAGGAAGCTTCTGACCTTGTTGTCGAGTGCGTGGGTCGGAAGACTCTGCACACGGTCACAAACCTCGAGCCTGGTGTCAAGTATTTCTTCGACCTCTTTGCTGTCGATGAAAATACCAATCGCAGCGTCGCCTACACCGGTACGACCCTCACCACCCAAGCAGAGAACGCCGATCCCAAGGTACTGAGATTAAAAGATGGGCGTTACAGAACGGCCTCCGTCAGAAGGATGAGCTCAGTGAAGCTGTTCAGGTTCCCAGTCAGCGAAAAAACGGAAGGGCAGGATGTAGTGATTAGCGTGCATTCATGCTCCAAGCCAGTTATGGTCGAGATTTGGCGGGAGGAGGTGAAAATTAGAGAATCGTCTGTTAAATCCTTGAAAAAGTTCAACATACGAAATGTTCGAAGCGAACTCATTATCAAGGTCAGGAGCAAAAGGCGATCGCGCACGTCGTCCTTTTTCAAAATTTTCGCAACGACGAATCCGTCAAAGTACTCATTCCCTGTCTTGCCAAAGGACAGCAGGATAAACGTTTTCAGAAACTTAAGACAGTGCACGTCGGTTACCTTGGCGTGGAAAAGTACGAGTGACGCGTCAAAATACTGTTTATACATGCGCGAGGAGTCACGAGATAGTAGAACGACAGATAACCGCTGTCATGAACCTAGTATGCACAAAAGGAACGAAAAGGTTATTTGTCGTGACGTAGACGGTGCTGCAGAAGAGCGGGAAGTTTTAACAGAAATGGTTACCGGCTTACGGCCGGGAACGACCTACACTTTCGACGTCTATGTGACGAGCGGGATCGCGCAGCCGCCTCTGGCCACCGGCGCTGTAGCGTACAAGAGCAAACGCGTGAAGACAAAACGGACTTGCGATGACTGATGATATCGCCGAGTCGCATGGCATGCTCTCTTCAGTGAGGACAACTCGGCAATCTTCGGGTGGTGCGTTTGCCTCCGGAACAGCCCGAATCCCGGCGTGGTGAGATCCTGCCTGCGCCTCGTGTGTTCGGGAGTGCGTTCGGACAGAAGAATCGGGAGGGACTGCGGAGATATTAGTCGCTACTACATACTTTGCTGGTGCTGCTATTTTTTGCTCGAAATCAATATGTTGTCATGTAATATGCCAGTGTGTTTCGAAGCAACCAATCAACGCCATTGCTGTGATGTGTTCAGACGGTGGTGTCTCTTGACTCGTAGTATTGGTGGCGCCCGGTTGAGAACTTACATAATTTTGGGTCACGCCAACGATTAATCGCTTTCCATTGTCTACATCTTCGCTTTCTATCTACTTACTCTATTTGCCTATCTGTCTATCTATCTATCTATCTGTCTATCCATCCATCTACCTATCTATATATCTATCTGTATATCTATCTATCTATCTATCTATCTATCTATCTATATCTTGGTTTCATTCTTTCTTTCTCTGGATTCTCTCTATATTGTCTGTGTTTTACTGTCGATCATCTACATTTCTTCTCTTCATCAATGCCTCTACGTTCGTCATCCGAGTCAAGCAGTCACGAACCCGGCACTGCTGTCAGCTAGGGCTCCGGTCAGTCCGCGTCATTGACCAGCGTCCGTCAGACCTTTGTCCCACCATGTCGTGGGCAGAGTTGAAGAAGTATTACTGCTCGTAAGTTGCAAAGAGCCCTACGACAGTTCAGGGAAAGATCGATCACGAGACTAGAATGAGAAATGCTTATGAAATGATTGTACATAATTCATTACGATTGCCGTCGGTAAGGGACTCAACTGATGTTGATGCTTGTTCATGATTGTATTCGTTATGACGAGAAATTGTAAATCTCTTCAAAATGGAGTCATATCCTGTGAATCATATTAGGATATAATTGGTGGCCTTCAAGATTGTATCACTATTGTTTCCACTGCCAAGTTTGTTTGTCGTCTAGTGCAAGTTTTCATCAAGTCCCCGCTGCAGAAGTCATTTTAAATGTATGTATTTCAACCAGTTGCTTGTGTGATTATTTTTTTCCTTGTGTGTAAATAATGCAATCGTGAGTAGATTGAGTCTTTTCACAGTCTTGCCTCGTAATGCAATCTTTTCATGGTCTAAAATAGCCAGGAGTAAATGTGACAGGCATTTACAATAATTATACTTGTGGGAACTCAGTGGGGTATTTGAAAAAACGGAATCAGGGGCCAGGGGCTCGAATTCCATAGACAAAATGTTTTACCCAAAACGTCCCTTTTCACCCTCGCGTAAAGATAGGTACATTGCAATGCTTGCGTACTAGTAACTAACCGTTATTTCCATGAGAAGGTTCCCTCTGATAATTATGACCCCACTATTATTGAAACTATTCTTGTCGATATACAGTTCAATTCAATTCAATGCAATTCAAATCACCGAATTGAATTGAATTAAATTGAACTGAAATGAATTGAATTGAATTGCAATGAGAAAACTTCCTCTAATAAATATGATCCCACTATTATTGACATTATTGCCGATATACAGTTCAATTCTGTTCTATTTAGTTAAATTGAATCAAAACTGAATTGAACTGAATTGAATTGGATTGCAATGAGAAAGCTTCCTCTGATAAATATGACCCCTATTATTGACATTTTATATTGTCGATAGACTATGAGAGTTACTCTTATTCCTGTTATTATCATCATTATCATAATTTTTTTTTAATTTGAAATTGTGATATTAATATTTTGAGAAGGATCAGTCATGAATACCTTTTTATGATCTAATGTTGAATAAAGTACTCAACAAAACCTGAAAGGACGATTGAATATTTACAGTCAGAGTCGAAGTGTAGCTTCTTTATCTACACATACGCCAGCAAAAAAAAAAAAAAAAATCTGATTTTTGAAAGCACATGAATTTCAAAAATAGGATATCATAAACAAACATATCCGTATTTCTAGATTATTATGTACAAGATATTACATATATCTAAACACATTTATACACATGGGTTGGGGAAATTGATGTAAAGAATCGAAATATGCGCGGAACTTCGATGACATATCGTCTTGACAGGTAGTCTGTAAGTAGTATTTGAAAATGTTGGTAGTCTTGTAGACCAAGCAATCGATGTACCCATTTGGGTGTACTACGCAGTCCTGATTTGTTTTTTAAGCGATATTTCCCCGATTTATTTAGTTCTCTGTGTAACTGAAATGCCTTAATATAAGGTTTCAAGTTATAAAGCAATGTACGAAAAAAAAAATACAAACATTACACTTAATCGTATTATGGGGTGCCAAGATCATTGTATCGGCAAGTTGTGATTTTTTTTTTCCGGATGATCTAACCTTTGTGTATTGTCCAAGTGACTCTGTTCAGTATTTTTACGTGATATGCATTACGAGTTTGTCATAGTAAGCGAATGATATAATGTGAAATTACATTGTTTGTATCTTGCAGATATGTAGAATTATATATTTATTTATATTTGTCAAAAATGTACAATTTTCTGCGATCCTATATAGATGACACGAAACTCGATATTGTGAATGTGATGTTTATGGTTGTATCTTAATGCTGGTTTTTATCCGAGAGAATGTCTAAAGGTTGGTGATGTATGAAATAACTTTCTCTTGTAAATTAAGAATTGTATAGAAGAACTGATATTTTGTGCCATATGTTTCTGTCCATTTCCTGACAATACTATCACGCACTGTATGATACTGTATTATGTAATGTAAATGGACACATTGGGCGATTGAAAGCTACAGCGACGCCATTAATCATACTTGTGGTGAAAATTTATCGGCATTTACTGTTAGTTGGGTCGTCGTAGCCTTAGTTTCAGACCGCACGACTTTTCCTGTTTATGGCGTAACAGCGCAATGTGGCACCACTTTTTAAAGCTCGTCAATGGATTGTTTATGTTGGTCAGGATAAGACAAGGAAATATCTCTTTTTTTTGGTTATTTTTTGTTTCAACAATTGCTTCACAAGTTTTCATGATTGTGTGTATATGTGGCAACTTCACATGTGACAAAACCATAACCTATTACTTAGTTGCACGTGCTAATTGCATCCGCTGTAACAAGGAACTCTCATACATAGCGACAAAACATAGCCGTATCAAGACATCGCCAGTGGGCTTTGGTAAAACACTAAATGATTTTTAAATCAAACATTAATTCCGCAGTTTCACTTATAATCAGCAAGGGACTACTGCTTGTATAATGTCGGTGCGTTCTTTGACGAAAAAAAAAAAGACGAAAAATATGTTTCCCATCATCATAGATTACCATTAATGTGAAGAATAGTTCATTCGGCCTCATTGTGTTACTACGTAATAATATGACGATTTTTGTTGTTGTTGTTATCATTATGATTAATTTCCTTAGGTTCTATGCAATGTTTGGATAACTACGTCTCTTCACTTGTGTATGGTCTTTCGTAAGAAATTGTCTGATATCGTAATGGTGTACACAAGAGTATAGATTCAACAATTCCCATGATGTAGCAATGAATGTATCGTTTTTACCTGTCGTAGTTTTAACTTGTTATCCACACGCGGTAATGGACGCCGTATATTGCCGTAACAAACGACGAGCACCGTGTCCGCTGCGGTTGCAGTATGCTGCGTTCGCAGTATGGTCTACCCTATCATTACCACGGCCAACCTCTCTGTGCGTACTGCCAATGACATTTTCTGGCGGTGGTTCCAAGAAGGTTAAAAAATACATCCATTTTTTTTTTTCACGGACTTTGAGTGAAAGGGTTGGACGCTGGGGGCGGTATTGACATTACTAACACTGCACCGTCGTGACCCCTCCTAGTAAGCTAGGTCATGCACAGCTGTGTGTTTTACGTGTATTTATGGATTTCAGAAATCAACAATATCAAGTCTCCATATAAAGCACATCAAGGCGATCGTTTGGTTTTGTATCTCTTTTGTGCGTTTTACAGTAAACTGTGATTGTGACTGGGCGATTATTGTGCTATTGTAAACATTACTTCTATTATCCACTTGGTATAGTTACGATGTGAACATCATTGCGGTGAATCCGACATCTTCTTTACGATATTAGACCGACCAAAAAAAAAAAAAAATGATGATGTTTCTTTACGTTTTGGCTGAAATATTTCTATTTATTATAGATGTAGATGTTTTAGGATAGAGGATTTTAGTGTGCTCCTGTTAAAATGCATTCTATGAAGTGAATTTAATGTAAATAACATCGTTTTGACATGAATTCATTTATCGTACAAAGGGTACAAACAGACAATTCTGTTCAGGATCCTTCGGCGATGGTTACACCCACATTAGGTCTCTGACGAGTCGTTCTTCTTGTCATTGCATAAGCATAGTCAAACATTTTTGTACACGCCTATTGGTCGTGTGGCAAATGACCAGGCATTTCAAAGTAGTTGTAATCTTTTGATTTTTCTTTTAACTCGAGGGAAATGTATGTTGTAAGTTATTTTTTCACCGTCCCATTGTTATTTTGCCTTGATTACATTTTGTCTTATCATACGTTCTTTCTGAAAAATAAACCTATCATTATGCAGTCGTTTCATCAGAAAAAATACAAAATAAAAAGAAAATAAAGTAGTAAACTCAAGTAAATTATATAATGGCTTGCACTGTTGGCAGTTTTTGTTCCTATCATCGCGTCTCGGTGTACTGATTGGATTCATTGACCATAACACCCTAAAGAAACACAGTGTGAATGTGATGATTCAACCACTAATGTCCAGCACATTTCTTCTGTATAAGCGTGATGGTCAAACAAGCGCCTAGATTTGCACATGTTTTTTTTTTGAAGGTTGTTGTTGTTGTTATGTGTATGTGTGTGTGTGCGAGTGTGTGTGTGTGTGTGTGTGTGTTTCACTTTGGTTCAGATTGCAGGGTCTCAGAAACATGAATAATCTTCATCATGTAATCAGCTTCAACGTGACAGGGATATATTATATGTAAATATAATTATATATACACAAACATATCAAAAATACAAATAATTATATATATAATGTGAGTGGGTGTGTGGGTGCGTATGTGTGTGTGTGTATGTGTGTGTAATACATGTATTTCCGCATGAAAACAGAGTACGAGTAGGTAGAAGGAATTTGAACAGAAACACTCATAATACAGTATGCATGACATACACGCGATTGTACCAAATGTCGTTATCAACATAACGTCAATGATGGTATTTTCATCACGATCATCATAGAATTTGCAGCGTGAGGGGTAAACAACAGCATATAATGCAGCTACAACATATTTGGCAATCCACGTGGGAGAGGTGCTGGGAAATATAACCTTCTTGCACAAACTGCACATGACATCAATGACCATGCCTATAAGTTACAATCATCATTAGATCTTAGTAGGGGAATACTGAGAACATGATGTTATGGACAAAGTAAGTTTGGGATGAAGCTTATCGACTATGAAGTCTGATGATGATGTTAGAGGGCCAGTACAGCTTGCTATCCGTGTTCATGTTTAGGCATTATACACCTTCATTGTATATCACGAAAATAGAAATTTTGTTGCAAGTACACTACCAAAGATGCTCAAATCAAATTGCCACGCAGGAGAAACACATGCAATGACAGATAGCTAATTTTACCAACATCTAGTGAAAATAAAGAAGACTACCGAAGAGGCGGGACAGCTTATGAGGGTTTGGTGGTTTGTTGTCGATTTCACGTGAGCCTCTTTGGGGCATATACTGTTGGGTACTAAACATCAATGTTGGGAATCGCAAATTACCTGTGGACGCCATCTAGCGGTGAATGTGGAATAATATCAAAGGCGGTGTCGATTTTCCCCCTTTCTTCTGGTAAAGAGAACGTTTGATTTTCTTTTTGCCTGATCAAAGAGAATATCACACACACACACACACACGCACACACACACAATACACACACACGCACACACAGACACACATACATGGGGATTGCAAGGCAAATGAAGAAGTTTGCAAATGATTAAACCACTATTTTTAAAGTTGTCTGATATCTGATAATGATTATCAGATATCAGGCAATATCATTTAGAATTTCATTCTTTAACTTCGTCAAAAATCTAACTGTTTCGGAGATCATTTTGATTTCTTATTGATCTACCTCAGAAAATGCGTTGATATGCTTTTTAAAAATAATTTTAATGGTTCTTAATTCTTTGAATTAAATCATCAATTTTCAATTTTTGTTGAAGTAATTTTCAGATTATTTAGATATTTGTTAACTTTTTAGATCAAACTTTAGATTAAGCACAACATCTTGTGTTTAAGTGTTTGACTTGTGGAAACGTACTCTTTCAGAAGATTTGGATATAACTTATTTAGACGATATTGCACTGTATGATATTGCATTATTATATTATGGCACATTATGCCATAGACAATTATTGTGATGTGTTCTTTTGGTAAATCCTGATGAAGGCCGTGACCGGCCGAAAGCTTGATTAAAGGGAAAAGCAGAGAGCAACGTCCGTCTCACACTTCATTTCTTACACACACACACACACACACACACACACACGCTCGCGTGCGCGCGCGCATATATATATATATATATATATATATATATATATATATATATATATCGTGACAAACAATGTATGTCACAGGATGGTGGCTGGAATCTTTCGAAACTCGCGTTTCTTTAATTTTATTGTCTGTACACAATCCGTACACAAACAAGGTGTGATAAAGAAATTACCATATACTGAAGTGCATGCATGAGATAGAAATATTGAACATGGCATAAAATTATAAGCTGTGGAATAAAATAAGATGAAAATAATTGATTAAAAGTGATTCCAACATAACTGTTTCAGAACAACTTGGCGATTGAAATACAATACAATGGAAGACAGTTAAGTGTAAACATAAGTATGATTGGCATTTAGTCGAAGAATTACGTGGTAGCAAACAGAAATGAATAAACATATAACTTTAGTTGAGTGTAGTTACCTGCCGAGTCCGAATCTGAATGATGCAACTTTTGCATCTTGATTGTCATACTTAGTAATAATATGTCAGGAAGGCCCGCGAAAGTAGAAATTCTCATATTTCCTGTAGATGGTCACTACAAGTAGGCTTAACTACTCACTTTGTTTGTGTACGGACAATAAAGCTGAAGAAGACCAAGTGTACGAGTCTATACAGGGTCTCCTGATTTGTTGTAGTGCGTTTCCATAGAACTCTCAAAGCGAAAATCTGCCTTTTTTAAAATGCGAGGTTATTTTAGAAGGGTTACGTAAGGGGGAGAATTGCCGACTGCACACTTTACACTTGATAGATAATCCGCTCTTTTCTGTAACGCTATGCGGAAACCCCCCTCCCTCATCTTCCTATGAAAGTGATTACTGTAAAGTACGCACACACCCTTATCATTCATTGACATCTTCAAGACTTGCTTAAAAAAACCACCCACACATTCCAAGATGAATGCAGGCCCCTCCCTGATGAATGGGTGCAGGAGCACAATCAGGTTGGCGCAGTGAAACGGATAACGGGGGGGGGGGGGGGGGGTTGAATCTTGTGTACTCTACTGGCAGCGGTTACGGTAGTACAAGTTGTCCAAGAGAGTTTCGGGCACGATTTCGTACATGTTGTCGGCCCTGACAAGTTGTCAGTCTCTGACAATGTCAGTAAATTCCTTAATTTTGATTGGCCGAGAAACTCTGGTCGCTGACTGTTACTATGGTGATTGTCAGAGACTGACAACTTATCAGGGCTGTATGACAACTTTCATGAAACGGTGACCAGCAGCCCTGGCCCCCGACCGACCCATGCTTCTTGAATACAAATACATATAAATACACACACAAACAAACACTTTATTACTTTTAGTAACTGTTTATCTTTCTTCATCCAATTTACATAATACAAACAAACATTTACACGCATACATAGACACAAACGCACACACACACACACACACACACACAACCTGCATACAAAGATATCTGTATTGCATGTATGTTCATAATGTTTTGTTGTATGATTTTTTTCTCATTATCATACACACTTGTACAATTCACTGCGTCCGATGGTTACGTTTTCTCTCTCTCACTCCTTTCTTTCTTTCTTTGTTTATTTATTCACTTCTCTCCCTCTCTCTCATCTTGTCTCTCTCCCTTTTGCCTTTTCTCCCTCCCCTCTCTTTTGCTACCCCCCCCCCCCCGCAAGAAAGGATGGGGGGGGGGTAGTATTGAGTAAGACGAAGAATTCAACAACCTTCGAACATCTCCCATCTATTCCCCACAACCCCTTGATGTCGATCTTGAACTTAGAGGAACCATTCATTACCTATATAGTGGAACCTGGGTGAAGTCCTGTCAAAACCCAGGATCTGGGAGGGAAGGGGTGAATAATGAACCAATTTCTTGCCAGAAATCTGGTTAAGCTGACCCTTTCTTCTTTCCATGAACTTCAGACAGTAAATCTACTTGTCCTGTATACCTTCCCTCTGGCGGCTCATTTCCTCCTCCTCCTCCTTCCTTCTTTTTTTTTTCACTAAAGTATTGTTTAGTAAATATCACTTTCTGTTCAGTTTAATTTCATTTTTTTTGTAATCAATGGAGACAAAGTAAAGATTCTTGACCCTGGTACGTACAACAAAAAAAAAACTTTTATAAAAAAAAAAAAGGTTTTCAATAACATCCCGTTGTAGGTTTAGAGGCCTCTGTGCTGCATACGCTGTAGTGGTGGATATAACATAATATCGATATCAAATACATACACATAAAAATGATGTAAAAATTGATGTGAGCAATTGTAAGTGTGTGTTTGTATGTGCGTGTGTGCGCGTGGGTGCATGTGTGTGTGTGTGTGTTTAAATACGAAAATGACAATATTATCACAGTTCTTGATTTACGTTATATTGACGTGCGGTTTTAGTCTGTCATGGAAAATGAGTGCGATCTTACGAACAACTGAGATTAGCAACACCTCATCAATGTAATCTGATGAGAACTACACCAAATCCCTCTGGTGACGTCACAGTTATGTCGTCGGAGCATATCTTTTCACACACATGGGACTCGGTCTTTAATAGTTGGCGCAAATCAGTTGTTTCATTGTCTATCAGTATTCACCTTGCTGATGGTGATTGTGTCTGAGACGGCCCCTGGACGTTACGCTAAGCGATCATGATGTTTAGACAATTAAGTACTTGAATAGTATATTCTCATTCTTCCCACTTTTCTTCTTTTTCACTCGTTTTGTTTCATTTTTTTCCTTGAAAACGAACTTTTCTCGGTTTTCTTTGACATTAACATTTTGGGTGCCTTTCATTTCTTTTTTCCGAGAAAATAACCTTCAAACAATCTGTTACTTAAGGGAACATCAAGAAGCGCTATCTCTTTTTTTTTATGAGAACATTTGATTATTACTCGAAAGCACAAAACAACCAAACAACAACCCCCTCCAAAAAAAAAAACAGGTAATGGTTTCTTGTGTTTGTCTGTAAATGAACAGAGACACGGAACTGATTGACAAATTGCTCTACTTCGACGTAAATATAATAAACACTAAATTTTTCAGTGCTTTTTCACATCGATGTAAGGCAATTTGTCATTCAGTTGCATAAAAACCTCTCGACGGAAGAATTTAATGAATTTTGATGAACAGAGACATGTAAAATATAATGACTACGAGTGTTTTAGTCCGGATTTCCGTCTTCCGCCATATCTATAGAAGCAGTTTCCCTCGTCAGTGGTAGCTAGACAAACTCTCACCAGCTCACTCTCGACATCCAAATGTTGTTCTTTGTGCAAACGAGTTTGCTCAGAATTTTGACAGAGATAATGAAAGACTTTTGACAGAGATAATGAACACGTTGCCTGAATGTTTAACAAAGAGATTGTAAACAAGTACCGAGAGGTATACATAATCCGTTATCAATCAATATTGTAAATTCTGGGACACAAAATATCCTTCAGGGAGCCAGATCCCATTAAGCATTGACTATCAGGAGCATGGTTTATTACGCCCATTAATCTTGCTTCGATAAGTTTTGATTTCCTCAGTGTGTTAATAATATTTGCCTATATATCATACTGACTTGTCTGTATAGTATACAAACTCTGCTTTTTTGTGGACACCTCATTTGTTTTTTTCCTCAGAGCATGGTTAATGTAACAAGTTTGGTTTGAAAATACGTATATTGTGATGATAGTAATGATTGTTATCATGATTTCCCTGATTTTGTTTTTCTCTTGAGAACATGTCATCCTCTTTCTCTGAAGGCATCTCTTTGCTTCATGGTGCCTTGTTTACCGATTCAAACGTGACGGCCTTGAGCTCCGTTTGACTGGGCGAGTCCAATATTGGTGTACTCTTCTTCCTTGATACATTGGTATTAAAGCGCCCTTCACAAATTGACAGAGGGGTGAGGTGGATAGTGAACAAAAGCACCTATTCACTCTCACACTACCGTCTTTACCCCATCGGAACAATAAACGCTTCTTAGACACACTTTGTCGCCCAAGTTTCACCATGGGTGGGGTAGGTTTCTCTTCCATTGGAAGGCATCAGAGTGCTTCACGCCCGACCAACAGAGGCGTACACTAGCTCACCATCGATGGATAGTTTCGGTAGTGCAGCTAGCGGGTGGATAAGACTCGCTCGGAAAGTCGTTTCCTGCATAACTGGGACACCTCGGTCATAATGTATCAGGATAGTAAATTACATCACATCTTCGGGTATACGTGCGATTTCACCGAGGTTTGCTGAGCCGCCATTTTCCCCTGCTAGATAACTGTACATTGGAACTGCTTTAGAATACGTAAGTACTGTGTATAAAACGATAATTAGAGTTTGTTCATTACTAAGTTTTTCTTGGAAGGCGTCTATGTCTATAAACACACCCAAACTTTACCCGACTTTTATTCTAAAAGCCCATTCAGTGTTTTTTCGAGTTGTCACAATACGCACCTGAATGCGTCTCACTTTATTCGTCATATCTTTATGATCTATCCGCAGATTAATACTGCGTGACTTATACCTTGCAGATGTTGTCTATGATGTTGTAGGTTTTACTTTGCGTGTGTTCGCGAGTACGTGTGCATTCGTGTGTTTGTGTGCAGTAGGGCCTATGCTTTGCTTTCATGATAACTTTTCCACACAACGTATCATCTCAAAGTATAGGACCTTAATGAAATGTGAAGAATCTATGGGCTAGCATAATCAGCCATAAAATGTAACTTAATGACAACATCGTAGAAACGATTTTCAATAGAAATATATACATTTGTATATATAGTGCGAGAGATTGTTCCTTTCCCAAACGTACGCGGTGTCT
The DNA here is from genome assembly GCF_040938485.1 of Diadema antillarum. Taxonomy (NCBI): domain Eukaryota; kingdom Metazoa; phylum Echinodermata; class Echinoidea; order Diadematoida; family Diadematidae; genus Diadema; species Diadema antillarum. Next base: position 260,111 of record NW_027272197.1, on the reverse strand, counting down.
CATTGTGGGTAGCATGTATAAGAAATTAGACTTGAGAAGAAAGTTGCTCCTTGCCTCTATCTATCTATATAAGTATTATATATTATATATGCCTATATAGTTAGATATAGATACAGGATATACAAAATATAAATAAAAAAAGATCGAAATGCAAAGTTAGCGTCCTCTGTTGTCCGAAACCCTGAAGACACGTGACGCATTGAAAATATGGTGCAACCGTTAAAAGTTGTTGAACGGTAACAAGCATTACAATCTCTTATTTCCTTTCCATCTTTTGTGTGTACTGGAACCAACACACGGACGAGAATCCTCATATGATATAAATATACATTGACTGATTGGGTGATTGTCAAGAGAAAACCGTTGATGCATTTTTTTCACCAAGTTTTCTTTATTTATTTATTCATTCATTTATTGTTGGCAAAGATGCAATAACCGTTTTTCTTTTGACAATCAGTGTGTACCTGCCAATACTTTGCTAAATCAATAATACATATACATATGTCTATATCTGAGAAATGCAATGTCGCTGTATATACAGTATATATATATATATATATATATATATATATATTTATCTATTTATATATATATATGAAGAGCTTGCAACCAAAAGGCGCTAAATCCATTGGAAAATGATGGATTTAGCGCCTTTTGTGTGTGTGTATGTGTGTGTGTGTGTGTACATATGTAATATATAAAAGATAAGTACAATATATATTGTGACTGCGTATAGAAATAAGTGCGGGATGCAACTTATGATAGGCAGGTCCACCCCAGATAAACCGCAGAGGAAGTTTTACTTTTGCTATCCACTACTATATAGGTGCAGAATGAAATCTCACAGCCCAAGGTTTGTGTGAGTCGTACAAGTGGATTTACGCATTTTAAGTTAACCCGTCATTATGGATTTCCTCTCTGCAGATGAGTGATACCCTCTCACTGGGGGGTTCTCCGCGTCGCAGCAGGCAGCTGAGATGGCGTCGAGATTCTTAATCACTAGGGTAAGAAGATCTGACAATTAATAATACCACCACATACGAGACACCTTCTCTGTGAGGGCCACGCCTTTTACACATATGCAGGGACAACTATGTGACACACCCTTCTTGGCATTCACATGACTGTATTAAGGCAAGGCACACGATGACCATCTCAAGGGGGCTTACAGGTGCGAAAATAAGATGAGGACGTGTTTGAAAAGTTGAAAAAAGTTTGGCATTCCGATGCATGTATGCATATAGCAACGACTGCAAAGGTAGATTAATGCAGAAGATTAGTGTGTTTTTTCCCCGTTTGAGCACCAACATTTTGTCCCCTTAACATGGCTCTGTACACTGAGCACTGCCGAACAAACGAGATCAGACAACTCAAGATGCGAACGGGAAGCTTGTGAACTGACTTCCAAAACCGGTTGATTAACCCTGGTATTCCCAAGGGGCAAGATGATGGTATGTAATAACTGTGAGACTTCGAGACATTTGCTCCGAGAGGGTTACTGGACACAAAACCTTATTGGTGCCATTCGCTAAGGCGTGGCTCGTTTCGAATGAAGAGTAAACTCAGCGGACCATGAAAGCCCTGTGTAAGGAAGAGAATGCGTCTTTAGACTGTTACTGTATTACGTAATAACTCATCTCACTCGTCATCATTCATTGGAGCTAAAGGGCACTTGCGAACAATCAGCGGTCACAAGAGAGGTACGGTTACTATCAGTCTGTAGGTTTCTTCTGCCTTTCTCAGGAAATCTAAGCTTTGGTATCCCAAGCATTATTCAACATGAATACTTAGCATAATGAAAAGCAGCCGATCCTTGCAAGACCCTTCTGAATTGGATGCTTAGATAAGACTCTGCAATCCGGTAATATACTATGGATGAGAAAGCAGGCTCGCTTCAGATTTCGTCTTTAGACTTACATTCCTCTACACACATACGTAACATTTCAGGTAGGACACTATTGATAAGATGTCTCCACATTGTTGCGTTTTTCAATGTTTTTTATAGTTCATGGATTAGCTGTAATTTTGTATTGTGCTTGTCATGCTTCAGATGAGAGACCTTAACAGTATTAGATTATAGTTGCGTAATAAAACTATGATGTAGCTGGGCCTGAGCTACTATACACGTTCATTCGGAAGAAAGATCCAGAAAATAAGAACGTGGTCACTGTCTTGCCCATATCGTCAACGACATTAGTTTGTATAGAACTCAAAATGAAACAAGATATGGGTTAAAACGAGAACAGAGTCAGTGGCGTGGTAGAATATGACGTAATGTTGATTTTTTAATCTATTTATTTATTTATCAGTTTGATTTCTGTTGTTGTCATAGGGAGATTGAGTTTCTCATGAACTGCCTCAGGGCGAGTCATGCATACACCAGTAGAACGGAGCAGTACTCTTCAGGTCTGTTTGTTAATCCTTAGAGTTTGTGAAGATTCACAACAACGACTCGTTGACACTGACTCGAAAAAAGAATGAATGTTTTAATACCAGGGTGCACTTACTGTAGGTCATACCTCGAGTAGTTGGAAATTAGCAATGACAGTGTCCGTCACTTTCAAAATCGTTATAAAGATTGAACAAGTGTTGCACTATGAAAGACGAAAATTTTTCACAATAACCATGTAAGCAATTAACTTACATCTTACTTTCGTTGAATATTTTTTTCTTTTCTTCTAAAGATACAATTTCGATAGAACAGCGGGATTTTCAAATCTTGCATTTGGAGTACTGTGATCTGGCAGTGTCTGGTGGTAAAGGCGCTAGAATTTTGGATCTTGGCTTCGGTATTTGCCAAATGGTACAAACATGACAAATGTAGGCATGGCAGTTCTCTATAGAAATAATGATATTATAGTGCTTACACTGGCAAGATCACTTGGGTGATGAAAATCATACCAATCTCACCATTTTCAAATTTATAATTACAAACGGAACAATACTAATAGTGATGGAAATGGTAAGTATAGGATCATATCAAAAGGGTCACCAGTTTTATTCGTAATATTTTTCTTTCGATAATCAATACTATGATAGTTCTCGACGTTAAAAGAATTAAGTATTGCTTTCGTTAATATCATTTCCCCTAAACCTGGTGTATTTTACAAGTGAATAAGTGGACAGTTACATCTGTTATTTTACACTATAATATTATTTTACAGAAGAGAATCTTCATGCAAAAAAAAAACAACAACAAAATAAAACAAAACAAACCAGCTCTTAATTAATAGTGATTTAACGAGAATGTGACTATTGATATCACAGTGCTATCATTTCTCGCTCTGTGTACATATCTTTTGTAAACACATTAGTGTCGCAATTGAATTTCGGATTCTGCGTTTTCTGCTTCTGCTGTCCTCTCTAATAATTATTCAGCATGTATGCACTCACGTATGCGTTGTTCGTCAGGCCCCCAAAATGATCTAAGAATAATTAAACCTTCAAAGAAGGTTTGATTATCGTATTGTGATATCTATAACATATGCCTGCGTTTGTCTATGTTCGCAAGCAAATAACATGTATAATGTACGTAAATGCCTCTGCACGAAAGCCAATGTTTTATAAGTCGTGCATTTCGTTTATATACTGTAACACCCCCCCCCCCCCACACACACACATACACTCTCGTATGTTTGGGAGTGTTGATTATGGCAACGGATACTCGCGATATATGAGGTGGACAATCTAAAGGAGATTTGGAATGATCCTTACGTCGGATTTCATCGAGTTTCCATCACGTCAGGGTGTTTGTACGGCATTTGCTTGCTTGGAGAGATTAATGCCCCGGAGGCAGAATAGGTTAACATTTTGTCTGACTTTCTTCACGGCATTCCGCCTAACAAAAGACAAGTCGTTCGACCCAATGGCATGAGAGGTTTACACTACGAGAATAATAAACATTCCGGATTTGTCAATAATGGCGGAGACTGTACTCAGATCCCCTTTCCTGGTTTCCACCTTTGTTGACTGCTAGTTTCCACGTTTGTAGACTACATGCCTTTGAGACTTACGCAAATGACTAACGTCTAAAACACGGACTCCTTTGTATTTCAGAATATGATAACGCCGAGCTGAGCTCATGGCTGTTCTTGAACAATGCCTTGTATCAGCAATTTAGTGAACAAAGCCAATGTTACAGAGTTTTTCACTTGAAAAGAGATATGGGTGGAGCTTACAGAACATGAGTATATGCGAATAAATCTTTGATAGAATCAGATAAGAAATAAAATTAACGAACAAGTAGATGGCGGGAAAACGAAGTAAATCCGGTACAGCCACAAACCTCTAAATAAAAACAAACCGCTGGAGACATAATTGTCTTCATACGACAATAATCAGAGCAAGGGGATACTACTTCTATAGGTCAGGTTATGCAACTCTATGGATATTTATTTTATTGTTCCTATAAGAATTTTGTAGTGAGAAGCTGTTTATTTCATCAATTCCTACTTATATACATTTCCACCTGTGGAATCCATCTAGATTCATACATTGGTTGTTGCTATATCGGGCAAGTTCTCTGGTAGTAAGGAGCAACTTTTGTTGTTATGGTATACAGTGTGGAAAAACCTGCCGACAACACGAAAAGGGAAGAACACTCCTTTTCCACCCATTGAAGAAGCTACTCCCCATCTACCACAGACAACAGGAGAACCCGACATGACCCTGACATGGCCTGTAACTTTGCTTCTCCCTTCAGAATAGTTTCTGGTTGTGTTCATATAATATCATCATAAGTTTTACTTTCTATCTTTTCACCCACTTAATTCATCCTTCGCATGCACCGCGCAAAACCAGGATGGTTTGCCCTTGATTATCATATTGTCTTTCCCATCGTTTTTCTGAATATTTTACCAAATGTTAAATAATTTGTTTCTTGTCAGATGGTCTTCAACTTGGTTGCGTTCAGCTTTGGGTTCACAATCAGCTGGCTTGTGGCGTCAGAATTCCAAGTTGCAGGTAATCACTTTAGTCTGAACAGTGCTTATTTGAGAAATATATGTGTGTATAAATTATATACAATGTATTATTGTACAGGTATCTCGTGAAGCAAATTGATTTTGTTGTTTAACGTCATTTATTTTGATGTTGAACCACTCTGTTTTGATATTGTAGCAAAATTTAGGTTGTCGCTTTATACTATGTCGTACTTTCTAATGGGTTTGTTTTCGCATTACATTCCATGTAAGTAAACAGTGATTTTTAAAACAAAGATATAAATTTTTAAGAGATATCAAGAGATAATTAAGAGATATTATTCAACACCTTTTCATTGAAAGATAAAGGGCTTAGAAAAGTGTCTATGTCTATTTAATCTCTCTCTGTCTACACACACACACACACACACACACACACACACACACACCGCACACACATACACATTATGATATTGTATTTAACAGCACTTTCCTTTCATAATGACTGAGGATAAAAGTGACAATGACTTCTTTGATGGTTGAACTTTTAGTGTTTCTCATCGATCTGTTCTCTCTCATCATCCAGAAATACACCAGTATTCCCGACGCGATTACGTAACAGACGCTCGGTCGAATCTACCGCCACGAAGTCTCGGAGTGTTCCAGTTCTTGGGGAAAGCGAGCCCCGAAGGTCACATTATAGACACCCGATCGCAACCGATTCCGACCGAGAAACCACGAAACAGGGTGGTCGTGACGACTACGAACCGCCAAATCTTGAATGTCACAAAGAACTGGCTCGAGAGTTTAAAGAGAAGCCGTGTAAATGATCACGTGTTCATTATAGCGGAGGATAAAAGTTCGTTCGCAACTCTTCGCGCTCTTCGCCAACGGAAGGTGACCGTTGAATACGCAAATACCAAACGATCGTCGTTGAATAGAGCTTTTACAATCAGGCGAATCGTTTACATCCTCCGATTCCTTTTGAACGGTGTAGACGTTCTCTTCTCAGTAAGCGAGTCGGTATGGCTTAGAGAACCCACGCCAGTGTTCACGCCATTGAGCCACGATGTCTACTTCTCCAGTGCTAGAGAGTCGAGTATGTGTGATGGGTTTGCATACTATGCGGCGACGGAGCCAACGATGAAGCTCCTCAACGAATTTGTTTTCCTCATGAAGAGGGAATCGACTACCGAGACGAGGGAAGCTTTAACGCAGGCGCTGGCTAAAGTGGAGCGCCTAAAATGGAAAGTTTTCGATGAGAAGTTGATATCGAATGGACGTTTCTTCGAAGATGACGTATGGAGGACGGTTTTCAGAAATACAAAGCCCTACGTCATTCGAACAGATGACATCACTGACCTTTCATCCAGAGAAGATTATCTCCGAGCCTTCGATCTATGGTACTTGTGACGATAATCTATCGTGTATTGAACGTAGAAGGTGGACGACGGGGGTGACAAGGATATTAGAAAAGTAAATCATCTAGAGAGCTGGGACTCAAAGTGAACGAATGACAAACAATCTCTTCGGTGTTGCTGAAATGCTTTGATTAGTTTTTTTTTTATGCAGCAACTCAATCACAATAAAAAAATGAGGCATAGATCAGCTTGCTTTTTCTTACCCAACTCAAAGTGGTTAACTCAACATCTTAATTTCCTATTGTTTATAAGGGGTCATCCCACGAGCTAGACACGAACAAGTCATACCACCCACGAGCTATATACACATAATACATGTGATTAGCTCGTGGGTTGTATGACTCGCTGGTGTGCAGCTCGTGCCGTGGACCCGATTATTGTGTCTACGTCCAAATGACTGCGCGGAGTTCGTGGTATGATTAAATCTAATGACAAAGTTCACTCATTTTCTAGGAATACTCGATGATTAAACAGGAATAGACTGCTGCAGCGCCTAAACAATTTCAACTTCTGCCAAGAAAACATGAATACGTTCGAATGTGTTTGTTGCTGACCTGCAACCAGCTTAACTGATTGATGTTGAAACTTGTGTTGTACTGAAGGCTCTGTCACTACTTATTAACAGTAAATGATGGCCCGTAACAAACCCAAAGTGATACAACGTCTGATTGAGTCAGAACTTCAGTTTTATTTGAAAACTGCATCTGCTGATAAAAAATGCTTATTTTCAGTCACCTTTGCTGACAGTTCTCTGTCTCATTTGATTTCAAAAGCCGTCCAACTGAGTGTAGATGATTAATGTGAAAGCAACAATTTTGATTAGAAAAGCTAAATCTTGGTTAATGATGTACACCAAGTCTTGTATAGTTGCAGGTTTGTGATGGGTTAAAGGACTTGCAATTTACGAGGTATTAACAAAGTGCATTGTGCCTATACTTTGTTTGAAAATTGTTATTCATGGTATGTGATGATCTATGAAGTGGTATATGCTGATTTTGGGCCTGAGTGAGGGGTAACATTGGGGTTAACAGATGACTAATTGTATGAAACAAGGAATACATTAATGTTCATGGAACACCTCCATCTTTGGAAGATGCGAACTTTTCCAGGCGTTTACGTCGCACGATGATTATGAGGAAATATTCCAGTGTCTTACTGTACGTGTATTTGCTTAACGGTAAGATTCAATGTGATTGTTTTCCTTGAACCCCTGAGTACCAGTGCAAAGTAAATTGTACCTTGTGAAAGAGAATGCCGGAGTAAAAACGTTCGTAATTTTATGCAAAACGATCGAGGGTCGTTATAGAGTGTACCAATGCTGCAAAAACTTACGCAAAGCTTATACCACGATAACGCATCATGGTGACATGATTTTATTATATTACCAATTCAATGGGAAGTGTGATATCGACTGATCACGGTGTATATTTCCCACATTTTATACAGATTTGCTCTAAGATTACTACTCATCAAACGGCATAATGTCAAATCTTATTTTCTAACGATCACAATTTCTGTATATTCATTTGCATTGGCAGAGTATGAATAGAGAAATGTACTCATTTTTTTAAGAATACTTTGCTATTTGCATAATGCAAAACAGATTATGTTCATTCAGGGTGAAAGAACCAAGTAATATGGCAAACCCGTTTCTAATACCAGCTTTTGCACTGATTTGAAAAGTGAAAGCAATGTTGTTGTCAAAGCGGTTAGTTTTGTCTGATTTCACATTTATCATGTTTATCACTATTTATTCAGATCTTGATATGTTTGTATATGATAATTGATATCTTTGATGTTTAACCTCAGTCTCAAAATCTAGGCCATTTTGTACCTTGCCATGCATTAATTTTGAGTAAACGCGACTAAACCTGTTGTCGCGCTTGTAAAGGCCTATGAATTGATAAAATACGGGGTTTTGTCTCGGCACAATAACGGCTATACGCGAAAATCTTGAAGAATGTGATATAATTTGGTAAGAATCCAAACTCTTCATTACTACAAATTTCATACAATGAATTTTGACAAAAAAACAACAATATGTAAATTACTGCCATTCACACCAGCCCTACATGTAAGGAGCTTCTCTACATCGGTAGGCCTATGATAGTACATGTTACATTATTTACTAGTATTTTCTTTATAGTCAATGTCTGTGTTGAGACTAATTTCTTCTCCTGTTTTCATAATGTTGTGCTCTCAGTTTATTTTAGCCTGTTATAACCGACTTCTCTGGCTTAAATAGAAAAAAAAAAACACATCGTGCAATATTAATGCTTACCTGTAATTACCTGATGAAACACTGTAACTGAATTGCAACGTCTCACATTACTCTTAATGCTTTCGATGCAATCTGTGCTATAATCATGTGACGTCAACCAGTGTCATTTTCATCTCAGTAATTATAATCGTAATGAATACATGGATATCTCCTTTTTTTCTCCTTTTTTAACACTCTTACCTTCGATGAATAAAACCTTTGATTTAAACAATTTCATGTTCGTGTTTGGAAACAGTGTGTCAATGTTCATTTGACATATGAATATATTGCAGTCTTTATTTTCATGTCTAAATTGCAAACAAAGAGTATGTGGCATTCGTGTCTCCCAAAAAGGTATTATTGACTGCATAACTGTTGCACTGTCTGCGTAAAATTATGAACTCTTTGAGCAATCAACGCGAAATAACAGACTAGGAAACAGCATTTTCAAATGTATTCATTTATTTTTTTTTTCACAGGGTGTATGCAGTTTGTTATTCCGAAGGTTCGTTGTATCATGCACCTTTTTTTTTTAAATTTCGGATTGACGAACTTTATTTCATTTTCGGACTTTCGAACCTCCTGAGTAACGAAGCGTATATTTCGTTTTCGAATTACAAACCTTCAGAATAATGAACCTCATCTCATCTTCAGACTAACGAACCTTCAGAAATACCTTTGAAGTGAACTATCTTAAGTTGGTTTTAAACTTTGGTTTTATCTTGATGGGAAAGCCTACACATAATATTATAGGCTCGTGTGTTCTGTGACGTGGTGTGAATATGTGTGTGTGTGTGTGTGTGTGTGTGTGTGTGTATGTGCGTGTGTGTGGATGTGTGTGTGTATTTGTGGGTTTATGGTATTCATTTTTCATGAAGTCTATAGTCTATGGATTCATAGGGCCCCACTCACAAGCCTGGCTTCCCAAGGGGGCCCTATAGAAAACCATACGTATGTAATTTGTGTATTTTTATGCATTGATAAGTTATGTACTCCAGATGTATGTTTTTGTTTGTTTGTTTGATTGATTGGTTTTTTGTTTGTGTTTGTTTGTGTTTGTTTTGTTTGTTTTGTTTGTTTGTTTTGTTTGTTTGTTTGTTTGTTTTTTGGTGTTAGATAAACTGACCTTAACTGAATAATGTCACAAATGATTAACGAACACTTTTTTCATTTTAGGATAAACAAACCTCTTGGTATACAAAATTTGTGTGTTTCGGAATAACGGATGTCCGGAGTAACGTGCATCACTCCACAGGGACTGGGTAGCTCTCATAGTTTGGAGAAATGAGTTACAAAGGGGCTCTGATACACGAAAAAAAAAATAGAAAGAATCATACAAAATTACGTACAATACAATAACATGAGACAGTTTACAACTTGAAGAGTAATATCACACCAAAGTATATACAATTTGTACTGTATGATTATGTATTATTGAATAAACAGAAAAAGGTAGCATGGGCATAAATGTAGCTGTTTGGATAGGTCATGATTATAATATTGTTACAAAGAAATATGATTATACTAACCATTTCAATGGTGGATTTGCTTTTGCATGATAATGATACTGCACTTTTAACAGAAAGTGAAATAATAAGGTTATACCAAAGTACATTGTACTGAAATGACTTTTGAATATTCTCAGTTCTGGGTTAAAGGATATATACGATGGACAAGATAACAAACCGAACTGTTGTTTAACTCTCTGAGACCATGGACCTACTAACAAATGGACTTTCAACGAATCCAACCACTTTGAACGTGTTGAAGTACGAGATCCACCGCCACCTGACTATGCGCATCTCAATAGGCGTTTTCACATCAGCCCGATGTTTCGAAATAGCGCGCTATTTTCTGACTTGGGAAATTGGAAAATATCTCGAGCTTGGATTTTTATCGGGCTGATGTGAAAACGCCTAATGAGTACGTACAGGTGTCTCGAAAATGATGGTTGTATAATTAGGCATCGTCAATGACAAAGGAACTGTTTACTTAATTCCGGTCTTATTTGGCTGATGCGCATTTTCAAGTGGAAAAGTCTTTGACTAAATGCCAATGATGAGAAGCAGCAAACGTCAGAACAAGACTCATTTCGTGAATTTTGCTTAGAAATTACAGACTCGCTCGCTATCGGTCACACATATGACATTGCCTATGAGACATACATGTCCACTTCCCTTGCTGTCTCTTTTTACTCTGGAAAATGAGATAACAAATCATAATCAAAATTAGTTAGATAGTTAGCTTTCTCTCTAGAAGTATCTACATTTTGCTAGTGAAGATATCTTAGCCGTGATATACTGATACATACCACAACTGCACAAAGGGATATTCCTTGATTTAGGACAGTTATTTTCTTCTGCACATTAGTGTTATAATTTCCAAAGCTGCGTTGTGTTTGCAGCTCTGGCTTGCTGGCGGCGGAGATCATGCGATCAAAGCTCGGGAAGAATGTTTAAAATGTTTTTGTGACACTTTTGACACAGATATAGGCATGCATTAATTAGCGACATGATGAATGTCCATGTGTAATAGGTCCATGCTGAGACACAGACTTAACCCTAAAAAGACTGGGGGGGGGGGGGGGGCCTAAAAGGCCCCCCCCCCTCGACATTTCGCGCGATCACTCTGCAACGCGCAATGCTCTTGCCGCGATGCTCTATGACTTTTTTCTTTCGAGTTTCCCGCACATTTTGACACCAAATTTGTGACGCCCGGAGGTGAGGTTCTGAAGTTACATAACTTTTTGTACATGCACGTGAGGCCGAAAATGGCTCAAAGATGTGATTCTGTGTACAAAGTCAATGCAAATTGAGTTTTTTCACATGGTTCATATAAATATTCTTATTTTTACTCTCAATGGCTAAAATTTATTTGTTTTAGGAGTATTATGCTTCAAAAAGTGTCTGCCACAAATTTTGTTTAAAAAAACAACAAAAACAAAAGGTCGAAAAAACAAGGAAATACATAAGAAATTCATAAAACAATAAAATAAATAAGAAATTAATTTTGATACCGAATTTTTTTTCAAGTACATTTGCCAAGAATGCCACAAAGAATAATTAGGCAAAAAATGAGCACTTTTGGAGCTTTATTTACTGATTTAAATCAAAGAGTCTGATTTCTTGCATAAATTAGCATAATTAATCAAAATAAAATAAAAGAAGACTATTTTGTAAAATTTAGATATACGATCTTGTAGATTACATCGCACACTACCATTGTGCAAATTTCCGCGGCGATCGCGCGATCCACGGCCGAGATCTTAAGGGGGGGGGGGGGGCCTAAGTCTTTCAAGCTACCAAAATAGCCCAGTCTTTTTAGGGTTAATACCTTTAATCTGTATTCAGTAACAAGCTAACACATACCTATTTTTAAGATATTATTGAAGCTTAAACATGAAGTACTGAGAAGATATAAAGAGACCATCATACAGCATTAACGAGACCTCTCTTGATATTGTTCCATGTGATATATAAATCTATATATATGACCCATATAAAATTTACGCCTTGTATAACCAGTGGTCCTTGAGATAATATAACAACTCTTGTTTTTCAATGTGTTTTTTAAACCTGAGATTAAAAAAAAATATAGCAGATAGATGATCTTGCATACATTAAGTTATCAATGGATGACAAAGAGCAACTGACCAAGTTTTGGCCAATTGAAGTATTAACAAAAATTCACTTATGTAGCACATAGATGCCAAGTTCAAAAAAAATTTGATGAGTGAGATTTTCGTGACTCAGCATCTCTGCGCGCGCGCATTTGTGCGTGTGCGAGGGAGCGAAGCGACTGAGCGAGGGGAGGGTGTGGGAGGGGGTGTCCGCCCTCCCACGGTAGGGAGCTTTTTCAATCTTTAGCTCTTAATGGTGCAAGCTGGTGCATACTTGAGTGACTATCTTTTACTTACTTTGAAAGACAAAAGGGAAATATGCCTTCGATTTCAATCGAAGTATTAACAAAAATTCACTTATGTAGCACATAGATGCCAAGTTCAAAAAAATTTTATTAGTGAGATTTTCGTGACTCAGCATCTCTGCGCGCGCGCAGATGTGCGTGTGCGAGGGAGCGAAGCGACTGAGCGAGGGGGGGGGGGGTGTGGGAGGGGTGTCCGCCCTCCCACGGTAGGGAGCTTTTTCAATCTTTAGCTCTTAATGGTGCAAGCTGGTGCATACTTGAGTAAAAGGGAAATATGCCTTCGATTGCAACTCTCTTTTTCAATCTTGACTAACCGCGCATGTCAGTATCAAGTTGATGGAATATGCAGTTTTCATGAAAAATTAGTTTTTGCGGAATTCCCTTTACTTCTTTCATATAGTATTGTTGTCCACACATGACGTCATAACCTCTTGTAGTCTCATCATCCAGCGGTTCAAACACCAAAACTTTACATATTCATAACTTTTGCATCGATTTTCCTCAAAATTTCAGTGATGTGTTGTACTTATGTTGCTGCTTTCACTCAATCCACATTCCTCTCTTGGTTTGGGGCCAAACTCAATCCACATTTCTCTATTAGTTTTGGTTTCCTCCCCTTTCATCATGTTCATCAATAGGCTAAGTGCAGTGGTGGCTGCAAATTATGGTCGGCAATCAGACTGCTTTGATAGCACTCGCTTAATGCCATTAGATACTCATTATGATAGTAAATTATGACGCAACGATTATGTTTTGTCTGTAATTGATAATAAGTTGTTTTTTTTCTTTCTCCAGCTTAAGAAATAGGGGTGACTTTATCTCTTAAAACATCGAGTGAAGATGCTCACTCATAAAGGAGTGAATGACAGAAGAGAGTACATTTAGAGTGAAATTGGAGCGAATTTTTAGTGAAAATGTTCATTTTCACTAATTTTGGAGTGACCTCAGGGATCACTCCAAAATTTTCGAATGATCCCTGAGGTCACTCTAAAAGGAGTGAAAATGAAAATGTTCACTCAAAACTCACTCAAGTTTCACTCTAATCTCACTCTTTTTTGTTATTCACTTCTTCAAGAGTGAACATTTTCACTCGATTCTTTTTTCTTTTTTAGAGGGCTGTCTTTTCCCAGTCTACTATTGTAATCCTTGGTTGTAACTGATGTATGAAGTGTGTAATGGTTTGTTTCTATAAGTCAAGTGCTGATTAAGGTCTTACCGCACTGGTACGGATCGGAAGAGGAAGTTCTTGACATCATGACCAACAATTTTACGGTAAGTGCAGATCACATCATTAGGTAATCCGTATAGCACTATGGCTATGATTATGACGTTCCTTCTTCATTCTTTCTCCTAAATGAATTTAAAAGATTGTTGCAGATGAGGAGAGAGGAAGATCACCCCAGATTTGGGTCTTTTTTTGTTTTTAATCGAGTTTGTTTGTGGGCATGATTGTGTTTTGTTGTTGTTGTTGTTGTTGTTGTTATTGTTGTCGTTGTTTTATGACCATTAATTGACTCACTTTATACCCCTCTTTAATTGCTACATCCATTCCTACAATAGACATCTGCCTGACCCAAATATTATGGGTATGTTTTGTTTGTTTTATGACCATTAATTTATACGCACTTATATTCATTTTCATTTCTACATCCCATGCAATAGACATCTACCTGACCCAAATATTTCAGGTTAACGTCATTTGCATTCATCAACTGATGCAGTCGCGAATGAATTAGACGAAAATGAACGTAGCGATTAAATTGAACGTTAACGAGCTTACATACTACTTAATAAGTAGTATGTCAACTTAGTTTGCAAAATATAATGTATCAGCAACAGCATCGATTTCAGCCGCGTACATTCACACTGACTGCATGCAAAGAGATTTTTCTCCTCCCCACTGGAGAAAATCTCTTTGACTGCATGTGACTGATTTTGGATACGGGCATGGACCTTATGATAATATACATGGACTGTTCACTGCAGTCTTTCTTTGATGTAATGATCGTCGCCGACACCTGATTATATGTGCATCTTAATGAGTATACATTCAGGTGTCTGGACAATAACGATTGTGTGATCATGTATCGTATACGTCACTAACAAAAGAATCTTTTCCCTCATTTCAGTCTCGTTTCGCTAATGTGCCTTTTTTCAGACGGAAAAGTCTTTAAATAAATACAGATGACGAGGAGCAGCAAACCTGAGATCATTTTTGTGTCAAAAGATGGATAATTGCTGATTCGCACATTTTTCGCACACGCATAAGACCTTGCCTAATGGCAAGATATATCTGTTCTCTACCATTACAGTCCCTTTTTGCTCTGGAATAAGCTGGAGAAAAGTGAAATATTGAGATCACAAATGACAGTCATTCTGCCAAAATGTTAGCTTTCTTTTAAAAACTTCCTGCTTCTCTAGATCCCAAGCGAAATTGTTTGAGGTATGATTTCCTAACATACACTACAACTGCACATTCACTTTACTTGATTTTTGTGAGTTATTTTCTTCTGCGCATATACTTCTAGATTTCTCGAATCTCCGTCTTGTTCTTCTCCCGGCTTGCTGGCGATGACGATCATGGGATCAAAGCAGTGAAGCATGCTAAAAATGTCTTTGTGGCGCTTTTGAGATGTACGGGTGCATGAATTACGATACGATGAATGTCCATGTGTATTAGGTCCATGATACCGGTAAAATGTCATAACAAAAGCTTCAGGTAGATGATAAGTAAAGAGAGCAAATTCGATAACAACAACAACAACAACGATATCATCATGGCCGCGCGAAATCCGGGCACCGAGTTGGGTAATGAACTGACTTTCTTCTGTTCTGTGAACAATATAATATAAAGTTGTGCATCTCACTGATATACTGACCGTTAATATCTTTAGCTTGATTTCAAATCATACTTTCATTGAGTAGATTTCTGTTCTTGACTGTTATCAATCGTCAAATGTGTGTTTATCGTAATGCAGTGTGACGCGCCTTGTGATTCTTCAGTCCCGTACGTATAGTTTACACGTTGGATGTTGGGACGTGATACTTTGTACGCGATTTAGCTAGTATGTAGTAGTTCGAGAATCCAGAAGTACAACACTAACATTAACAGAAAGGAAAACACGTGACCATCGTGTAGAATTCTACGAATCACGATACTGACATTACTGTATTTTCTAATACTGGTACTACAATTGTAGTAATGATACTATAGGCAAGAAAAAATACTATAAACTGTAGATATCTAGACTAGACGGTGTAACTATTCCTAGATCTAGATGACAGATCTACATACTACTCGGCCCTAAGTCTTATCTAAAATTTACTGTCTATCCTGCATTACATAACCTTCCTTCCCACGCACTGCACTTGCTGTGCGGACTTGTTGGATGGAACTCGCTGCCCCTGACATCATATCAGCCCCATCAGTGGAAGCCTTCCGGCTTAAGCTGATGGCAAGCTATGCAGTGTAGACTGCTAGTTGAGTTTTACTCGCACCCTGAGATATTTTATACAACTGCACTTTCACACAACATGAATCACGCCTGTAATAATCTTCAAGTAAGAAGAACGCAGGACTATCAGAAGAAGAAGAAGAAGAACTTGCTCTGTAACCATAACATTTAATATGCTCAGCCCCTTTCAATCTTGGGTCTAACGGTTACTTTCCACTTTCAGCTTTGCCAACCCCTTTGGCATTGACCCTTTTTTTTGAGCTTTAGGTTTTCTAAGTTTGAAAATTCTAAGCAGTCATGTACCGGTATAAATATTCAAAGCCAGGATCTGGAGTGCAGATGAATGTGTGTTTCTGTTTTGTTTTGTTTTTTGTTTTGTTGTTGTTGTTGACTTTTTTTTTCTTTTTTTACAAAAAAAAAGCATGAATTTCATTGCAGCACTTCTTACAACTAATGTCCCTATATGTATGTCCATACATTTCATGATTTGAAACCTGAACAACAATGATATTGCTGTAATGTGAGCCATTCTGTTTTTGCTCCTTCTGTTTGCATAATTTACTACACATCTTCTAGACCTTGCATGGGTTGATGCAGTGAGGATCAACAAGCCAGCTGTATTCAAGCGGGCTGCTGAACTTCGGACTCGCAGAGCAGTCAAGAAAAATTATCAGGTAAAAAGAATATGGGATTGGGAATATCATCATGCCAGTTAGAAATGTTATCATACAGGTGTGTAAGAAATAGTTCACATCATATGAAGATACTTGCTATTATGACCAAGGTTCCTGGCGTTTTTGTAAACCTTTACTGCCACAGGCAGTCCAGCGTTATATTTATTTAAAGAAAAAAGTACTTTGATTCCAGCACTAGGGATACATCTTGTACCTGTCATGGGGGAAAAAAATGCATAATTGTATGTCATGCAAGATGCCTGACAGTATTAAGAAAGTTGACTCATGAATTTCTAAGTCTGACTGTAAATCAGTTATTGTCAAAGTGGAAGATAAGTTGCTGTGTGTGGTAAAAGATTCATACTTTCAATAAGCAGTTAAAAAAAATGGAACTCCCCTTACAATATGTACAAAAAAATAATGGTTACTTTAGGAAGCCCCATAAGGAACCCAGTGGTATTATAGCTTCGCCCTATATTTCCGTGTGTGGAGCATTTCCTACACACAATTATTGTCACTGTCATTACCATTGTCATTGATGTTCCTTTCATTGTCTTAAATTTTCTTTTGTTTTGATTTGTTTTCATACTTGTAATGACTATTTCTGGTGTTGAAATCTTTGCAGTTACAATCAATGGGTAGAAAGTATCATACCTGGGTAGTATGTGTCTAAGTATAGCTCTCTTATGCAGATTAGTATGGGCTATGTTTCATGCACAAAAATTAGACATCGGATCAAAATTGATTAGGGGATTTGCTGCATTGGCTATCGGTCAGATGATGGAAGAATTTATAGAGGAAGTTAGGATCATATTTAATGATTGTGTCTTGTTCATGTCTGTTTGAAGGTTGCATGGCTCTTGAAGGCAGCTACATGCATTGATCTAACCACCCTCTCTGGAGATGACACCTTCACAAATGTCCAGCGGCTCTGTTTCAAGGCCAAGAACCCTATCAGGAGGGATCTGTTAGAAGCTGTCAAGATGGAACACAGGCGTAAGTACCAATTTAGATTGTGATATTATTACCCCCCCCCCACCCCTTTCTCAGGAAGTAACATGAAAAAGATGACAACGAGAGGTTACTGCTGATGTAACAAAACAATAAAAGGAGATGAAAAATGGCCAGAACTAGAGGGTTACACCAGAAACTGGAAAGAACTTTTTTATTTGACTTTTGACAAGATATTTCAAAAGGCCACTTATGCATACAACTCTGATCTAGTGCAGGTAAATAGAGTGCATACATATGAGTGGGAATCCCAAATACAATGTACCAGCTAGCAGGTACAAAAATTTATGCAGTCATTTTATGATCTGTGCACGGTTGTGATTACCATGTCACTTGATGAGGCAGGTTTTTCACACTGAGCAATTCCTCTTAAATAATGTATGCCGTTAATTTCAAAATAAGCATTGCACTTTTACAATTTTTTTTTTTGTATTATTTTCTTCATTTGACATAGAACTGACGGTTGGGGCTGTTTGTGTGTATATGTCAAGAGTTCCGGATGCCGTCAAGATTCTGAAGCAAGCCGGAGCCTCTCGCATTCCTGTAGCATCAGGTACCAGTGTATATTTCAGTCTTGGGATGCAAAAACACTCTAGTTTTCCATCACTGGAGTAATGTAGTCATTGCAATATTTGAATTTTTCCCACTATGTAAAGAATTTTGAATTTGTAATGTAATGTTCAAATATAGTACAGTGGAAACTCGATATAACGAGATGGTCGGGACCAAGTCGTTTTCCTCGTTATAGTCGATATCTCGTTATATCAGTAGGCATAAAAGAAAGCATAACATAAAGACATTAATTTGCGCATGTGGGACTACCCATCATATTTCAATCAATACTGATAACTTGATATTGTGTGTGAGGGAATTACTCACCTTTATGGGTAAGAAGATGTTTTTCGCCAATGAAATCCAATATCAAGAATGTGTTTCTTATCAATTGTAGATGTTTGAATTTGTAAATCTATATATAGCTTGCGATTGTGTCAAGATTGTCTGTGGATTGGTGGTACATGTATGTGATGGTATGGGTGTGTGTTGTGTGGAAAGCTTAAATAGTGGTCTGCACAATGCTGTGTGTGTATGTGACACATTCTGTCTGTACAAAGCCAATCACAGCATCAGATTGCCTCACACCTGCTAAACGTCATGATGATGTCATGTATACATATGGCCGTCCCACCACATTTTCTGCATGTATCAGTGTGCGCGCACACACACACTTCCAACACGTACAACAGGCAGTGCTAGCTGGAGTGCACTGAAGAAAATAATTATGTGTATACAAGACAGTTTTTGGCGCATCGAGCTTTACAATCTCGGAAGATGATAGCAAAGGCGAAGTAAAGCTTTGCCTTTACCGAAGACATTTTGCTTTACCGCGCTACAACAGGTTTGATTGGCTATGTTTTTCTATGTTTGGAAGTCACAAAATTTATCTCGTTATAGCAGTTATTTCGTTATAGCCGATCTCGCTATAAGAGTAACATTTTACATAGACTTGTGTGGAAGGAAATTTGGGACCGAGGAAATTTCCTCGTAATAACCGATATCTTGTTATAGCAGTGTTCGTTATACCGAGTTTCCCCTGTAATAAATATCTATGGAGACGTGAACTGTGAGACTAAGAGCTCGTGACAAAATGCATATGCTTGTCTCTTTTTTTTTTTTCTTTTGTTTCCTGACATTTTCTTGGATTACAAAAATCCCAGGTCTCAAATTGAATTCCTGGTTATAGTAATCACATCAGTTGCATTATATGGCAGACATAAGAAGGCGATATCAAAATGAAGAGCCACTTTGTATTCTAGTTAACTTTGATGGAGTAAAATCAGACAAAAAAATAAAATCAGGTCAAAATCAGATGTTTAGAAACTTTTGGAATATCAAAGTTTTGCAATTTTTCCTCCTCGAAATACCAGTATTGGTTGCAGTCATATTGATAATGTAAAAGTTGATATTTTCACATGCATAATTTTCAGTTTTGAAGTAAGATGTTTTGTATTCTTCAGTGTACAGAGGCTCTCTTCAGAGTATTCTTTGCGTTACAGAGGAATTTTGTAAATGATATTCTCTTTTCTTTCTGTCACAATGTGATATTCAAGTTGCCACTGGCTTCCCTGCTGGTCAGACTCCTTTCAAGATACGGTTGGCAGAAATCAAGCAGGCGGTTGAAGATGGCGCAACGGAAATTGATGTCGTCATCAACAGAGCGTATGCACTGGCAGGCAACTGGAAAGGTTCGTGTTGTGTTTACAAGTCCGTTTTCATTATTGCAATGTCAAACTACTCTCAATGCAGGAAGCAGTGAATACCATACTGTCTATGGAGAATGAATTGCATAGTAGGATGATTTGGAATGACACTAGTCGGGTTTAAAACATGCATGGCATTCACACACCAACTGGTGTAGACTACAAAATAAAGAGGTGTACATTATTAAAAGTTAGGTATGGACCAGTGCTCTACACCGGTCACATACTCCCTCCGATATGTATGTCCTTTTGCCTCCAAGCCCTAATCACAACTTTCTTTTGTATAGTGTGAGTGAACCTGAGTACCCCTGACCTGTGCATGTCACTGCTGGGTCAACATGCACCACACACATTCCTGCTTGTCCTAACTAACTCATCATTTCTGTTATGTTGACTGTCATTTTGTAACACTATAATGGGTTATTGTTGTTTTGTTGTTAAGATAACACCAGAGTGATTTATAATGTATAGGAAAATGGTCAGGCCAGTTATACAACAACGTACCATATCTCATAAGATTTGGCAAATGTATGGATATGAAGAAAATAAATTATCCAGAACACATCAAACCTTCCTTTGCAGGGGTCTACGACGAGGTGCGTGCTTTCCGCGAGGCATGTGGGGAAGCTCACCTAAAGACAATTCTTGCGACCGGAGAACTGGGTTCATTGGTCAATGTTTACAAGGCCAGCATTGTAGCTATGATGGCAGGTTAGTCCAATGCAATCCACTATTTTGTCTTTGTCAACCATGCAGGTAGACAGTAGAAAATTTAGATAGTATTAAAATCAGATAGAGAAACACAAGACTGAAGATTCAAATCAACACAAGTTTACTTGCAAGTACACTTCATCACTGAGAGAGATGCAGGCTTAGGAACATCAAAATTGAGTATGAGAAATGTGACTCTGAACACAGAGAGACAAAGGAATGGATCAAATAATTAGATGGCAATGAAGAGTTTGGAGAGCAAGATATGCGGAAAGATAAAAGTGGACTTTACAGATTGAGTTGAAAAAGAGAGACAAAAAAACAGAGATTAGAGTGTTGTACAAGTACTCCGAGTAATGCACAAATTACAAATCACTTTTTCTTTCAATTCGGGAGTGATAGAATTGCTTCTTGTACCTAGTAATCATAAAGATTAAAGCAAATGGATTTCCAACTAGAAGAGCAAATATTTGAATGCAATGATATAGTTTTCACTTTTGTGATATTTAGGATTTCAGAAATTAATTGTTTATTAGAGGCAAGATGATGATAGAAGATCTGAGTATCTCCAAATAGTTAGATATTGACTTCAAAACAGTCACTAGTTTCCTTCTTATAATTAGTAAACCAGCCACACACCATATGACAGACATTTAAAAAGAGTGAAGCAGCTCTGATTTAGTGATGCAAAGATATTCTTTCTTGCCTATGTATCAAGTATAAACTAATTTCTCCCTTCTCACACAGGGTCTGATTTTATCAAGACTTCCACAGGCAAGGAAGGGGTCAATGCCATCCTCCCAGTCGGCCTAGTGATGGTTCGCGCCATCAGAGAGTACTATCAAAAGACTGGTTACAAGGTAAGTCTTACAACAAACCCTACTCTTCCTAAAACTGGATCAGAGAATGTTATCATGGAACTACATGTACTTGCAAGGCAAGGCTTACTATGTTCCCCGTTCTTGTCTAAATTTGTGCTTACTGCAGAAGGAGAATATGAGCCAAAGGCTGGTTTCAAAGGCTAGGCGTGACACATTTCCCATTCTTGCTACGATGAATCATAAAAAAACAAAAAACAGTCGCAGAACCGGGTGCAAGGGTAGACTCACCATATTACCCATTTGTATGGTCACAGAGTATTTCCAGTACACGGCTTCAAAGATTAGGCTAGCTATCTTACTCTTTTGTACTCAAAAGGTATGTTTGGTAAAAGGACAAGTTACACTGTCGAGACTCATTGCCCATACGTACTCAGATTTTATGATCGCAGAGTGCCATTTCTTTCGCAACTGCCCTGAAAATGTATCTCTTCGATGATACAGCAATTTTCAATGATACAGCAATTTTCGATGATAAGATACTGCATGTCTAGTTGAAGTGCTAAAGTAGTGGGCTGCTTGAACTTTGCTTTCTGGCAAAATATGAGAGTTGGTATTTCTAGATTTGTTTGAGGACTATATATCAGAATTAACCATACTCTAGTTGTAAATGTTGTGTCACTTGTGTTGATACTGTTTAAAAATATGGGAACAAAAAGTGTAACATCAGTGAGTACTATATGTAGAATGTATTACTTTTGTATAATTTAGCCAATAGTAACTGCACTTTTCCTGAGGGGTTCTCATCGTGTATCTGCGTGTGTTGTTACATTCTGCGCAAACTTTTCTATTAAGTTTTAAACCACTATTACTTTCTGCTGACTGCAGGTTGGTTTCAAGCCGGCTGGAGGCATACGCACAGCCAAGGACTCCTGCACCTGGCTGGCCCTCATGAAGGAAGAACTGGGCAACGAGTGGCTGACTCCGGCGCTGTTCCGCATCGGGGCCAGCTCCCTCCTGGGAGACATTGAACGACAGATCTACCACAACGTGACCGGCCGCTATGCTGCCGCCAACGAGCTGGCTATGGCGTGATGCGGGAGGCTTGACCCGCGATTTGTGCTGGCTGGATCAGGGTCAGTGGGACTATTGTTGTGTGAACCTACTACATAGTATGTCTTCCAGTTGTGTGTGAACCAGGGTGTCTGCTGACCCCCTACATTGTTGACAACATAACTTGTGGTGGAAAAAAAAATAGCTGTTCTTTGTTATCAACACCGCTTGTTGAAGGTGCAAAGAGCTAATCACTATTCCTAATCAGTATTGCCAGATGGTGATTCCATTTTTTAAAAAAAAAATGAATTTTGCGATTTCTCAGTTTAGAACCTCAGTGAGCAAAGTTTGTCCTTGCCACAAAACAGAGCTTGCAAATTTTTGAGGGCTATTTGATGATTATTCAAAAGTCGAGAGCTGTACTGTTTTTTAACTCCACAAAGTGTATTCCACAATGAAAGTAAGAAAATCTTGTTTAATTTCTGATTTCCATCATGAAATAGGCGATCAGATTGTCATGCAGACAGTCAAAATTCTGCCAAGAAATGACATTACACATTTAAGCCTGTACTGGTGGAGATATCCAGTATATTCTGAATGTTGTGATTTAAAGTTAGATGTGATTATTCACATATCTACTAGCTTCGTTAAGATGGGATATGCCAACAGATTTCTGTGATTCCCTTGTTGAGATCATCAGTGGTATTTGGGGAGGATGCCTCTGAGTAGAAAGACTTTGTTTCTTTTTATAGTGTTCTGACTGCCTGTCTTCTCTGAGATATTAAAAGTCTATTGACCGATAAAGTTGGCTTAAACAACAGAAATGAAAATTTGACGGGAGTTCATGATTAGATTTTGTTGTTATTACACATTGTGAATGGAAGCGTAATGTGAAGAGATACGTGTTATCAATGACTGTAACAAATTGACAAAGGACACATTAGAAGGGACATGCCTCCACCTTTTTCCCTCTGATAATCAGATGGATTCACTATAAAAGGTATCTGTCTGCCAAGCAGAATCAGTACTGTACATTGTACCTCCAATTCCAGCTTTTAAGTCCCCTCATTTCATCAGATTTTGCACAAGAGAAACCCCAAAATGTGTGATCTGGTGTGTACTGTCTGTTTTAATTATGCAGTTTCCAGTATTCTCTCAGTATCACATACTGGTTTTTATAAGGGAATGAATACACTGAAAAACAAGAAAAGCACTCTGAGAGTGCAGACCTCTGCCAAGGAGGGTTTTTCCACCACTGATCAGTGATTTCCACTCATATATGTGCTGAAAATAGCCCATTCTCCCAATATAGAAGCCTTTTGTTATGTCATCAAGTTCCAACTGCGCAGCACGCCTCGCCCTATCAGAAAGTAGAGCATGTACTTTAGTGCGCATAGGAAAACATAAAAAATGGGCAGCTTGAGCTCCCAAGTTATTGACCCTACCTACCAAATTATTGAAAATCCTTTGTAAAATCCATAAAAATTTCAGGATCACTACCAAAATTTAATCATCTGCTCCTTGTGTCATTCTCAAGCTTTCCTGCAAGTTTCATCCAAATCTGTTCACAACTTTTTGAGTTATTTTGCACACAGACAAACCAATGGTAATGAAAACATAACCTCCTCCCTTGGTGGAGGTAAATAAGAAGAAGAAAGAAAACAAATGATATTGACAAAGAATGCGAAGAATGCACTAACTCTCACGAGATGGAGGAGTGAAGTTCATATCTAAGTAGTACTTCCTGATTAGTACTTCAACATCACAGTAACTAGATATGGAGGGATTTTTCTGGTGTGATAGATTTGTTGGCTATTACAGCTTGATAAAATGCTTTGGCAGTAATTGTTAATCATGTGGCTATGGTAAAAGTTCAGAATTATGTTGAAATTAAGTTCCAGTTGTTGATCCGCACTGAAGACAGTGATTACCAAGCTCTCATTTGCAACAGAGAAGCCATGTCATCAAAAGTAGAGTATATGAAGAAGTATCGGTATGCAGGAAGTAATTTCTCAGACCAAACAAACAAAGCATTTCAAAGAGAAAAGAGAGAGAGAGTAGGCCAGAGTCTTAACCCTTTGCAGACAGTAATCGGATGTGCTCTGTAACTCTTTTTGGAATTGCTAGGTAGCAGAGGTTATGGGTTAATTGGCAGAAACTTGCGAACATCATGCTAGGGGTCAGTTTTTCTAGGGAAATTACTGCAGATGTTAATCCATGTGCTGATATAGTTTTCTTCTTGTATGCCATTTTGTACAGCTGATGTCAAATTGTCTGTGGAAAAATGGCCACCTATATGAAAATGGGTTCTCGTCAGTATCTCTATGAAAAGCTACTATATAAAGAAGCTGTATAAAGAAGCTGTATCTAATGTCACCTATACCAGCCATTTGTGTAACAATGTTTTCATGCATGTTTATAACATGTATCAGCACATTGGACTTGGGGAACATGTGAACAATAAGCCACACATGCATGCATATACATGAAGACATTCGTGTGTATGTACTCATACATACATGCATATATACCAGTTGATTAGAATCACACATACTGAGGTACATGTTTCTGTATATTGCACACACAAAGCGATGGAATTAGGCCTATATCATAGGTAAGGTTGTCATCCATGATATTATGCTGTTGTTTATGCTTACAATCAATGACTCTATAGCTAGTAATGTTTATGATGAAATGTAATTGTACACAATGCCAAGTGGTGTGTGAGTTGGAATACATAAACATAGACTTGAATTTGTACTGAGTTTCCCACACTGGTCATATATAGTCTGTAAGGAATGATATATTGTGAATTGTATCATAGCAAAAAAAGAGAAAAAATCTCACATGAATGTCACATGTGAGATTTCAAGTGAGAATAAACTTATTTTCATCAGGGAAAGTGATTGAGTGTGAAATTGTTCTGTGATGCATATTTTGGACTTTTTGTTTGTGTTGATCACGCCTGTGTCCTGGGTGAAGGAACGATCCCATTTACCTAATGTAGTCATTGTAGTGGGGAGAATATCTGAGCTTGTACAAGAACTTGGCACCACGCTTATCGTTTTTTCAGTAGAGAACTTGATCGCATTAGCGCAGCTTACGAAGAACTCGACTCAATGCGAGTCGGCTCAATTTTTCTTAGCTCAAGTACTGGAATGCTCGCTGGAAAGAATGCTTGTGTGCAGATGCGTGTGAATGTAATATCTCAACTTGTGCAGGAACTTGACTCCGTGTGAGTCGGTTGTATCTCACTTGGTAGAGAACTTGATTTCATGTAGGAATAAAATGCTTGTGAGAATGTGTGAGAGTGTAATATCTTGGCTTGTGCAAGAATATGACGTCATTTGAGTCGGTTGGATTTTTCTTGGTATACATGTACTTAAAAGTCAAACGCAAGCGGGAGAAACTACTTGTGTGCATGTATGTCAGCGTAATACGTGTATTCTGGTTAGTTCAAACTTTACTATGTGTGAGTCAGCTGGAATTTTCTTGGGAGATGGCATGAACTGAAACAGAAGAAAATGCCTGTGTGCAGGTGTGTGTGTATATGTGTGTGTGTGTGTGTGTGTGTGCGGGTGTGTGTGGGTGTATGTGTGTGTGTATGCTTAATACCTCAATTTGTGCAAGAACTGAACTCCCTCCGAGTTGGCTGGTTTCTTCTTGTTCGAGAACTTGAACGCAAGCAGGAGAAAATATGTCTGTGCATGTGTGTGAGTGTCGATTATTATTTAAGATTCATGTTGGGAGTTTTTGAATGGCCTGATCCCTCGCATGAAATGAGAACGATTCACATGTTCGTGCTTCTTCCATTTCATTCGTCTTATTATTTTTATATCCCATGTGGTCATAGGATGTTTCTCTGAGTGTTAGACAGCTTTCTGACACATCATTTGTAAGAAAGAATGAAAGAATACACACGGACGTTTACAAATGATAAAAACAATTTAATCTAGATTTACATATTTGCAAGTAAGGCATTAATGAGAAAGTGTCTTGCAACCAAAATCACTGCTCCATGAAAATATGCTAAACTGTTGAAATGTTTAATACATGTATGTAGATGTGTGTTCTATCGTGTTCTGATACCATTGGACACTCAAGTTTATCATTTTATTCAGATTCGACCATTAGAAATGTGACTCGCCAAATATTGCCGTCATTCCTTGGTACGCTTTCACACGGAGGAGAACTGTAAGGTTACCTGTATAGGCTTTTAAACCACCAATACTATACTAATACATGTACTACACTGAGGTTGAAGTAAAGTGTTGGATAGTGCCTTTGATATTACATGTGGAATATAACCATGGTGATGAAATAATCTAAGCACTCGATGAGCATAAACCTCTGCCAAGCAGCTCATTTGCATCATATATTATAGTCCTTCATCAATATAGACCATTCCCTCTGTGTAATAAAAGTTGATTAACGGTCACCATAGTGTACAAAGGAGCGATGACGATGCTAAGTAATCTGGCTATTCATTGTGGAGTTGTATACACATATGCTGAAAATGGCACCATTTCTCAAAGATAGAAGAAATCCTTTAAAAAAAGAAAGAGAATTCCATAAAAAATCCATAAAAAATCCTGGATCCAGACGGTGATCCGGGTTACTACTGAAATTTAATCATCTTTTTCTTTTGTCACTGTCAACTTTTCCTAAAAAATCAATCCGAATCCATTCATAACTTTTGAGTTACATATTTTGCAAACAGATAAACAAACAAACAAACGCCGGCAAAAACATAACCTCCTTGGCGGAGGTGAAAAATCTATTCATCCTGTCAATTCTTCATAATGTCACACTTCAACACATTCACGTTATTTGTCTTGTTCTCCGTATGAGTTTATGTACTCGTTGATCTCTGAAATAACTTCTTCTTTTTTTGATAAAGAAAAACGCAATAAAATCATGATAAATCATACAACGTGGAACAGCCATATCCTAGATAGCGGTGAGACAAACATCAACAAACGCTTGTACAAAAATAAAAATACACCACCCACTATTTGCTATGCATACATGAGTAAAAGAACCTGCGTAAAATTGCACATCTAAGGAGTCGTTGGAAAAGCTCTGGCTTCATTCGAGCTCAGCAAACTTTTTGTCAAAGTTCTAAATAGTACTTGGACTGATCCATCACTACCAAGTACTGTAAATGACTTCTCTTTCGGGAACATAAAGAATCTAGTAATATCCAAGGGTACGAAATGCTATTTAACCTCCCTACATAGCATTCCAAACCTTTTGGATGGAACTTTCTGTATGTTCTCTTTATACCTGCATGTCTTCAAAAACATGCTACATAATATACACTGGACTGTCGGTGCCAGTGTAATCTCCCTGGTAAGTGTTTGTGTCCCAGTCTGCCCGCACACTCTCCACATTCCGTACGAGCAACACGGCCATGAAGGTGGCCATCAACTGCAAGAGGAGCAGCGTCCCGCCAAGGCAGGCAAACCAGGGGGCGTTGCTTAGGAACCAGTCTGGCAGCGCCTGGGCGCAGCCGGTGATGTAAATGTTGAGGTACCAGTTTTCGGCCGGCTGGGCCAGGACGCCGTAGCCGCACTGGCTGTTTTCAACGCCGATGGGATCGGCCGGGTCGGGCGTGCAGCAGGAGAAGGGTACACCGCATCTCGAATGCGCTCTGGAAGAGCAGTTGAAATATCTGAAGGGACAGAAATGAAACGAAGTGTTGGGATGACGGAGGGAAAAAGACGAGATATGTTCTTTTGATGATGATAAAAGCATCTCGTCCAAGGACGTAAGCTCTGGGCGGGAATCGAACTCGGGGCCTCCGATTGGGAGTCGGGAATCTTATCCAATATGCCACACCAACCCCATATATTCTTCTTGATAAAGTAATATACGGAGGCCCTATGTGATTTTTCTCATCTCATCTTGCCAGAGTTAAAAGAAAAGATATAAGTTAAATTTTTTTTTTTCACAAATGCTTGTGTTCTTTATAAGAAAGGACACAGGTTTTAATGGCTGATCGATCAATTGTTCGTATCTTTTGAAAATGTCAGTCGACGATATCGTTTGGATACTCACATATTAAACTGCCAGTCCATTGGCGAGTCTATGCCACAGCATTGAAGACCTTCCTGCATGTTGTCCATCAGAAACTGACTGTCGGGGTCATCTGTCAATTTGACATGGTAAAACATGGTGTGTAAGTCAGATCAGAATGAAGGAAGTCAGATGTTTGATCTTATACGGTATACTCATCAGTGGGCATCATTATGTCAATCACTTGTGAAGATATATAAATATCTTGAAGAAAATCCTGTACAAAGTTGCTTTACAGGAGATATTTTTTGTTACGATCGATAGAGTGGTCAGAATTGTCCTTGCCATCTCAAAAGATGACATAAAGTGTAAAGGCGTTGCCTTGCTTCCACGATTATCGTTGTCTCTGGATTCATTCATTCAACAATTCTATTCTTTCTCCCTAAAGCTTACTCCGTACTATCCACTCTGGTGTTTTTTTTCTCTCTTAGCATTATCTTATGACGCCTTCTTCATTCCTTATCGACACCCCGAGAAAAACAAAACAAAACAAAAACTAAAATACATTTTCGGTGGTTTATATTCGCAAAGGTAGCTTCGTATTCGGTGTTTCAATGGCCTACCAGTTAATGTGTTGGGTGATTGTTTTCTGTCTACGTAAGAGACAGTCTTCCGTCGTGTAACTCACCAAAGTAGCTGACCAGGGTTCTTTGCACCCACGTGTCCGTGAGCTTCGAGAAGTTGTCCTGGAAGATGTAAGCTAGGATGCCAACTGCGATTTCCGCGAGGAAGATGGTGAGGAGGAGCGCGACGTAGAACTTGAGTAGACAGGTGTTCTCCCTCAGTGACCCGATGCAGCCTAGGAAGGCCAAGAGGAAGATGATACCACCAACGATGATGAAGGCGTACATCGGGTCCACGTGGATACCAACCTAGATTTGGAAATTCAACACCGTCGCCAACAAAACTAACGCGTTCAATACAAAACGAAATGGTGAATACATTTTTTTTTCCTGGCAATATAATGTATTGCTATATGTGGCTGTTGGTACCACAAGGGTTCGACGGGGTATTCGAAGAAGTATTGAGGTACGGATGTAGTGCAAATTTATGGGCTTCAAGACCTCAAGAGTAAGAAATTGTCTTTCCGTTGCACAATGCAAATTAATTACTTCATTTCCAGCTTCCATTCTCACAGTTTAAATAATATACGGGTGTACGATCACTTCAAAACACACGAAAGCAATCAATAGGACAAAATGCTTCCATGCTGATAGTTTGTCAAGAGATGACACAGCATTGCGCCTGGGACAATATTGCTCCGGTCTTATTTTCTCCAAGAGCTCAGGGTTAGGATCAGGGTTGCAATAGGCAGTGATAGGATTTTAGGTTTACTTTGATATGAGGATTAGGATTAGGATTGTAAGAAGGTTTTAGGTGTAGTTATAGATGTGAGAATTAGGTTAGGGTTAGGGTTATGTTTGTGGGTAGAATTTATGTTTGCCTTAGCGTGCAGATATATCATGGGTGCAATTGTCCCTGGAACAAATGTCATGGAACCTACGTGTATATATTAAGGAGTCCCCTCCACTCGAGAAACAATTCAGAATGTGTTTGAGACCTTTCCAAAACAAGGTCGTCTTCTGTTGCATCGTAGGCAAAGCCGTCTACTCTTAATCTTGAGATCCCGACTTCAAATCTTCCAAGTTCTATCATGCACGGGCAAGATCCTGAACCAACAACATCTCTCTCAGCTCTGGACCCACATGTGGGTGTAGGTACCTGGCAATGTATGCAGAATACTAGGCCTACTCTGGGAGACTGGAAGAGACTACCTTACTAATGTGAAGTTATCTGACTTGCCAGCATTTTAACAAATACTTATATTTTTTGATGATTGATATCAATATCATTACTTCGATTGTTTGACTTCATAAACACAGGATTCATGACATTTCGAATACATCCAAACTTATGGAATCTTATGAAACAAGCGAGTGTAGACTGTTCTATACAATACACTTGAAAAACAACAACTAGCGACCAACGTGGAGTGGTCAATAGTACTTGTCACCCCTTGGCTTGTCAGGTTCAGCGTTCTTTTATCATTGTTTTTTTTTGTGATAGACTTTCATGTCGACATATTATGTAGACAGTTCATGTGCGTATAATTATTAGATGAGATAGACCTGTGTATATCCAACATATTTGTACTCATAATATCAAACTACATCAACCGAAGTAACTCCAGCTTCGAAAGCTGAAATTGCCTATGAAGTCGACTGCTATAATTCTTTCCCATTGTGACAAAGCTGCAACAGTGATGCAACTCGTTATTAAACATAATGGAGACAGACAATCTCTCCTCTCAGATGACATCATGACGCAGGAATAACTCGGCTACCCAACTTACAGCATGCTCATAGTCCATCTCGTACACTTGTAGCTGCTGGAAGCCTATACAGTCAGTATAGCCATGTATCCAATCGCGTATACTTGGTATCGAACAAAATATATCCGATGTCCAAGCGTGATTTTAGCCACAGCTATAGTCTGTCAACCAGCAGTCGACCCTCACAAGTAGTTCCCTATTATAGTATTAAAAGTGCCTCATCAATACCCCACGTCAACCTTTATTACTCGGGTTGAACCAGGGAGGTGTCTCACCTCCCTGGTTGAACAGTAGTGGCATTACATACTCGGACTGAAGGCTGAAGTCATTGACGGCTCCCAGTTTTCATGAACAGATGTGTCATATAAGTGGTGCCCCCCCCCCCCCCCCCCCACTGACCCCCACGCAGGCTCTGTCATTAGATCAGAATTTTAATTCAACGACAACGACACGGATCACGTCTAGTATACATGGTATGTATACGATGCAGCTGAATGCTGGTAATAATGTGTTACAGAGGGCCCGTGACGGATGGGGATCAGCACGATCCGCTGCACCTGACATCGAGGGGAATCTAATCTGCAAATTTCTCGTCAAGAAGTGCGCTAGCTGTACTATCAATTATATGAACGGATAGACTCCTTTTTTTTCCAAGAAATACCATTTAAATTCCACAATAACTATTATAGGCCTACAATATCAAGGATTACAGAGTACAAAAGTACATGCGATCACCGGTAACTTCTGATCTGCGATGGAATGCACCGGGCGCAAAGCAAGACTGAGTCTCATTCATTGACATTTTGTTGCCATACAAAATGGCGTGAAAGTCCAGGGCCTACACTCTGTGCCATATACACTGTAGTCCCCAACTGAGTAGCTACATTACATGTCTCTGATATTGGGCATGGAGGAACAGGCACATTATAGATATCAACTCTCTGTCGAGTAAAAAAACTCAGCGATACGCTGCGTCTTCATGTATAACACATTTTCGTTTAGCCCTGGTCTCTGCTCTCAAAAGGGATAGTCTATTTATACACACATGTCGACCGCTTCTTGAACGAAGTAATCTGGTGTTTGCTCTTTTTTCACTAAATTCATTGACTGGTCTGTCTGCCTTTCCCACTTGCCACCACACCGACAGCTCATTTCGAGGAGTATTGTAATGGCACTCTCAATAGACGCCGTACAGATATCAACTACAGACTACAAGTATACTCAATAGTTGTACAAACAATAATAAGACTGTGGCTATAGTCGACCGGATCCGCATCACCAACCAAACGACATTACCACATTCAAATGGGCCGCACTTCTATGCACTATAACGCGATGGAGCGTCTAGCATAGTTCGGACTGCTGATGTAATGCCTGTTTTTGCGTATATCCACCACTAAGGTTGACCACTCAAACTCTACCCGCAAATAGATGTTTACAGTCTTTGACAAAATTAGCCATTCATAGGCACATGGGTATCCCAAATGACTGTCAACTGCATTTAAGATTACGGTAAAACAGTTAGAAATAATTATATACCGACACGCAGCTTCAATTATCTTCTGGCGCAAGAATGACGTCATGGATTTTTTTTTAAAGACGCAGAATATCGGACATAATGGTCTTGAAAGGGAGATAATAGTGTGCTAAATGGCACAGATCCTTCAGTTCTGGTATACTACCGTAAAAGAGTTTAAAGATTTGGCGCGCTTATATACCTATATCTATGTGTTACAACAGTCGTTTGTGCTGTTGGCCTTACCTGTTGAACGATGACCCCCACGTTGGCCACGCTCTTGGAGACGAGTCCCCACACTCCAAAGCCTAGGATGGCTGCCCCGCACATCCAGAAGACGACGTTGGAGAAGAAAATGGTGAACTTCAAGCAGGCGCTGACCGTATTTGTACGCCGGCCCGTAGTCATTTTCGCGCTTCGCTGTTTAGTTGGTGCAATCTGAGAGAACGCTTCAATTACCGCGACTAATATACTCTCCTTCGAAACCACACTGATTTGCTTCCGTGCCTCACTCTTTTGGAATAATGAATAATCGTAGGTAAAAGGGACAACGAGGAAGGGGACCTTCTAAATGACAAAAAACGGATTATCAGAGAAGCCAGACATTGACCGAGAACAATTCTGAAAAAAGGTACAACTGAACATTGTTCCCTGTGACATAAGACCGGCCGGGAAGCAAACTTCGAACAATAAAAAAAAGAAGAATTATCTAAGCGCAAAATGAATGAACAATACTTTACATGTAGTTAAAGTTGCGGTTGGATGAATTTTATGAAGCAACATGTTTTGTAATACGTACTTGGCATCACATTTGGTACTAAGAATAGCTGTGAAAGAAATTTACACACAACACATTTGATTTCAATGACCCAAACGTTGAACGGAAAAAATTGGGAACTCCCATTCAATCCCCCGAACAATGCATGTGTACTTCACTGGTACTTCATGGTACTTCACTGTACTATGCTGTGCTGAATAACAACTTTGATTTATAAACTATGATTTGACCACTATAATCCCAGACTTATTCGAGATTTTCATTCTCTGTCTTAAAAGGCAATTGAAAAGGCATATATTTTATGGAATGATTTATAGAATAATTGGAATATGGTTTTCAGGATCAGTAAGACCTCAAGACAATTTTAGAAGATTATAAACAACACCTTTTTTATGCAAGTAAGTTTCAACTTAATGAACAGCTAAATATGGAATTTTCTTTTTTCTTTTCTCTTATAATGTAAACGTATTCGTCTTTAACTTTATTTTAAGATGTGAATTTGATCGCATTTTGTGTTCATGTTTGTTTCAAGCCAATTACAAATGATGCGAAATGATTTCACATATTTACATCATGATATTTGTTAAGGGATCATTCTCAATAAGCCTACTTTGCGCTTTTCATGATTCCGCCACTGTATCGTATTTGATACCATGCATTCTTGTTTGTTTGTTTGTTTGTTTGTTTGTATGTTTTTCATGCAAATTTTGAAAACCAATTATGAAAGTGGAAATAAAGATAGAATGAAATTTTAATATGCGTCGATGACCTCAACAATTCTTAGTGGATCTCTCCCTCCCCATCCTCTCTCTCTTTCTTTCTCTCTCTCTCTCTCTCTCTCTCTCTCTCTCTCTCTCACTGTCTTTCACAAGAGGACCGTTGTGCCATTTTTTATTCACTTTCGTAATATCAGATTCAATTTTCAATTTTCGTAAAACCGTGTCCGTTTTTGATAGAAAATATTGATAGTATACTTTGCACATCAGAATCTAGTCTATCATGATTCGATATGTAATTCATCGTCCTACAATCGACACATGTGATTTCTCGCTGTAGTTACTTCAAGTGCAAATCTGTTGCATTTCTAAAGCTGATGTGCGTGTCTTTCTCAGGTTATTTTTAAAGTAATTTCTCCCCTTGCCACGTTAACAAACTAAATTTGAAATGAGTGCATTATAGCTGACATACAATACAATCAACCATTTCAACCAACCATTTCAGGAGGATGTTCTGGTAAGAATTGATCCAAAATTTTCTTCTTTTTACAGTGGTAAGCTTAAGGTATGTAGACCTACATGTGAATAAGATGTTAAGATTGCATTGCAGACATCAACGACACAGCAGACTATAGCACCCATTTTTAGGAGCTGCGTGATCACTTTAGGGCAGAGATCACAGCAAAATAATGCATTACAAAAAATCAGTAGAAGTTCATTGTAAAATTGCGTGTAGAAAGGAATAAAGATAAATAAAAAATATATCTTTATACCTATTAACAAAGAACACTTACTTAAAGGGGTATAAAAAATACAAGAATAAAAAAACTATATTTAAAGCTTAACGCAACAGCCAAAAGTTATTACATGGACACAATAAACTTTCTCTACTTATGCCATGCAGTAGAATGTTACTGGTATGCCGGTTTCCGTGTTTTATGTAGAACTATTCCGAACAGGGGATATACAATTAAACCGTATGTTTAATTTAAAATAAAAGGGGAGGCTTACCAGTATCACTCCCATAGTTACAGAAATCTCCTCTTGATCCATTAATTCACAAAATCAATGACATTATGTGACATGAATTTACCGGATTATCATGTTTGTATTCAAGACAAGAGCCTCAACATCCGCTTTATTTTCACTCCTTCAGACATCATGACGTAATAATTTAGACTACAGTTAGTCGTTGCACTTTAAATTGCAAAGATTGAATCACAGTTTCGTTTATTACAAAATAGAATAGAAATTCAACACATACCATTCAAGAAATGTTTTCTCAGTGTATGATACGACGCACCACACAAACTTATAAAACGCTTCAAAGAAAGACTTATTTACAGTGATACAGTGCAAAACAAAATTTAACAGCATACATTACTTCGTAATGAGCGTGTTGTGTATGTACAAGTTTCCAAGACAGTGACCTGTGAATGTCTAACCCTGCCAGACTACAACAGCGCACAAATTTGTTTAAAAAAAATGTGCGGTTAATATAATAATTCTAATACTCGCTACAGGACTGGGAAATTCTTGAAGGGAATTTGTCGGGGTTAATGGACTGATCATACACACGACGCACAGATGCGCGGCAGTGAATACGTCATAACAATCACAGTTCGCATTGTACCTCCATCAGGCAAAGTAAAGACTATCAATAGGTTCCTACCATGTACATGTATGACTGAAAAGCTAAGCTCTGAACATTGTCAATGCTAGTTAGCCGAGCCTCCAGTCACGGGTTCGTATGAGTGGTAGACATGTTCTTGCTATAGCGCCTTCTGACGCCACGTCAGTGTCTGTCGAGTGGGTAGTTGAGGTCCAGTCGAAGTCTTCTCGAAGTCGATCCAATCTCTCTCTCTCATTCATCTTCTCTCTCCGTGGCATGGGCTAGCACTTTTCGGTAACAGAGCACCAGTCAGTCAGCTGTCAGGAGTTGTCAGTATTGTCATATCGGCTAATATAATTTCAAGTTACTATCCAGTCTTTCATTCAGCAGGATCCTGAACTTTTACTACAATCCACAGAAGAAAACAGCGGACACAGAAAGTGTGATTGAGTGCTACGTACAGTTAGCCAAAGGAAGAATTCTTAATGTGTAACATTATCAGCCACCATATTATATTCATTACATACCGCCAGCCTCTGATCTCTTCACATAAAAGTGCCTGTCATTATCAACTATATACGTGGAGACGAATATGTGGACTTTCCCAGAATTTGGATATTAATGCTTCCATTGTCTAAGAATGGACTAAGAAGATTATGCTCAATTAATATGTATTTTACTTCATGGGTATCTTTCCCACAAAACAACCTCGTAGCGAGATAATCCAGTTCCTGCTTGAATTGGAATCCAGTTGTATGGAATAGGACGTATTGATTCTTGCTATGACAAGGCTCAGTTACAATGATTTTTTGTTGTAGAGAACAGCATTCGCTGTAGAAATACGCGTATTAAGATTTGAATATATTAATAATCGAAACAGTTTTGATTGGCCGTCAAAATAGAGAAAACGAAGAAACGTAATACATTGTTTAGGTGACCTATCATAATATCTCCAAAATACGCACTTCAGCTTGTGTGAAGTTATAAAGTTATGTGCGTGTGTCCGCAACCAAGAGTAACATTAATGGCCGAGTCCACCAGATAACTTATTGGGCAAAAAGTGATGGTTTATATAGGGATTTGATAAGGTCTTTCCTCATTATAAGGTTTATATTTCAGAACGGACAATCCGTGGGTTAAACCACTCGAAGCCAACGGAAGTGTTTTCCTTTAAAAGAACTGAGACTATAACTTTGTTGTGTGTGTGTTTCTTGTCCCATTTTTGCAAGAATACTTAATGTTTCCTGCATTTTCTCTCATACTCACTTCCATTGTTCTCGTTTAGAGCACGAGGGCCTATACACTGTATAAGCATGATAATGACATTCAACTCAAATACATTAGGGAACATTACGAATAGTGTTCTATTATGTGTTTCACAATATTTTGGCAATTCGCAGAATTCGAACCGTATACTGTCGACATCTCATTGATATAAATAGTACTGTTCAACCACATGAACCAGGAAGAGAATCGCAATTATGCGCCTCCCTGATTGTTTTCAGTGAATACAGCAGTTCGGACAAAAAGAAATTCAAACTCGGCTATTATGAGAATATTCTGTAATGTCTATTGTTCCACTAGGCGATTTAAGTGTCGTTGATCAGTCACGCGCAAACAATGGCAAATAAGGCCCTTTGAGTACTTCAGGAATGCTTGGTAAGGTCACTTTTGACATGTCATATCAGGATCACGCTGGTGTAATTCTTTTTTTTCTCCTCCTCCTCCTCCTCCTCCTCCTCCTCCTCCTCCTCCTAATTCTTCTTCTCAATTTCATTGATAAGATTATGTCCATGCTAATCACGAAGGGGTCTCCCTGATAGAAAGTTCTGGCGAATCATACTGCTTGTTTCTACTCTACCAGTATGACTTCACTTCCTCCACATCACCGATGAGAGACCGGGCCAGACATATCGCTATAGACTGTAAGAGTATCAGCGCCCCTCCAATGCACCCGAGCAGGATGGCGTTGTTGATGAACCAGTCCCGCAGTGCTTGGGCGCAGCCGGTGGTGTGAATGACGAGGTACCAATCCGCTAGCGGCTGGGCCAGGACGCCGTAGCCGCACTGGTAGTTGACCACCCCGCTGGGATCGGCCGGGTCGGGCTTGCAGCAGGAGAACGGGACGCTGCATCGCGATTGCGCCTTCGACGAGCAGTTGAAATAACTGAAAGAAATGACAAAAAATTAAATGCATGAAGTCAGTTCGGTGCAGAGAGAGGAAAGAGGGAACGTGTTTTTCTCTACCAAAATGGGATTCTTACCATGTGAAAGTTGGTTTGAATAAGTCTCGGAAAATCAGAATGGTTGCAAGATTTCATTCTTTGGCTCATGCCCTTCGGTTAGGACGGTTCGAAAAGCCTTTGAAAGACAGGAAATAGCAGCTGGGAGTGTATATACTTGATCCGCGGTTCAGTTTATCGGCAGAGTGGATGGAAGAATTAAACCATGCACCAACTTGGCTTAAGGTTGTGAAACTGATACACGTATTGAGAGCTATGGTGGAGAGTTGTGGCATACAACGATTTCTTTTTTCAACATGATAATCATTTTTAGAGATTTGTTTCAGTTTTTATCAGACAATATGGCTGGAGAGCCCATATTCAGCTGCAATAAGTTGGTCTTCCATGCGTTGCAGTGAAGCTGTGTGTGCTTGGGGCACAGACCACTTTACTGGGCCATCCAACCTGCTCTTTGCGATGATGCAAAGCTGGATCATTTACGTGAGTTGGTTGTGACTCTCTGGCGCATGAGATCTCCATATTATATCCTATTCAACCAGGGCCAGAGTGCTGTGCCTTTTGTTAATGAGAACGGCATGATAGCACTCAACATTGCTCAAAATAAGATTCATTTAGATTCGAACCCGCGCCCGAAGAGCCATGAAATTTATTATTGAATAGAGCCACCTTGATAGAGTCACCGGATAGAGATATCTTGCCGCCCTTAATGGGGCGGGGATAAGAAGGGGAGAGGGAAAATGATAGTTAGTTACTTAGTTAGATAGATAGATAGATAGATAGATAGATAGATAGATAGATAGATAGATAGGTATAGGTAGATAGATAGATGGATAGATAGATAGATAGATAGACACAAGGGCGTACCGAGGGGGGGGGGGTGTTTTGGGTGTTCAAACACCCCCCTTTGCCAAAAGGGGGGTGTTTAAGGTGTTCAAACACCCCCCTTGGGCAAAAGGGAGGTGTTTGAGCTATTCAACACCCCTCTTCAGCAATGCTTAGATGTTGACAAATGAAACAAAAGCTGTCTTTACCGCTTTTATTTCCGTTTTGAATTCCGCCTTTCCTTTCTTTTGCGTTCATTTTCTCTCTCTCTCTCTCTCTCTTCCTTGTTTTAATGTTTGTGTGGATGATGATACATTATGGAGTTACATAATATCATACGCACTAAAGAACTCGTGTACAGTACGTGTTAACACTACGTTACTGCACCGCGCGCGAAGCTGAGCGCAAACAGAAAACCAAATCAAACAAGATAAAAACAAAACATGAATTCCATGAATTCCATGTTTTGTAACGCTGAAATATAAAAATTTTCGTCTCGCTCGCTGCGCCCGCTCGCCAAAATATATCCAAAAAAAATAAGAAGAACAAAACGTAATGATGACGTGGAAATATAAAAATTTCGGCTCACTCACTTGTAGTAATTCAGAGTATTTTTCCAAGTCCTTAGTTTGTTGGCATAAATCGTTATCTATGAAGCCGTCACTATATCTTGATTAGAATTGTAAGATTTAATAAACAAAAAATGACAAGAATTCCATGTTTTGTAAGGTGAAATACAAAAATTGTCGGCTCGCTCGCTGCGCTCGCTCGCCAAAATTTATCAAAATTTATTAGATTTTATATCACCCTCAAAAAACCCTTTTAAGTGCTCGAAAAAGCATATCAAGTGGACTTTTTTAAAGTCCATATACCGGGATGGGATTGGGGTTGAACACTGTTGGTATAAATCGTTATCTATAAGACCGTCACTATATCTTGATTAGAATTGTCATTCGAAGATTTGATAACCAAAAATGACAAGAATTCCATGTTTTGTAAGCTGAAATACAAAAATTTTCGGCTCGCTCGCTGCACTCGCTCGCCAAAATTCCTCAATATCTATTACATTTAAAACACCCTCAAAAGACCCCTTCTATAAGTGCTTGAAAAAGCACATCATGTGGACTTTTTTTAAGTCCCTACCGGGATGGGGTTGGACACTGTTGGTACAAATCGTTATCTATAAGGCCGTCACTATGATTAGAATTGTAATTCGAAGATTTAATAACCAAATATGACAAGAATTCCATGTTATGTATAAAGCTGAAATATAAAGATTTTCGGCTCGCTTGCTGCGCTCGCTCGCCAAAATATATCAACATTTAGGGTTGCCTATTTATACATTTAAATCACCCTCAAAAGACCCCTCTTAAGTGCTTCAAAAAGCATATCATGAGGACTTTTTAAAAGTCCTTACCGGGATGGGGTTGGGGTTGAACACTTTTTCAGAAATTAGGGGCGCAATTTTCGCGCTTGCCACGGGCGCCGTTTTCCCTAGATACGCCACTGACTCAGATACCAAGTACAGTCAGTATAGTAGCCTACTGGAAGCAGCAAGCTCTGGAAGCTCTGGGAGTAGCAAGTTACTTGCTACTCAATGTAATTAGTAATAGCACATGGACTTGGTAATCTTTAGTAATAGTAGATATGAATTTTTTCAATGGCTGAAAGTTAAAACTGAAAGATAACTGAATGTGAGTCTACAAATTGTGGTTGGATGACTAAATATTGCGCCTAAAATTCATTAGATATCTAGGTCTAGGAACAGTGGCGTAACTAAGGGGGCATGGGGGGGGGGGGCACGTGCCCCCCCCCCCCATCCGCTGATTTAAAAAAAAAAGGAAAAAAGAAAGAAAAAAACCTACGAAAATGGCAATTTAAGGGTTAGTAAACTGCTTTTGAAATCGACATGAAACGATGATCAAGAAAAAAAGATATTTTTTTAAGATTTCTTTTAACCATATAATCAAAGAGGTATAACATTGTTCAAAAAGCCCGGAGACGACAAAAGATTGTGATTCAGCGTGATTCCTGGTTGGCATTTTGAACACAAGCAGGATGTGCGCAGTGTACTCAGAATATCGGAATGGCAAAAAGAGTCGCTGCAATGTTGCGCAATGTTTGATAGGTTGTACACATTTGCTATCAAAGCTTGATCATTGATTTTGCAGTGTTGCTTTACATACTAGTCTATATTAAAATGCCTTGCATTGCTAATGATAAGACTTGACCTTGGCAATTTCCAAACTTTTCCATCTATATGAAACACACACACTCACAAACACAAACAAATTAGGGGATGCTCTATATAAAGTGCAGATTTTGGACATCCTTCTCCCGCTTGGTCACTTCGACGCCCCCTCGCTGGTCATACCTCCCCCCAATCATGAACATAAACCGACACCCTTGACTACCAGTGGCGGATCCAGGGGGCGCACCGGGCGCCCCCTCCCTCCAATGCGAAAAAAATATACATGTGTAGCTACAAACGACAGTTTTTGAATGGTAAAATGTCTAAATTTTCAAGCTCGCTCGCTTCGCTCGCTCGCATTTAACCGTTATATGCCATTCTCCTGATGTTACTGCCAGTAATTGCCAGTTGCGCCCCGGTGCGCCCGGTGCGCCCACCCCCCCCCCCCCCCCCCCGAATTTCCAAAGCGAAAAAATATAGCTACAAACGGCAGTTTTGGGACTGTAAAATGTTAATATTTTCAAGCTCGCTCGCTTCGCTCGCTCGCATTTAATCGTTATGCAATTCTCCTGATGTTGCTGGCAGTAATTGCCAGCAGTTGCGCCCGGTGCGCCCCCTCCCCTTAATTTCCAAAGCGAAAAATATAGCTACAAACGGCAGTTTTGGGACTGTAAAATGTAAAAATTTTCAAGCTCGCTCGCTTCGCTCGCTTGCATTAATTTTAATCGTTATGCAATTCTCCTGATGTTGCTGTCAGTAATTACCAGCAGTTGCGCCCGTAGCGCCCCCTCCCCTTAATTTCTAAAGCGAAAAAATATAGCTGCCAACGGTAGTTTGGGGACTTAAAATGTCAAAATTTTCAGGCTCGCTCGCTTCGCTCGCTCGCATTTAATCGTTATGCCATTCTCCTGATGTTACTGCCAGCAACTGCCAGCAGTTGTACCCGGTGCAACCCCCTTAATTTCCAAAGCAAATATATATATATATATATATATATACATATATTACGGCAGTTTGGGGACTTAAAATGTCAAAATTTTCAAGCTCGCTCGCTTCGCTCGCTCTCATTTAACCGTTATATGCCATTCTCCTGATGTTACTGCCAGTAATTGCCAGCAGTTGCGCCCGGTGCGCCCCCCCCCCCCGAATTTCCAAAGCGAAAAAATATAGCTACAAACGGCAGTTTGGGGACTGTAAAATGTCAAAATTTTCAAGCTCGCTCGCATTTAATCGTTATGCAATTTTCCTGATGTTGCTGTCAGTAATTGCCAGCAGTTGCGCCCGGTGCGCCCCCTCCCCTTAATTTCTAAAGCGAAAAAATATAGCTACAAACGGCAGTTTGGGGACTGTAAAATGTCAAAATTTTCAAGCTCGCTCGCATTTTATTGTTATGCAATTCTCCTGATGTTGCTGTCAGTAACTGCCAGCAGTTGCGCCCGGTGCGCCCCCTCCCCTTAATTTCTAAGGCGAAAAAATATAGGTACAAACGGCAGTTTTGGGACTGTAAAATGTCAAAATTTTCAAGCTCGCTCGCTTCGCTCGCTCGCATTTAATCGTTATGCAGTTCTCCTGATGTTGCTGTCAGTAATTACCAGCAGTTGCGCCCGGTGCGCCCCCTCCCCTTAATTTCTAAAGCGAAAAATATAGCTGCCAACGGCAGTTTGGGGACTTAAGATGTCAAAATTTTCAAGCTCGCTCGCTTCGCTCGCTCGCATTTAATCGTTATGCCATTCTCCTGATGTTACTGCCAGCAACTGCCAGCAGTTGCACCCGGTGCAACCCCCTTAATTTCCAAAGCAAATATATATATATATATATATATATATATATATATATATATACATATATTATTATACAGCTGTATATAGCTACAAACGGCAGTTTGGGGACTGTAAAATGTCAAAATTTTCAAGCTCGCTCGCTCCGCTCGCTCGCATTTAATTGTACAGTTATGCAATTCTGATGTTGCTTCCATGAGGTGCGCCCCCACCCAATGTCTTGACCCACGGTACGCCACTGAACACCCCCCTCTAAAAAATCCTGGGTACGCCTATGGATAGACAGATAGATAGATAGATATATAGATAGGTAGGTATATAGGTAGATAGATAGATAGATAGATAGATGGATAGATAGATAGATAGATAGATAGACAGATAGATAGATAGACTATAGATAGATGGACAGAGAGGACAGAGGAGAGAGTTAGGGGGAGGTAGATACTAAAATGATGGAGCATTGTATACTAACTGCCAAG
This sequence comes from Diadema antillarum, assembly GCF_040938485.1. NCBI lineage: Eukaryota > Metazoa > Echinodermata > Echinoidea > Diadematoida > Diadematidae > Diadema > Diadema antillarum. The sequence continues at coordinate 217,062 of NW_027272197.1, read as the reverse complement.
GGGATAGCATGGATACTCACATATTGAGCTGCCAGTCGTTAGGCGAGTCTATACCACAACATTCGAGTCCTTCTTGCATGTTATCCATCAGGAACTGACTGTCAGGGTCATCTGTAGAATAATAATGATGAAAAAAGTAAAATGTGTTATCGCCAGGCGATCTTTATCCGAAAAGGGTTACCCCCTCCCCTCCTCCCCCATAAGTGGACGTTATTTCATGATCACAACATTTGAATAAGGTACAAAACCGAATACACCCGATACAAAATCTTCCTATAGAAATGAAGATTAATTCAGATTTTTCTGATTTGGTATCTTTGTCCTTTGACAACTGTTTGATTTTGTTGAAGTTATCACCACCTTAAACAGTTCTATAGTAAATATCTTTAAACTGCAACACAACTTTAAGCTTCTTGAGTAAAATATCAATATTCGTAAATATATCAATATTCGTAAATATATCACAATGGTGACATGAAAGAACTGAGATAATATACAAGTGAACGACATCAGAACTTAATAGAATCTGTTTGTAATCTTCAGTGCAATACTGGCAACACTGAAAGTTGCATTAAATCGTCAGTAGTTATCATGACTTATAAGTAGGCTCCTAATTTCCACCGCACGTAAAGCTCCTCGTCGTAATATGCGCACAATGCATGCGCCGGATAATATTCGTCATTTCGAAGGCTCGTCAATTCGAAAGTGAAATAAGGTTCGTTATTCAAAAACACACCAATTCCCTGTACCCATTGTTCAATAATTTGAAAATGAATCGCGGTTTGTTAAATCGGAATATTTATTTTTATGGAGTTATACCGAAGGTTCGTTATTCCGAACGCCCGTTAATCCGAAAATGAAATAAGGTTAAATTCGTTACTCTCAGGGTTCGTTAATCCGAAAACAAAAAGACTGAACCTTATTTCATTTTCAGATTAAAGAACCCTCGAAATAATGAACATTTGGAACAGCGAAACTCATTTCATTTTCTGATCACTAAGAACCTTCCGAATAACGAACTGTAACCCACAGCAAACAATCCTGGTCACCCGACAACCTGGGGGCATTTCAAAAAACTTTTTGTCAGACATTCCGTCCGACAAACTGTTAAAAGCTACTGAAATCCTTGCATCTGATTGGCTGAGAGCAAGTTTGTCCGACATATAATGCTTCATGAAATGCCCCCTGAGCTGGTCACTCACCGAAGTAGTTGACCAGCGTTCTCTCCACCCACGAGTCAATGACCTGCGAGAACTTGTCCTGGTAGACGTAGGCCAGCACGCCGATGGTGATCTCCGCGAGGAAGATGAGGATGAGGAGGAGGACGTAGAACTTGAGTAGACAGGAGTTCTCCCGCAGTGACCCGATGCAGCCCAGGAAGGCCAAGAGGAAGATGATACCACCGATGATGATGAAGCCGTACATCGGGTCCATGTTGATCCCAACCTGGGTTTAAGTATTAAACACAACACAGTGCCGCAATTATTAACATCATCACATGCAACACCCTGCGACAAAGATATTTAAAATAGTTATGATATTGACGATTCTAACATTACTCATAATCATCATCATCTTAATGATACCATAAATATACCGACAATAATAATGATGATATATAATGTATAGCACAGAACTCGACTCAGAGCAAAACATGCCAGCTTTCCCACAACAAATTTTTCGTTTTATCTGCATACTTTGTTCTCTCCACTTTGTTGATAAGGCTCTCGACTTCATAGCAGCAGATAATAACGAGAGAATTACATGAAAAATAATAAGTTGTTTTTTTCATGAAGAGTTTAATAACTGAAAATTTGTGATTGAGACATTACTTCAAGTCATTCATTGTTGTTCTGGAGGAGTTAAGCCTCCCTCCCTCTCCTTGTCCTAGAAAAGTTTTATGATTTTTTCCCTTTGAAATCGTGCTCACATGAATGTTTCACACACTTTCACCATTCTTCGACAACTACCACTGTGATGAACATCTTCTATACTAGTGATATCGGTAGCAATCAGACAGTCAAATATATTGTTGATGCCATCACCCCCACAATACTCGCACTGGATTGCACATGGACATTGTTATAAAAACGTGTTTTTGTTGTGTTATATAGCAAGTGCAACCCTTTCCCCTCCCCATAAGATTCACAGTTGGTAGGTTATTATGCACTGTGTACACAATAAATATCAGAAAACAATTTTTATGTATATATCTATATGACAATAAAATGCTTTGAACTTTGAACTCTGAACTACAAGACTTCAGTAACTTGGCACAGATGCACAATTTAGTCTTATTGCTTTAATGACAGGAAGGGGATTTAGATTAATAGGTTAATGGGAGCCTTGCAAGGTCATCATGTCTTCACCTCCTCCGTTTCTTTCTCCACCGTGTTTGCGATTGAAATCACTGTTTAAACTTTCGTGCAAAAATGCGTTTGTCTGTTACTATTGTTACTCGTTATTATTCAAGCTGTAGTATCCCGACAATAATGTTATTGTTGTATGCTGCCATCTACGGCAGAGATTCAATTGTGTTCAAACGAGAGGAGCTGTGGCAAGATGTATGGGATATTGGATGCCTCCAAAGTTGAGTTCTTTCTGCATGGCTTTTATGTTTGTGGGGGTAGTTAGACGCTTATGGACTCAGGAGAATGATGGAGGCATTACTGCTTCTTGCTGGAGCCAAAATGCAAGTGTCCTTCTTTATTCACTGTTTCCCAATATAATATTCCAACGCATTTACCCTGGATACATCATGTTCACAAAACATGTCCCGGTGACTTTCCGGTGTTGTTTATATTTATACACATAGCTTATATCGTGAGATGAGGTGAAGACAAATGACAGGGGGAGCGGAAAGGAAGTGGGAATAGAAAGTGGCTGTCAACATGTCGAAGATTAGTTGATCTTGAGGAGAGAAAGAAACAAGAGAACGATAAGGAGCATGACTGAAGAAGGGTGGCGGTGAGATGGATGACTATGGAATGAATGAGATATGCTGTTCACTGCTACATTATAGACGTAATACTTCTGTACAGAGTTACAGACACAATAATGGCAATAAAAGATACTGTTCCTAAATCATGCATAAATAACAGATGTCGAGTTATAACAGAACTATAAAAACAGCGTGGAATCAGCCAAGATACCACCTATATTATCATCCATGGCATGCCACACGTCCCCGCAGGCGTGCACCCTGTACATGACCCGGTGAATGACTTTTGCAAGTTCGTCATGTCACGTTTCAAAATGTTCCTAGCTGATCTACTTCCTTCTTCTGCTCCTCCTCCGGGACCAGTTATTAATAGCAATGGCGGACAATCTGCTGTGCGATCTCTTTCTTGATTCCACATAATATTCTGCATGACATAGTTTTTTTCTGTCCTTGTACCTGCGCCTCATCACATCACATCTGTAGGCAGTGCGTGTTGCACTAGATAATGACCCAGTCGTATTTTTTGTTGCCTTTCCTCTTCTGCCTTTTTTCCCTTTTCTGTCTTTTATCTATTTTTTTTTCACATGGAAACGCCGCTCTCCAGCTCTTCAACAAAGTCGCAGATAACTATTCCTGACTACACAATGAAATTATTGATTAACGTGTATTCGGACTTATCAAGACATCTTTTTTCCAGTCACCTGTAGAATGAGCTTCACTCATTTTTGATTGTTACGTTTTATACCGACCAAATCGACAGCTCAAAAAGTGACAAGACAGTGCTTTGTATATATTAAGCCACTTGATTTGAATGAATTTACTGGCGTTTTTTAAGCAAGTTATCTGGGCAAAGCGCTATCAAGGCAAAGCATCATGGGACACGGGAATACAGAAACCAACTGAAATGATTGGGTGCCAATTTCTCATGGAGTACACCATAGCCATGTTGAAAGCTATATACTGACTTCTCAGTTCATAGTTCCCAACGGGCATAGTGCTATTTCTAATCCCGAGCACGTATATTTTATCGCTGCTACTAATGGCGTCTAATATTTGTGTGAGAGATCAAATTAACATGATGAGGGTTCAAGTTTCGACAAACTTTTTTTGATAGGGCAATATAATGCTACCGTGTATAAGCACATCGGTATATATGTTTTAACACATGCAATCATGACAATACAATACAATAATAAAGAAAATTCAACTTAAAGGACCTGAGTACTGCACTTGGACCAAGTTTTGTTTCATCGCTTCAGAGTACCCAGTGGCTGGGCGCCAATGATCAGACGCCACCATGCTTTACCGCTAAATTGGTCACCCATCTGATACTGGGATGCTTACCTCTTGAGCAATGGCCTCCACACTGGCCACGCTCTTGGATACGAGGCCCCACACTCCGAAGCCCAGGATGGCGGCCCCGCACAGCCAGAAGATGACATTGAAGGAGAAGATGGTGTACTTGGCACATAGGCTGACCTTCACACCGGGAGGGGCCCTCCGGGCTGGTTGTCGAGGAGCGGCCCGTTGCTGGAGATGTTCATTCGTGACTGGATGCGGTTGGGTTTTAGACTTCCCCATGTTTCTAAAAACTCTGAATTATTCCCGCCTCCAATGCAATCTTGCAAATGGAAAAAATAGAGAGAAAATGTAATTTCTATATCGCCTTGACTGTCCTGCATGGGTTCATAATCGAGGTGAAATTGTGGAAAATGCGGAATACATTTTAATGTTTATCTCCTTTAATCACATGGGCAATAATGTTTATTAGTGGTGGGTGGTTTCACGGCACACCATGTATTCTTTCTTGAAAAGAACCTTCTCGATTTCTACGTTTCATTGAGCATGTTTGGCCATCCTCGAGACTTTTGAGGCCTCCCTAAATCAAATCAACGTTTAGGTTGTCACTTCAAGGAAACTAAACAGTTTTTCCTCTATTCTATCCAGGCCTGATTTTATATCTAACAGAGACAATAAGCGCACTTGAGTGCATGGTATACACATCTTCACGCATCGTTGTCAGTGTAGAGCAACAAGTCCATCTACGGAGCGATTTTAATTGGGTACGGTGCGTGGCCGTTGCTAGGATACGTCAAAATGAAATGAATAAATCATCCTTGACTGTGATCGATAGAAGAGGAAGTCTGGTGTAGACCATCTTTACTCTATCTGGGAACCATAGCTCGGAATAATCGGCGCACGATGAGTAATTGGCAATGGAATGGGAGTGTCTATTTGTTTTATTACCACATAAATTATAGCATTGTCATAACACTATTTGGGCGTATTCACTCACTACACGAGGATTTCTATTAACAATCCAATTTATGACTGCACTGTTATAATCACTGTGTGTACGTGTTTAGGAAGTGGTATGTATACAATTCAGGTAGGAAAATGTAGTACCATCTTTGACTGAAGTCAATCTAGAAGGAACAATCTTAATTGGGAGAAAAAAAAATGAATCTTTGAGCTTGTTGAATTTAGAGCCGAACTTTAAAACGGTCACAGTTCTGCTGGAAGGGAACGATTTATTGAACACAAACCAGTCGTAGAGTTTTTAAGAAGAAGAGGAAGAAGAAGAAGAAGAAGAAGAAGAAGAAGAAGAAGAAGAAGAAGAAGAAGAAGAAGAAGAAGAAGTATTGGTGGCAGTAGTATAGTTGTATAATGTAGTAGTAGTCATGGTAGTAGAGTAGTAGTAGTAGTAGTAGTAATAGTAGTAGTAGTAGTAGTAGTAGTAGTAGAGTAGTAGAAGTATGTAGTAGTATAACATAGTAGTAATAATAGCAGTAGCAGTGGCAGATCCAGGGAGGGGGAGGGTGGGGGCTCACCGGGCGTCCCCCTCTTTATTTCTTGTTAAAAAAAAAGAAAAAAAAAGATGAAACCCGGAAGTAGCACCAGAAATATTGTTTGCGCCCCCCCCCCCCTTTTACGGAAATCCTGGATCCGCCACTCCAGTAGCATATTTGCATAATGTGGTAGTAGTATAATGTAATATAATAGTAGTATATCATAGTAGTAATAATAGCAGTAGTATAGTAGTAGTAGTGCATGTTATGTGCAGTGGTATAGAACAACAGCGGGAAAACAATACCGTATAGTATAAGCAGGGAGGTGGAAAAAGTCTCTTTCCACCTCCCTGGTATAAGACAACCTACATGAAGATATCAACAGAAGACATGAGAAAAGTAGAACTACTATCTTAGAATTTGGTGTCCGTGTTGAAAAAAAGGGGGAAACCTGAGGAAATGAATTCCGAAAATCTTGATCGTTGCCTGTATATTAAAAGAATCTTGTGACACCCCACACTTTATAGACCTAATAACCTTTGGCGTAACATTTGACACGTACGAAAGACATAATTATACAGAATATACAGAACTAATGCCATCGCGCTCTTTGAGAAGAAAAAAGCAGACATTGCACAGAATCCACCATGAATATCAAATTTCTCTCTACACACAAAAAAAAATCAGATAAATCGTAAGAAACATAACAGAAGGATACATATCTATGCGTAAGAACGTTATCGTAAGTTTATTTGGCATACCGATGTACAGTTTGTCATAGAGAAACAGAGTGCCAACTTATCATACCTATAGAATACAATATCCCATCAGAATTCTTCGATGCTCAACGAACATGGAATATTTTACTCATTCTATACAGAAAACGTAACATTACCTCTTTTGTTTTGTTTCTTTTAATTATACAATCTTCCACTTTTAAAATGACTATACACAGCCCTGTCGCTGTACACAGAATGTCGCAAGGCGTCTGGTCGAGCTACTTTCAGAACTGCTTCACTATAAAACACCATCCCTTCAACAGAAACTTCATAATCTATAATCTTCTCACATTTTGTCATAAAATTACAGTTCTTTTATAGTGAAAAAGTGGACTTGATATCACTCCCCGGGTGAAAACATAGTTCGGCCAAGCGGAACATTAGACGTAAAAATATGAATACAAATTTCTAAATATACAACATAATGATACTGTTATACAGTGTAGTTACATTCACCAGTTCAGCATATCCCATGCAACGATCAGATATGAGAACATACATTTATTGATTCGAGTTATTAATACCAACGCAAGGCAGAAATTGTCTAAATCAAGACAAAAAGACTTACCCTCAGTTAGTTGGTCTACAGTAAGTTTAGTCACTGGATGTATCTCTGGAAAGATACCACAATGAGACCACTAAAACAATATTCCGCGTTGGTCACGGTGTTTCGTCCTGTTTATTCCCAGTACTTCCACATTCTTCTACGAAAGGTGGCTTCAATGTTTGGCACTTATCTCACAGTTATTCTATATACCTATGCTCCCATGTAACATGAGTTGTCCACTAGAAGTTGCTGGTCTATACAACAAACATGACAAACTGTCGATATTCGTATAAGCAGGTCATAGACGTCCCCTTATCTTTCTGATTAACGGATCTTCCACATAACACGTATCATGGGTCATCCCATAGAACCAGGAAAACGAACTACTGGCACCGACTGGTGTTGAACGCAGTGTTTCCAGGCATGGTGCTGTGTGTAGAATAACAAGGATCCTCCGCTCCGCTGTATTCCAACCAGTGGAAATGAGAAATATTTAATGGGGAAAACCATCCACATGGTACGAAAAGTGAGCGCTGTAGCATTTGCCTTGTCTCGACATTATTTCCTATCCCCTCCTCTTTTTTAACTTCAAAGGGAAATGTCACAGAAAAAAAAAGAAACGTTACACATGATGAAGACACTCCAATTTGCTCTGGAGGGCATCGTCTGCTAGAAAATGATAATCATTCATGCTGAGTTAGAGTCAGTTTACTGCTATGGGCAAAATGGGATCATCCAAAAGGGATTGATTACACAGATATTTAGCATTACATTTAGAGAGAGAAAGTTTCGACGTCGCTCACACCTTATAGTAAATGGACATACTCGATTAACAGTCGATGGAAATCAGCATTGTGGATCTATTTGCCAGTTAGTTTCATTTTCGCTTCATAATAATCTCTCCCTAGCTCCCTCCCCCTCTCTCTCATCCTTTCTTTCTTTCTCCTCTCCTTCCCTCTATCTTTCTATATCTATCTATCTATCTATCTATCTATCTATCTATCTGTCTCTATATTTATCTATCTATCACACACGTACGCACACACACACACACACACACACACACACACATACACACACAATTAAGTTTGTGTGTTCGATGTGTTTCTATGACACAACTTTAGCATTTAATCGACCCACCTCCCCAATGTATTGTTCCCGGTTTTACATGATTCACAAGAATTCTCTGTAATAATCATAATGCCGTGTTATAAGGATTGTGCGGTATATCATAGAACTCTGGCAACTTCAGGAAAATTGTAGAATATTAAAAAAAAAGCATTTGTGTCTTCATATTCATTAATGACATGGATGACAGTGGCTCGACTTTTAGCTTCCCTTTCACAATAGGTAGGTAGATGGCATACAGTGTAGCGCGCTGTGGATTAGCTAATAATTAACACCTTGTAACGGATCGCACAGTTAATAAGTTACAGTATCGGAGGTCCCCGACACAACGTCATTGCCGATGTTGACACAGTGAAACACATTGAAACTGCCAAGATTTCGATCAATAAAACTTGAAAAAAGAGTATTGAATAAAGATAAAAAAACATTGTCCATGAACTATGTCGTGTAAATCAATATTGTGCTATTTTTACTGCGTCTATTTTATTGTATGTCGCTGTTTCCCCGGTGCCGCTTTCGCTGGGAGGATGCAAGAGTAGTTCTGCCAGTACAGTCGGTACAAGCGAAGGGGCCGACGTAGAGGGCAGTATAGCTGTTTATGCCATAAGGTGCATGTGAGAAAACAATACATGGATTGCAGTATAATATTGATCCAAAGAGATATTGCAGGCCTAATTTCTATGTATTGGTCCCAATGCTTTGCGACGATTACTGCGCGCTAAGTGAGGCGTATGATATGAATGACTGTTAGCGGACTTTTCCTTATTTTTTTTAACTTATGACACGCTTTTATTAGTTATTCTGCCACACCAGTAAATTATGCACTCCAAATTACACGAATACAATACACACAGTATTGGCACGAATACTTTTCTGAACATATGAAGAATTTGATTGCAAAACGACTTAAATCCCTTCTTGTTATTTTGATATATTTTGCATTACATTTCCTTAAAAAAAACCCCGATAAGATACGAAACTTTTTTCATAACTTCATGAATTTATGCAATGCAACAAGTAAATTGGGAAAGTTATATATTGCTCTATCCAAAGAATGATCATATGACTTACTTTTTTTTTCTTCAAAATGGCGCTTAACCCGTCCTGCTGCTAAATTCTTCACGTAAGTATCATGACATTAAGTATGATCGCACAATGATCCTGTCAGTCATCAAGGTGCATGAAAATGGCAGTGGCTCAAGTTTAACCATTTATGGGACATAATTTGGGTTTGGTTTGATCTCGTTTTATTTCTGTAATTTCATAGCAGCCTTGAGAGCAGAATAACAAATTTCCCCCCACATTTAGATTTTACAATCAGGGGCTGTGTTTATTGCCACGATCTAACATATAAATTATGTCCCATAACAGTATCACCTCCTGTTGTTTGGACATTAAAAAACGAGGAAGTATCGATTCGGGGGGGGGGGCACACTTTACAAGCATTGTCTTTTCAGTGGGTCCTTCCTTTTTTCACACTGACTTTGATATCAGTTTTCACTTTATTTCATTTTACTTCAGGCATTATAATATATGGTGTATCTTTACTGTAACTTTACGAGCATTGTTTACTTTGTTAAATTCACATAACACATTTATTTTGTTTATACGATTTCTATTACTGAAGAAAGTGAGATGTATTATTAATGTTCTTATTGTCGAAAACGGAAATAAATTTGACTATGAATTTGAAATGATTTTATATTTAGGCCCTATAGAAAAGAAGATAGAAATGAGAGGGGATAAAGGGACAGTCGAAAAGGGGAGAGGGTGTTGAGAAAAGATGCAGTGTTGTCACTGTACAAGTCACAATGGCAATGAATTCGCCAACTTCGAATACTAAGTTCCGCTCTCTTGGATCATAGATTGATTGATCGACTAGAACTGATTCCTTTCTGAACCCCCTCTCATTTGCTTGAGGGTGTGTGTGGATTAGGTGAAACCTACTACCGGCTGAGGTAATGTTTTCTGTTCTGTTTGTTTGTCAGTCTGCCTGTCTGTCTGTTTATCCGTCTATATGTCTGTCTGTTTGGCTGTTTGGTTGTTTGGCAGTCTGTTTGTCTGTCCTTGTCTGTCTGTCTGTCTGTTTGTATGTATACAAGATAACTTGATGAACGGATAAATAAATTTCCATCAAACCTGTAGGGTGTGTTAATAATGAGGGGGAAAATAACAACTTTAAAAATAAAATAGAATGAATAATAAAAAGACACCAAATTAAATGTAACCCATTAAAGACGCGTGGTTGATTGAACCGTTTCACATGATTTCACAGCTACACTGTGACAATCATGTTGGTGTCCAGTTGTCAATCTATAGCAGAATGAGTTGAAATGAATTTGAATTGAAAATGCATTTTATCAAAGAACATCCTTGGCAACCCGAAGGCTGAATTGTGGACATCTTACATGATTTATAGATTGAAACCAGTCACAGTTTGATTGCATTGAAATGAGTACAAAACAGTTAAGGATTCCCGGAGTGATAGATTGATATATCCATCTTAAATATTGCACAATATATATATATATATATATATATATTTTTTTTTTTTTTAGCTAACAAGAACAATTTAAAGATTGTGATTTATACTCATGATACATATAATTATGACATAGTACCCAAGAAAAGAGAAAAACTTTCGTAAAAACAATTAGGCCTATTTATAGGAAGCCCACACTATAAATTACACTTGTTGGTTAAACTAAAACAAACGTAGGTCCTATATCAACCCATATCAATTTCAAAGTATCTTCTTTCTCTAACACCACTGTTTTCATTATTGTTATGTTTTGATGACATCAGGCATTCGGTAAATGAAGTAACGCCTTTGTATTCTAAAGAGACTGAGCAGTTCAAATGCATGTTCATTACATTTCGTATTGACTCATAATAATCCGGTTGAATACACTTATCATCACTTCATATATAATTATGTGGCCGAGAGAATGTCTAAATATGTGCAATATAGGTCTATGTCATTTTGTGATAATATTTCTATTTGTTGTACAGATTAGGGGTCTACCTGTCATACGCCAAAAAAAAATTTAAAAAAATAAAAAAAATAAAAAATCAGCAACAACTTTCAAATCATGGTTCTGCCCCACTGACATCATCTGTCAATCATTGCCAGAGTACTGATTAAAGTTAATGATGTTTCTGTCTTTTGTAGATCGTTTCACCAACATGGAAAAATGGAAGTTAATGCTCAGTCCATGGAAAAATATATATTCCCAATGTCTTTTGTTAAACATAAATTACCGTGGGGTGGTACTTAAGAAATGACTGACAGGTGATGCCACTGACAGAATCTTGGTTTGGAACTTCTTGTTGTTGTTGTTTTGTGGGCGTATCCATTAAGTTATCTCAATTACTGAAGAAAAAATGGAGGAAATTTCATTGATGGCACGTATTTAGTTGGCTACAGGATGAGTGATGTTTGAGAGTATGATGAATCAAGACAAGGCCCCGGGGACAACATAAGCAACACTGTTGCATAACAATAACTTGTTTAGTTCCTCTTGTTGCACTAAAAAGCGAATGTGAGATGAGGGAGGGACAAAGGGGAGGGATCACTCGCGAGCTCGCCGCCGATATGACATGGGGGATCTCGACAGATAGCGATCGCGATATCTACTGATTCCAAACAAGATGGCGACTTCCAAGGATGCAACAACAGGTAGCACCACTCTGAGTAGTGGTGTTCCTCGCCAATCTAACGATGATATAGTGTTCAAAGGTAAAGAGAGTAAAAAAGGTCGTGTTGAAAGTACGAAAAAAGAAACGAGGGAATCCAGAGTGGTGCCTGGAACACGGAAACGACGAGGTAAGCAGCTTTCTAGTTATTTACGTTGACGTAGGAATCGGACTAGTCTAGTCCCATACGTGTATTTATATGCTGTGTCAGGGAATTCCTTGTGCTAAAATTTGATAGTGAGAGAGATGTCTACTAACGCCTAACGTTACTACTATACTAGTCTCTCTTCCAGTGCTGTGCAGAAAACTCTTATGGATTGTAATCTGAAGCTCTTTCACTGTGCATGTATTTTTTTTTTTTAATCTTCAATGGGAGTAGATAGAATTCTACTGTGAATCTGGAGACTGTGAACATTCAGTAAAGTTATGTAAAGTTTAGTGAATACTGAATTGCAGGCCGGCCGGACTGCGGACCAGGGGGACCAGTGAGAGTGTTTTTACTTAGTATTATTTCCCTTCATGTCAATCATGTACATCCATAAAAGTGAATGAAAAGCTATCTGGTCCCTGAACCTTATTTGTATTCTAGTGTTGTGTTGATAATGTGTTACCGACATATGAACGGGGAATGAAACCTGGAATATAAAAATGGATTAGAGTTAATTGTTCCAGTTTGCAGCCGTGCGGTGGTTTGCGGCCACTACAGCATACATGTATTTGGTAATATAACACTGCACACAGCCACACACTTTATACATGTATACCACACATTCACTAACACTCTGTCATTTTACAAAAAAAAATCAACCGATAACATGGAAAAATTCTCCGACAAAAATTAAATTTTCTCACTTAAATGACAACATCTCGCATCAACAACTTCATTTTCGATACTTCTTAACATCACAGTTAAGGATCAAGGGTCTAAGAAACTGGATATTTTGTTGTTTTCCCGATGTTTGTGGATTTTGAATACATGTCCTCATGTAGATATAGAACTTTCGCGAGCTGATGTGGGCTGCCATTTTATTCCGGAAGTGGATGTTACGATTGAAAAAATACGAAAAACATGAGAAAGACAACAATAACAGTAACACCGCCATGCCTGTTCGCGGTCAGTGCAAGCACGCAAGCCCTTTTCACGTGCTTTTGCAATGGGACTTGGCGCTTACGCAATGTTCGCGAGCCAAAATGAAGGCGTTCATCAGAAGATCGCAGAGCACGCGCATATCGCATACACCTGTAGGAATTGTACATCAGGCCTCGAACCGGACTACCACGGTTGCAAACCGGTGGACGCTGTACCGGATCACAGCCGTGGTCTTTTTTACTATCGCGATGGACATTGGTCTTGTGATTTTCACAATATTGTAAACTGGTAAGTGGTCAACCGCTATGATATAACCTGGGTTAAAGCAATTAGCAAGTTTGCATTTCAGAGTGGAAAAACCCTTATGCGGCCGCAAACCGGGACTTTTACTCTAAGTGCAGTGGCAGATCTACAGGTAGAGTACAGGGGTGGTGGGGGTGACGTGTTGGGTGGGGGGGCTCCTTGGACTGCCAAGTTTAAAAAAAAAAGTAGAAGTGCAAGTATTGTGAGAAGGTATGATACTTTTCAACTCGTCTGGTAACTTATTAAGTGAACAACCAAACACATGATAACTCTGGATATGATATAACTTTTACTTGATCTAAAAAGACGTTATCATGGACTGCTTTTTATGGTCTCCATTGCGTTAGTAGATGCCAGGAAAACATCACTTACGGGGGTTCAAATAGCAAAAAAAAAAAAAGAAATTGGCGTGCCGGTACGTCGCTCACAGACGTTGCCACTTTGCACCTTGTGGATGATGCTCTGCGTCGTCGTTATGTCAATCCCAGGGACCGCGGAGCCAGGGGGTTGACTCTAACCCTAACCCTAACCGTAGCCTCCCCCCACCCCCAACTATTTGTGCAAAAACAAAAATAGAGCATGCAAGTATGCTTAAAATCGCAAGCTGGCAACCCTAAAAATGAAAAATCTCCTTAATGTGGGAGTTGAGATACCCCCTCCCATGCCCTCCTCCCTTGCAATACCCAGCTCAGCCCCTGAAACTCCCCCTTGGTGAAAAGCTAGATCTGCCCCTGAAGTGAATGCAGCAATAAAATGTTAGTAAATTATAATTTGTATGGGGTTATGTTAGAACACATCAGTGAAATCTGAGAAAAATCTTATACACGGTTCAAAAGTTATGAATTTTTAAAGTTTTAATGCCGCCATCACTGGATGCTGCCACTACTGTAAAGTGATGAGGTGTGTGTGGTGTAGTGAAATAGTGATATGGTAGGGATGTTTTTTGAGAAGAATACCAAATATTACTTCAGCCACCTCTCCTAGACAGTGTGATTTGCTTGCGTCAAGTGGCATTCAAATGTATTTTAACCTGTTTAGGACATGTCCTGAGTATACTCGGAAAAGTGTCTATGGGAAATGCATGTTGTAGCAAAATCAGCCCATTCTCAATGGGTTAAGAAGCAGCTCAATGCAAGCTGTGAATGAAAACATTTAGAGGATAGAGTCCCTCCCCAACCACCCCCCCCCCCAAAAAAAAAAAAAAACAGAAATAGAGAACAAACACAAAGCAGAATGTAAATCAATTAATAGGGCAACTTTCTTTGTTGTTGTTGTTGTTGAATGTTACATTGTTTTCCTAATGAGAGACAATGGGTAAAAATTTAGAGACCTTCATTTTGATATCTCCAGAAAAATCGTAATTAGACCCGTAAACTTGTTTTTTATTTGTAGTGCTAGTGCAATACAGGCCACAAATAATACAGCATCAGAAAGCCTAATATTTCAAGGGGAAATCCAGTCTAGATATGTTAGTCTTATTAGAAAGAGTAAAATATCACGAGTTCAACAGTAAAATTTTGATTGAAATTGGGTGAAAAATAAGGAAGTTACATGACATTTTGAAGTTTCGCTAATTTTTCAGGAAACAGTTCTTGAATGGTCAATATGAATATGCAATACGGTGTATGGAAAAGTGAGCATGTCATACCCTCACATCTTGTCATTATAATTTCTACATAAATTTTGAAATTTCCAGGTTTTCATTCAAACGCAATTATGCCTTAGGCTCATATCCTGATATATCTATCTGATTATTATTCTGAAGTTATTCAACCAGGAATTTCCATGTTTTAGGCTTCAATGACGGAAACATTGAATTTTGGTCATATTTCATACACGATCAATGGAAAATTGTGAGGTTAGGATATGGTCAGCTCACTCATTTGCATACTATATCCACTGTACAAGAGCTGTTTTGCTGAAATAAGCAAAATTTAAACTTATTATAACTTCTTTTATCTGAGTTCAATCCAATTTTTATAATTGAATTTGTAATATTGTACTCTTTTTTTATCAGACTAACTTCTTTCTTTTTTTTTGGGGGGGGGGGGGACTGGATTTCCACTTTAAGTTACATTAATCAAATTTTTTTTTGGATTCATATCTTTTACTGACACTCAGTGAGTGTAACCTTCCTGCCAGATTTCTGTTATTTCCTCTGTTAAGTTTAGGATAACCTTCTTGATTTCATTTTCCAGTAACACACATTCTGGCTGCCTGCATAAAAAAAACCAACAACAACAAAAAACCCAGTAAAGTGCAATGTGTGACATGAAGTGATGACAGACATCTGGGGACCGTTTCATGAAACTTTTTGTCAGTGATTTACACTGACAACTGTTAAAAGCTACTGAAATCCTTGTGTCTGATTGGCTGATAGCAAATTTGTCGGTGAAAACCTCCGACGAACTTGTTGATGAAGCGCTCCCCGGGGGGGGGGGGGGGGGGGGGGGGGGGTGTTGCATCAACGTTTGTTGGCGCTGACAACTTGAATCACCATAGTAACAGTCAGTGACCAGAGCATCTCAGCCAATCAAATCAAGGATTTTGCTGAAATTGGTCAGCGCTGACAGTTGTCGGCGCTGACAAGCGTTGATGAAACACCCCCCAGGGCCCTCATTTGAAATTAGTCACTCATTATCACTTCTCTGTCGTAGGCCTCTCCCCTTATCCCCATTTTTTTCTTTGTAAGTAGGGATTAATTGATTCAGCAGTCATCAGTGTCGAATGTGATTTTGTTGTTGCATGTCAGATGATAGACCAGTTTGATACACAAGAGTAGACATAAATTTGAGAAATATTTGATAGTCTATACTGTTCAAATGGCAGTTTGTGCACATATTTTCATTTACTTTCTTTTCTTGGCTTTACCCATCTTGTATGGAATGACATACAGTACAGTAACCATTGATTGAAGTCGTGTCAAGAGTGCTTTTAGCCTATATTGACATTGAAGAGCTAAACAACGTTGCAGAGATGGGTCGATTTCCTGCCACGGGAAACAGGTCCTTAGGTAATTACTCTCGGTCTCTCAGTTTTTATGTAGTCAGTGATTTTATCTTTGAATGTGAAGGTTAAGGAGAAATACCTGTAAGTTGACTTTCGAAGAATGAAGATTGACTTGCACTGTCATCAACGGGTTAATCATTGTCACATGAGAAGTGAGAAAATCTAGCTTTTATATTCACTTTCCTTTCAAATACAGAGCTGCCAAATTGCAATGCTTTCATCATAATTCCGTGATAATTCAACTATTTCATGATATTTGCCCCTAGGTGAATAACAACAGTTCTATTCCAATTTGGGTAAGATGTTGTTGAATTTGATATCTGGTTGTGCCAATGATGATAATTAAAAAAATACTTATTGAATACGATTTCTTTCTTGCAAACATTTAATTCTTATATGATCTAAGTGTCGGAATCTGTATTCATTGTACTGGTTTTTATGTTATGGTGTCATTTGTGTGTGCATAAGAAATGAATTACATTCATGTTAGTAATATTTAAAGGAATTACTTGAGTACATACTTGAACATGAAACTGAAATTTAGTATAAAACACAGATTACTTAGGATGTGTGCATCTACATGTATGTATGCATGTAGGTGATGAACATGATACAGAACAGCCAGATTTATTCAGATGTGGGGTGCACAGAGAGAAAAGAAATCTATAAAGATGTAGGTACATTGTACATAAAAGTGTTCTGTGAATTCACAATGGTAAATGAACCCTTGTTGATTTGATAGTTTCTAAAGATAAAAGATCTTAAACTTTGTCTTGTCTCCTTGAAATGTTTGTATGAACACTTTTGAATGTGTGTTTCAGAAGATGTATTATGCTCTGACAATGTTTGACATAGTTACAGGATCCCAATAACTACATTGCATCTAGTGAAAGGACAAAGTAGCAATACTGCCCTCTTGTGTTAGTCCTCTTGAACACTCTGAACCACATTTGATCACCGTGAATGGTGAATGGATGCAAAATTGTCCCAGCACTCATATCTTACTTTTTTGGTAAAAATTACTTTTTTAGAATAATTGTGAGATGATCAGTCTAGTGATGTCCTGTCCAAATCCTAGGTGTTTCACCCCAGAAATGAAACCACTTCAGTGTGTCAAAAGAAAGACGATCCAGTTTGTTGCCATGTTTTTATGCTCTCTTGAAGAATTAACATTATTTAGATAGGAGGTTTTGTCACCCCAACAGTGATATGTGTTTTTTGTTTTTTTCTGCAAAATTTTCAATTAAGGACTAATATTCTTGAAATTTACAACTTGCATGACATATTGCCTGTGATAGCACAGATACAGCATACCAGTAGGTTGTCTTTTATGTTAGAATTCACTAACTTATCTCTAGAAAAAGAGTATTTTAAATTTGCATTTGATCACAGTGGTTCCTGATGGTGAATTAACCACTTGTCAATTTTCCCGACTAGTTCCAATATCATTTCTGCAAAATATATGGCATATCATAAATACAGAATGTCCTTGCAGAAAGTATGGCTTAGCATGAAATTAAAGGTGGGTATGCATGTTATACTGGCCACATTTGTTTACTGTACGAGCTGAAATTTTCGCGATCTTCGCGAATCGCCTTTGAACCGCGAAAATAACAACACGCAAATAACTAATTTAAGTTAGACCCTCGCAACCGTGAAATTGATAACACGCGAAAATGTCCTCCAAGCAGCAATTCGCGAAAATATCTGTACGCGAAAATTTCAGCTCGTACAGTACCTGATGTCATAAAATTTGCTCTGGAGGTGTCTTGTGAAAAAAATCTGGCCACCTAATGCTTTTAATGGCAGCACCCACAGTGTTTCAACTTTTATTGCCTGGCATTAGGTGAAATTTTGAAGATCCTATTGTGTACATAATTTATACATGCTCTAAAAGCTCCTGTACAAGTTTACTTGCATAGATATGTAGAGATCTATTATTGGTGGGAGAGCTATGGTTTTGTTACAGTTTTGGTGGTGCTGCCCTCATTGATCCATCTTTTACAGCCCTGGGAGAGCCACCCAAACCAGATAAACATAAAGTTGCTAATTATACATGTTGCCTGTGTATGGCTGGTCATGCTAAGCTCCTGTAGTTTTTGGTGATTCTGCCCTCAGTGTTCAGATGTTTGTAGGCCAGTTTGTCACATTTTTTGTGTAAACTCTACTGGGCACATTTCTTGCTGTGTTTAACTCAAATTTACATTTTTGTGTTCCATGATGGGAAGATATGTATTCTATGTACATATGCAAAGGCGTGTTGCTTTTGGTTGTAGTGCGCAGTTCTCAAGTTAATACTCCACATGAATAATACCCCAGATTTTCAATCTCTAATATAATTCTATTCATTAGGAGAATTTGTAACATATGGTCTCTGATATGATATAGGTACTCCATGGCAGTGAACATTATTATGCCTCCACCAGAAGGACTGAGGGGCCTTATATTTTTTGGTTGTCTGTCTGTCTGTCTGTCTGTCTGTCCATCTCACCTACACTATGTTCATGTATGGTAGATCTTTCATTGTGATATACAAACAAACATTCAGGAAAATTTCATGGTGCCTGGACCACTATGCTGCATGAGGTGCTAATTTGATTTTTGGTAAAATTCCCTAGGGTCAAAGGTCAGTGAACTTTTGGGGAAATTGTATACAATTGAATCTACATGTAGGTGTAACTTCATCCAGGCATATCTAGTGGTACTAAAACTTTGTTGAACAGGTATTGATGAACAAACAGTTATTTGCATGAAATGATAGTGTTGAAAGGTCAAGGTCAGAGGTCACTGTACTTTTTTGGGGAAAATGTTATTTCCAGCTGCTACTTTAGCTATGAATTCCCTGTAATTATGTAAATTGGGGGACTGGGCACAAGTGAATTGACAATTATTTTTGTGAAAATTATTGTTTTGGGTAGGTCAAAGGTCATTGTACTCTATTTAGTAATATGGCATAAATCTATCATTCTTTAATCAAAGTTTCAGTTAGGAATGTTCAGTAGCAATATTTACCGGGTGCACAAGGGTAGAAATGAATATAAAACAATCAGTCTCTTTGAATGACAGGGGTGAAAAGTCAAAGGCCAAGATCAAAGGTTATCAAAATTTAGCTGAAAT
Source organism: Diadema antillarum (assembly GCF_040938485.1). Taxonomy (NCBI): domain Eukaryota; kingdom Metazoa; phylum Echinodermata; class Echinoidea; order Diadematoida; family Diadematidae; genus Diadema; species Diadema antillarum. The sequence continues at coordinate 197,663 of NW_027272197.1, read as the reverse complement.
GTCATCTTTTACTTAAATCCTAGTTGACCAGTGCAACACTGGAATTGCCCTAGGTTTACATGTATTTTTGTTCAAAATGCTGGAATGGTCTGTGATATTCCTCCCTCGCTTACAATTTTTTTAATTTTGTACAGAACATTGTGTGACTTACAAAGTCAAACACATTTTCTCTTGTACTGATAGCTTGACAGTAATGTAAACCATGCATCATTATGTTTACCATCAATGTATGCTTTTTTTTTTTTTTGAGAGGGGGATAAAGGAGTAGGGTATGGGACAAAGCATGCATATTATACTTTGTATGCATTCCATGATCATGTTACTTAATACAATATTTTTCAGATGTGAAATTAGCTCATGGAGTTATTATTTCCACTACTTCATTGTGCAGATCACTGTACGTACATGTACCGTACCTGTATTTTGTATGGAAAAGGTTATTTCTAGCCATAACTTCTGTTTGAAATATATACAGGAGTAATATCATCAGGTGAGTTAGAGAAATTATGATGCTGGTGTAATGAATCTATTGATACAACATTTGCTCAGCACTACAACAATTGCTCTGGTCTTATTTTCTGCAATGACTTTTAAAGAGGGAGGGTTGTGATAGGGTATCTTTTTCTTAATTTGATGTGAGGATTAGGTTTTTAGGGTTATGTTTGTGGGTAGAATTTTTATTTGGCCTAACGTGCAGATATTTCATAGGAGCAATTGTCGCAGGAGCAAATATCATGGAACTGCTGAATCTATATTGCAATGCACCAACTCATGGCAAATATTGTTGATTTGTGGTGTGATCTTTGCAGCTCAGAGAGAGGTAAAGGTAGAAATTGCACCAGCCAAGCAAACACACCAGCTACGTAGTGCTATCTCTGTGATTGCACAAATAGAATGAATTGCCCCAGTGTTTTCTGTCATTTTTTTTTTGTCTGTGTCTGTATCCTTTTGCAGGACAATAAAGTGTAGATGTATTTTATTCTCAATTTGACCTTTGAATCAGTTTCAGAAAAACTGCTTGATTTATGCATTATGTTACGCTATATGCATGTACATGAGTTTATGCCACTCCCCACTCAACCTTTGCTCATGTGTATCGTATGATCAGCAGAGAAGCAGAAGGACACATGTACCATTTACAAATAGACTCTGTTAAGCTTGCACTCATGCCTTTCTTGCATACAGGTGCACATTTTGCTTGGTACCTAAAGTCCTGTCACCAGATTTTAACATGGGATCTGTATCTTATTTTGCAGTGGTTGTCGTTGTTGTTGCTGGTGCTGCTGCTGATGGTGCTGCTGCTGCTGTTGTTGTTGTTGTTAATGTTAATGTTAATGCAGAGAGAGGGGTTGATGTAAATGCCATGAGATTAAGTGTTTAATTAGTGCTATTTGCCAAAGGAATGTTATTCAGGATTAGTGATTCTAATGGTGCATAAATGTTGCTGTCAGTAAACACTAGAGACCATCCTTTCCTGTTGTACCTACAGAGGTTGTAAGGCGTTCACATCATGGTAAGATGAGCACATGCTGCATGTCATTGCAATGCATCTAGATTGGAATAGGGGTTTATTATATTTATAGATATTTTTTTTTTTGCTTGTATGGTGTGTGTGTGTGTGGGGGGGGGGTGTGGGTGTGTGTATTGTGTTATGAATGGGATGTGTGCAGTGTAGCTGTGTTCCACATACTATGTATTATTATTGATAATAATGATAATGATGATAATAATTTATCAGTTCTTAGAATCACATCATGTCTCTATGCGTGTACATACAATGTATGAAAAAAAATCATTCAAACATTTCTGTATTTTCACTAACATAATCAACAATTAACAAAAAGATGAGTTTTTAACTTAGCTTTGAATTCAGTTCAATCTGTAATACATCTTACGTTGAGGGGGAGAATTGTTCCATAATGATGACACCATTTTTCCAGTAATCTGACATCTTTCTCATATTCTCTCATGCTATCAATGGAGTCGGTAAAAGAAGACTCCATTTACATTTTTTTCCTATTATGTGACACATTATCCAATTTTTAGCCAGCATGGTATTGGTATAAATGTCTTGTTCAGGACAGTTGCATTAAGATGTAGATTGCATATTGTTGTTGTGTTTAACACACACACACACACACACACACACACACACACACACACGCGCGCGCACACGCACACACACACACACAAATTGCCCTAGACAATACTGACATCAAATCAGACCATGATGACTTATAAACAATGAAACATTGCATATTCCTTTGGCAAAACCTCTATTTATTAAGAAAAAAAAATGAGTGGAATTATTTGTGTCTGTGCATGCCATAGAGATTATTAACCCATTAGGGCCAGTTCTTGGTACACAGCTTGTAAAATGAACAGTGAATAGATCATGTAAAAGCATGAAGTCATATCGTATATTTGTGTGCTGTGAGTTTGATAGAAAAGCAGGTTGCTGTGTTGTAAAACTGGAAGGTGACAATGCAGACAAACATACAACTGTAGTTTTGAGACTGAGACACGCACAGGCACTCTTCACTAGTATAGAATTGTGTTTCCCTCCTCAGCCCCTCCCATTTCTCTCTCTCTCTCTCTCCCTCTCCCTCTCCCTCTCTCTCTCCTCCTCTCCTTCCCTCACTCCTCCTTTTCTCTCCATCTCCTTTCATTCCTTCCTCCATCCCATTTCTTCTCTTTTTCCACTCGCTCTTTTCTGAGCTGTTTTCACCAGTGTAGTCGTGGGCTAGACAAGGGAGTACATAGAAATTGTAATTTGGATGTGGCAAATGAGTGAGGAAGCACTGTGGTTTATTCAAGACGTGTGTGCTATGGTCAGCGAGTGTGATATTCTAATTTCGCACTCCATTAGATATGTGATGGATCAACCTAGATATCTATAGCCTGTCCTGGTGAAATGGACATTTACCTGCAATTGCAGTGAAAGTGGTAATTTGCTTTTCCCTTGTAGCTATAGACAAAATGCACCCCCACAGCATAATGTATTCAAATGACTTCATGAGAAGAGGAGCAGTAGCGAGGTGGTGCATCTGTATGTTAATGTACAATGTAATAATGTATACGCCACATATATAGAGAGTGTGATATTTTGCGAATCGGGACTTTCCGACAATTTTTCGAGTGATTGAATTCGTGACCTTGGAGTACAGGGCTGGCTGGAGAAATGCATGCATACATGGCACATTCATGGCGGGATCAGAGTTCATATATTCATGTGTTTAAAAATCTACAAATAGCAACTGACATGCGAAATTTACAAAAATAAAGACCTTGCAAAATATACAGCGTATACAGTAGCTTATGCTTCTTTTCCTGGACAATTACTTGACCGTAGAATGTACAAATTTGTGTACAAGTCAAAGCTGCGATGTAGATGAAAAAAAGAAAAACAGAAGAAAAAAAAAATTGACAGTATTCCAAATTATCCAAATCATTTGCAGTAGGATGAGTGGCAGCAATTAACACAGCCATTAAGTCAGAAGGAATTTCCTGATTAAAACTCTTGTGAATATCAAAAGTCCAGTCAAGGAGTTTAGCTTGCACTTTCAATTTTCATACTACATTAGTGGGGAATGACTATGAGACGAGAGCGATTACAATAGCAGAAGTGTAATGTTGCAAGAAAACTTAGCTTGTTTTGTACACATACAATGTAGCTTTTTTTTTTATACCAAATTTCCCAATACCTCGTCTATGTGTACCATTTATAAAAGGCCAAAAATGAATAGGAGAAGGAAATAATGAGTTGCAGTTGGAGAATGAATTGTGTATTAGGGGGGGGGGGGATATTTCATTAGATGTACTAATCATCATTAGTGAGAAAATGTGAATTAGGGCTGTGTATTGAGTGGAAGGTGGCTTGAGCAGGAAGAAATTAATGTGGAGTAAACTCCCAGCTCAGCATTTTAAGAGCGATACTCATACACCATAGGAGGTGTTTGGGTGTGTGGAAGTGTGTGTGTGTGTGTGTGTGTGTGTGTGTGTGTGTGTGTGTGTGTGGACATGCTTTGGCGTCTGTGTCTACATATCTGTGAGTGTGTTTTGTATGTGTGTGTGTGTGCATGTGTGTGCGTTTAAGTGTGTGCATGCTAGGTTGCTTTTCCCATCTCCTATTTCGACTTGGCGTGTCGCCTGAAAACATTACCATATGAGCTGTGGGATGGAGGTTGCCTGTGAATGAGTCTGAATGCATTCTCACTCGCTACCGTCCCACCATCCCTGGTTTGCTGCCGTCCTTGTCCAGATTCGCTGGGTTCAGCTGAAGAGGTAGGTGACGTTTCACCGAGAAAAAGGGGACGCCCACCTCGTGATTATGCCGATGCATTATACAGTAATGGCTCGAGTAGAACCATGAACTTTAGCATCCCTTTATTCAGTTGTTGAATGATAGAACTTTCTCCTTTTTGCCACAAGGAAGTAGAAACCAGTCAAAGCAGTGAAGATGCACAGTAACTAAAACTGATATCGGAGATCTGAACCAAACAAGCAGAACTCGTATCGGCACATTCGCTGGAGAGTACGATGCAGCTGTTGTCAGACAGTGCAGTTAGTCAATAACCAAGTCTTTTAAAGCTGAGAAAAATTTCAGGAGTAAGACTAAGTGTGCACATGGCTAGAGGAATGAGCGCAACTTGACGTTTGAGGCCATTTATTTTGCCTCGCTGCGTGCTTGTCAGAACCCTGTCCCTGTCGAAAATCGGCCATTTGCATCGGATAGAGATTGCTCGGAAAAGAGAACATCTGGAAACACCACATATGATCGCCAAGTTCTCGAGGCTTTGGAATTTTGCTGCTACACCACTCCTCACTTTGTATATAGTGTAGAATTGTTGTTAGTATAAGGAAAAGGCCCATCAAAATTCCAGATTTCAATGCAAGGTTTCCCTTGCAGTCGAGGCAAATCATTCAGTCTGCACCAGGCCTTGGGATAGTGTCTTTCACAAGGGTCCTCAAAGGAGGTAAACATGACGTCGGAAACTCTGTATCTGTGCAACTTTCGCGTGTCGGTGGACGGGGAGTGGCTATGTTTGCGCGAGCTAGGGGATCTGAACATGTCGCCCCAACTCCAGTCTCCGGCGGAAGAAGGTATGTTGATGGTTCAAATCCCCTTCAGTTGTCACTGCAGAGAAGGGTTGTGGAGAAATTGTAATAATGGTTGATGGACTGTCTTGAATGTTGTGCATGATATTAAAAATGTTATGAAAGAATATGAGGCATATATGTCATCAATTTATCTAAAGATGACGAAGGAGAGAAATTGAAGTTGAATGTTTCACATTAAAAAATGTGCCTCCCCCCCATTTGTTTTCTAAAAGGGGAGTGGCAGATACAGAGGTCAGAATGCTATGGGATGGATGGAATGAGTGAGAGAGAGTGCCAGGAGAACAGAAGAGGAAGAGAAAGAAGGAGAGAGAGGGAGGAGGAGGAAGGAAGGGAGAGGGAATTCTGACAGGTAATCATGAATCAAAGAAGTATTAAAGCACTGCACAGTTACCATAGAGACTGTGTCTCTTTATGCACTGATCGTAATTGGTAGCGCAATGCGCCATTTCTGCAGTGTCCCACACACTTTATAGGTGAATGTATGATAAATATCCCGGTGCAGCATGATGCAGCCACCTTGCGGGACATCACAGTAATATTATATAGGCAAATCGATCCTCAGATCAGTGTATAGAAAACAGATGAATCTGTGCATCCATAACTGTGACCGTGCACCTCAAAACGAACATAAAGTCGCACACACTGATTTTGCGTGAGGACTGAAAATAAGTGAAATGGGTCAACCTAGCCGAACTTGACTTTTTCATATTTTCTGAAAGAGCGGGTCTTCTTTTACATTAAGCAAAAATTTGGTATCATAAAACGGGCAGGAAAGTGTGTTTTTTTAGCAGTTTATATCGAACATTTTTGGTAGAATAGTGTGATTAGGTGTGTCTTTAGAATCCCTTCTTCATTTCTGAAAAAACCTTGTCCACACTCTTCACTTTCAACTCTAATAACTTTTGAAAGGATAGTGCTACTGCTTTCAAAGTTGGCGTTGATTATGGACAGAATGTGTTAATGAGGCATGCTTAATTTCAGTTTAATCTGATAATCCCTTCATTGTTGTTACTCTGGTGGTTTACTTCCTGTTTTTTGTCCCATTCATCGCACAGCCAGCACGGTTTGGTAAAGATTAAGCACTTGGATAGACACTGTACTTCAGAGCCTCTTTTCTCAGTTCACACTTTTCCTGAGTTTGTGCTTTCTTTCCAATATGTAGATAGGTTAGGAGAGTCCATTTGATTTGAGTTATACACCATTTTAAAGCTTAAAGTCGGTTCTTTCAGAATGAGGTCTTAACTAAAAATTCATGTCTGGCGACTTTTTGTTTGTTTTGAGGTGCAGGGTCACAAATTATCGATCTATCTGTCTATTGCATTTATCCATCTATCCATCCATCTACCTGTCTATCTTTCTATCTGAGTGTTTGTTTGTGTATATTGTTTGGTGTTGTGGATAATGTTCTGGACTCTGAAATGTGAGATTCAGAGTTCAAGTTCAGTCTGGTACATGTAATCTGGTAGAGGCTGTAGATGAAGGTATCCATCTTGTTTGAGTCCTAGCACTGGCTACCTGTCAGTGTTCGAATACCTGGTGGTAATAATTATCGCAGGGCTTTCTGAAAGAGCATTGTAGACCATAGAAAGGCATCAGTTGGTTTATAGACCATAAGAATGATATCGAGTGTTACAGTCGCATAGCCATTTGTGCGCCATCACAGTTGTCAGACCTACAAGTTGCAGTTTTCAGATACCCCAGTGATATACATTGTAGGATTAGATACCATTTAAATGGATTTAATATACAGGCCTATATTGCCCTCCATTGTTTCAGATGATATTTTAATCTTAGATGCTAACACATCCCTGTGATAACCACCATTTGAACTAAAATACTTCACAATAACTAGAAAAACAAACACCTGTAATACACATCTCAGACTGGTCAGTCAAAGCATATGAATCCTTGTATATGCAGCTGAGACAGCAGCATCCCTACTTCTAATACTTTGTCTGATACTTGTTATTTGATGCACGCTTGATGGTATCCAAGAACTCAACTGGACTGCATGGGTCTCTCAGGCATGAGTCTGATTTCAAAAATCAGTACGGTCATGTCTTCAATGGTTTGTTGACTTCTGTTTGGATGTATCACTTGTCCACTACTATTACTCAAATACATCAGTGAGCTACAATATCAATTGCTTTCCTTTGCTCTGAATTCATAGATTGATAGCATTCTTCAGTTTGCATTCTGATTGGTTGAATCAGTTTTATTCCAGAGGGAGTCTTGTGATAGTGAAGGTATCTCCCTTTGTGCAGAAAAGCAAACAGCATGTGCTTTTGTAAGTATGTATTGATGGAGTAGGTTTACAGTCCATGACCATTTTACCATCTTGTCAGAAACATCCTTTTACTGCAGGATATGAATGTATTCATAGTATTTTGTATGTCTGTTCTCATGTCAGTGCGATTGTTGTGTCACAAGCCAAACTCTGATATTCTAAGGTTTTCTGTACTGTAAATTTCAGACATTTTCATGTTATCAGTGAAATTCCTTTTGCTTTTGTTCAGTCATGTTTCCATCCAAAAGTTGCCTCATTTAGCAATAAAATGTGATCTCTTGTAAACATAAATTTTGACTCACCTGCACCTAAAGTTCCACTCTTGAAAACCAACCATGATATTTTGTTATTAAGGAAGACATGCAACTTGGCAAGTCCTCTTTTTATCAACTATTGCTACATGTACGTGTGAACATTCACTATTAAAAGAGCAAATGCCTATCAGGTACCTCTGATAACATCTATGGTAATTGTGTAATCAACACGGCCCTGTTCATGGGGGTGATCCCAGTTCATGGTTAAATTCATACTATTTCACAATTTTTGAGTTAAAGCAACAACAACAACAACAACAACAACAACAACAACATAACAACAACAACAACAACAACAACAACAACAACAACAACAGAGGGACATAGACCTATTAATTTCTCACATGTGTGTGGTACAGCAACTTATCCAGCTACAAACATCTGCATTACAGATAACCTTTAAGGACAAATGAAGTATTTAAAAAAGACAGTAATTCATGTACACTATTCCCCTCACATGTCCCCTTCTTCCTCAGAAAAAAAAGAAGAAAGGCAATCATGTTAAATCTTTTATAATGTCATCCAAATGTCTTGCATTTAAATGTCAAACATGTATTCTCTCCAACTACTCCCAGTGGGGCCTGAGCCTGCTATCATGGTGTTTGATGAGTGCCACAAAATAGTTGATGTGATCATGCAAACTTAATGTTGCATGTATACTGGTACTCTTTTGTTTTGTAGTAACTAAAGATGGGCGGAATGATGGAAAGATAGATAGACAGATGTTTGTCAGTGTGTTTTTCTTTTTTTTTCTCAAAAGAAACAGAACCCCTTTCTTTTATTTGCATAATAGGCATACAGAAGGCAGTACATGTGAAACATTTTCTAAGGCAAAGTAAATCCGTATTCCGTATAAAATGAAAGGATTTTCTTTTTCTAAGGGGGGGGGGGATCAGTTTGAGATAATATCTGCATAAGACAAATGGAGCATGCAATGCAATCCACACTATTGCGATATGACTGAAATTTTTCATTTGAAATACGTAAGTGTAAAAATGTCAGAGGTAGAAATGGTAGAGATAAAATTATCAGGAGTAAAGAACGTCAGAGATGAAAATGTAAGAGGTGATAATGTCAAAGGTAATAATGTCATGGGTAATGATATCAGCGGTGAAAATGCCAGAGGCAAATATGTCAGAGAGAAATTAACCAAATCCAGGGCTAATTGTACTTAACAATTTATGGAACTTAACTGCAAAAGTAAAGAATATTAGAGAATAATGCTAAAATGTATAGTACTTCTCAATATATATAAATGTATTTTTTTTCTCAATCAGTGGTGTAAATCTCTCCCATATACTTCTAAACAGGTACACATGAAAATTGAATTATACACACACACACACACACACACACACACACATTGCATTATGATATGTACTTGTGATTTTAAATTTTCTGTGCATATCTTGTTAATAAGCAACAATAATTCAATCTGAACTTCCATTGAAGACTGTGTACTGTCATTCAGTTACAGAAAAGCCTTTGAAATCTTAAATTTCTCAAAATGTGATAGAAATGAGGGTGCAAACCATTAGTGCCAATTAATGTTCATGTGTTTTCAGCTGCGAAGAACCAGCATGAGGCATAGTCTTAAAGGAAACTTGCTAGATTTCCACTTGTTCAACCTTATTTCTAACATTTAGGTTTTCATATTCACCCTGCACGGCCAGTCACAAAAGTGATATCAAAATCAAAACAGTATGTGCAAACATGATATGCTCTGGCAAAATGTTTTATGACAAGGTTCAAGTATCACATGGTGCAAAACAAAGTTCAAGCAACACTTTGAAGTCAGTTGACAGACCTACGCATATGAAACTTGAAACAAAGAATAACAGGACTGTCCTTGACTACTAATAACTTGAAAACAATATCATGGTCTTAAACTGTCCTTGACTAATAATAACTTGAAGACAATATTATGGTCTGGTAGTTTGAAATGTGCTTTCGGTTGTGTCGTAACACAATTAATGGTGAACTCCAGAAGATGTACTTTTTGATAAGCTAAGTACCATGTTAGACTACGTAATATGCAAATAAGACCAGTCCTTATCATTTCAGTTGTTGAATTTCTGGTATTTTCGACATGTGACAATTTTACCTCTCAACATTTTTGCCTGACACTGATTATTACCTCTGACATTTTAAATTCTAATATTTTGATCTCAGACATTTTTGCCTCTGACATTTTTACCTCTGACATTTTTACCTCTAGTATATTTACCAAGCACCTTTGAAGTAGCCTGTCAGATTTTGATTCCAAATTACTTTACCAGTGCTTCGTAAGAGAAAAGGTAGCACTGTAAAGGGTAAATACCTGTTACTCGCAATTTTCATAGGCTATAAAGCATTAGCTGTTATGAAACAACAAGGAAGTGTAATCACATACACAATGCAGTGATTGTACAAATTTTATCAGAGTTTGGACTTTGGCAGTAAAATGGAGAGGGGTATGTAAAGCCAAGTCCAGAACATGTATTAAAAAAAAAATAATAACCACATACACATGCTCATTGACATACACTTATATGCACAGATATGTAAACACAAATATGATTAAACATGATCCTAATTTAACCTATAATATTCAAATCTAATCTACATGGAAGGGAGTCAGTCTTCAGATATACCTGTAGTTCTTCTGTTGAATTGATAAATAGTAGTAGTAGTAATAATAATAAGAACAATAATAATAATAATAATAATAATAATAATAATAATAATGATAATAATAATAATAATGATAATAATAAGGTCTTATTTATCCAGGGTAGCCTCTTCAGTGTTGCCACTGCTCTACCAGAGGGCTCTGCCATTATTATTACCTCAGCGTTGCCAGGTACCCATTTATACATGTGGGTCAAGAGGGACATGGTGGGTAAAACATCTTGTCCAAGGACGTAAGCGCTGGGCGGGATTCTAACTCGGGTCCTCTTGATCTTGGTTTGTTGTCCACTTTGCGATGTACATTTATTAAAAAACCACAACTACAGTAGCACAGGCCTACTAGAATAGAATTGCCCTTCAACGAATAACGTGCACTAAAGCTACACTAATCAGTAATGGTCAACTTCAGTCAATCAAGATTCTTCTTCTGCATATGTAGTGAATAAATCTGTACACAATTTGATATGGGAATTATGAGCCAAGTGGGCAGTCTGAAACTGACAGTAAAGTTACTAAAATGGTTTCCCTGTAAGATTTAGACATAAATACAAACTCCTGTGTCCTACTGTACAAATTGAACCAGCAAACAAGTACTGTAAAAGTGGAAATTTTGGCGTTGTTTAAATTTTTGCGCATTTCGCGCAACCAGAGACTAGCACAAAAATAAAAGCATGCGAATGTTTTTGCTTGCCATATGTTCCAGTATTTGATGTCTTGATTCTGCGGAATTAAAAACTTGCGAAACTCTTCTTATCCGGCCGGGTGCAAAAAATTAGTCGCGCGAAAATATCCACTTTTACAGTATGGCTACACATGTAACGTTTGCAACTGTCAGTCTTTAATGTGGTCAACCAAGCAGATATGTGACCCGCTACAACAAAAGGGTCCTAAAGTCGCTGACGGCTGAGCCGATAAAATCGAGTTTGAAGTCGCATCATCAAAATTGGTCAAAACAATCGGATTTCTGTTTTGGCATAATTTTGTAGTCTAATGTTTTGTCTATCATCTGCCGAAATTTCGAAGTTAAATGATCAAAGGAAAGGCAAGAAATTGGTGTTTTTCTGGGCCATGATTTTCCGACTTTCAACGTAAGAGAAACGTGTCCGAAGATTTGGATTTAGCGCTGCAGCTAGACTCCGCCCCTAGCAACAAGGGAGTGATCTTATTGGTCAGTGCGTGGCATCCTGATTACTGATTGGTCGTGCGTAGACTGCTGGCGCTAAGCTTGAATGAACATCGCGGAGGTCGCTAGGAGCATGCCTTCTATTGTCAAGCGGTGAAAACTGATAGCGTCGGAAGGAAAAGTTTGAAGGCGTTTTTCTCGAAACTCTAATTTCCTCAACCACTTGACATGCGCTGATAAAATTATCGATATCTCCGCAACCGAGTACTTTTATGAGTTGTGCTATATATGAAATTAAAGTAGAAGAGTACGGTAAGGAAATAATGTCATGCCATTTCCAGAAAATTGACCTCCCCCGACATTCGGATCCTTTTGTTGTAGCGGGTCACATATTATCATAGATGAATTGCTGTAGTTGAATGGTTCTTACATTCATATCTCTCAGAAAACTTCATGTAGACTTCTTGTGCCAATGTGATATCTGCTATCATTCAAAACAGTGTGTTTTATTGAGACAAAATCTACAAAGTCAGATAAATCAGAGTAGTGACCCTGTTATTTATGGTATATCAACCGAAATTATCATCAATTCAATGAGAAAGATGTAATGACAAGCGTTGTGTTGCCAATTGTGGCACTGCGATGCACCTTATAAGAGCTGTATCTGGAAGCTGACCTGGATATTGCCTATGTATTGATCTTTCATGCAATATAGAGCAGAAGTATACTTTATCGTTGTAGAAGACACAAAAGAACATCATGTCCTTGGTTGTATGCTGGACAGGGCCATATTAAGATGATTTGTTATTTTACAAAGCCATTAGAATATATCCAATCTTTCTTTCCACAGTACAATGCTGTATTGCAGTAATCATTATTTCAAATAGGCTGTTTAAAGGAAAAAAGAGAGAGGTATGGGGCCTCACAAAAGGAGGGAAAAAGAACATTTATAGTACAGCATGCTACAACAGAAGACATTCTTTTGTGAGCATTTCGTAGTATTCGTAGAGGAGCAACACCAAATGTGTCTTGTCATGGAGCTTTTGTTTCCCTATAAAGTCTATGCTAGGGAGCATACTAGTAGTGACAGTAGACTTTATCTTCAACATGGCTTAATGCATTCTGTATTTGCTTTATTGGCCATCTGGCATTATGGACACTTTGTGAAGGCAGAGTAGCAGTATGATTTTTAGATTCGATAAAGCTTTGATACAAAAAAAAGAAGAAGATGATTAGGGGATGGCATGAAGATAGAATAACAACCCAGGGATAATGGATCCAGCAGTTTCGTCTTTAGATAAAAAAAAAAGAAAAAAAAAAGAAAAAAATCTGTATGATTTCATGTTTTCTGTTCAAGAGAAATAATTCTTTATTGTTATAAATCATCCATAAGGGATGTCTTGCAACAAGCAGGTACTTGGTTTTGCTTTGCTTTGGTAGAAAGTCAGCCTGTTCGCGATTCTCCCCATATCACTGCTTGCGCTTTTCTATCAGAACAGCGAAATTAATTTGGCCCCCAGACAATGGTAGAAATCAGAAATGCAGCAGATGCTAGTTGCGTCTCCTCTTTTTTTTTTTTCTTCTTTTTTTTCCCCCCACTGGCTGGTTTACAACCAGAAGCCTTGCCGAGAATCAGATGGGCGGTCACCATGGCAATGCTTCCAGCTAGCTGTGACATCATCACTCTGGTAGAGTGGACATGAATGAGCAATCATGTTAAAGGCTTATTATTGACTGTGTCTGAAAGGAAGTGGCGGTTGTATTGACATTCCATGTTGCGTATCATTCGGCAGCCCATGCAGGAAATTAATGTCTAGTCTTGCATTCAGTCCTTCTGATAAGTAGGTCTGGTCGATTTCAAGGAAAACAAATCAAGAGTGGTGTTGAAAACTGCTGTGAATTCACTCAAACGGAAATGACATAAGTAAATTGCATGGCAAATTCATATCATTTGTTTGCCTGATTTGGAGTGACATTCTGCTGTGTATTTCATGTTTATTATTCCAACCTTGATATCAGGTATAGCTATCTTAAAAATACGTAATTTGCGAGCAGTCCTTGAACTGGGTTTTTGATGTTCATGATGCAAATTAGGTCTTGATTCTTTTCCCATTGTTTTTAGAAGGTACATACAAGTAGTATGATATGTCTGAGAGAACTATGAATAATCCACAAAGGTTAGTACTTGTACATGTATGTCACCTCAACTCATTAGGAGGAGATTCATCCTGTCATGTATTTGCAGAATAAGATAATTTTTTTTTTTATGCCTCCACCACGAAGTGTCGCCTGAGGCATTATGTTTGTGGGTTGTCTGGCCATCCTTCCATTTTTTCCATCCGTCCCTCCATCTGTCCATAATCGATTTTGCGGACAGCATAACTTACGATGTAAGCACCGTTTGAAGTATGGATATGAAAGTTTGCATATCTATGTGTGAGTGGACAAAATTTTGCCTATCAGCCATTGGGCTCACGTGCTAAAGGTCAAAGGTCATAGGTATATTGTTCAAATACTAAAATTTCACAATGTCCCCCCATATCTCTACAATGCTTGAAGTTATTTTCATGAAACTTAGTGTATTGTGTATTACAAGATCGAGATGCTCGAGGCTAAGTATTAGGCCATAGGGTCAAAGGTCAAAGGTCATGTAAAAATACTAAAATTTCACTCTTTTTCTGCCATATCTTGGAAAATGCTCAAGGTGTCTTCATGAAACTTAGTACATTATGCTGCCTGACAATGATTCTCTTGGAGGGCTGTGGGTTATGAGGTCGAAGGTCAAGGGTCAAAGTTCAGGTCAAATGTAAATGGTGAAATTACACTTTTTTCTCCATATAGAGATATACCTCAGAAATAACGTAATGTACAGTTAATTTAACCCGTTGAGGATGAGTCCCTAGTATACACGGTGACAAGCATCTATGGGAAATGCGTGTTGTAGCAAAATGAAACCGTCCTCAATGCGTTCAAACTTGTGGATAGTGATGCTGTAGGGAAAGATGCTAAAATTTGGCTGCTTTTGTCAATGTTTTGAAAATGGCTCAAAGTATTGTCATGAAAAGTGGTGTATACAGATAGTGATTATTTGCTAATCATATGAAACCATCATCTCACATTTGCAATATGTTCTATAGACCTATAGGGAGAGTAATGCGAAATAGTGGTTGCATTCCAGTTGCCATGGTGACATTTCTAGTTTTCTTTACAAAAGGCAGATGCTACAATAAACAATGTGGAAACAATGTGACCAAGATGGCAACTTTAAACAGATTCCCATAGAATCAGTCAATAGTCACTCTCATCGAAGAATAGGCCTATAGTTGTTATTTTGCATACATACGTGACCAATATTTTAGCCAGATTATCTCAAGTTTTTGTTCATTTCGACCAAACTATGCACACTGGAGCTTTGATCCATAAACTGATGGAGTCATGAAGTGTTTGGTAATGTTGAGAGTGTGATGATACTGTAGCACGAAATCTAATCAGACTTTGTGCCATCAATCCGCGGTATAACCCGACACCATTTTTTTTTTTTTTTTTTAGCAGTAAGAAGAGAGCCCTGAGATTCGTTGCAGTCCATTTTGAGATGAACTGAGACCAGTAGTCTCTGGCCCTGAATTATAGATGAGTGCGCTGATAAAGGGGAGATGCCGAAGATGGTGCCACCGGTTTCGGACCAATAGGACGCTAGTGCACCAATGTGATCTCTGTAAAATCACTATGAGCAATTTTGACCTTGGTTACATGAGGTGTTGCTTGCGAAAAACAAAACAACAATAGTGAAATGAAAGTGATATTTCTTTGAAAATTTGAGCACTGGTTGTAAATTGTCTGTTGATTTATCCAATGTGTGCTGCTAAACATTGAGCTACGTCATATGACTGTATTTCTGCTTGGCATGTGCATTCATTTTTCTCTGTTTTTCATATTCAGGGATGTCACAAATTTCTTCTTTTTTTTCAACAGAACATTTTATTCATCATCAGAATGAATCTAAGGTAATATATCTATGCATCTTCAGTGCCTTTAATTTCTTTCCTTTTTAGTTCATAGTGGTCTTAACAAGTGGAACCCATTCCTGTTTGATTATTAGTTATTTCATTTTAACAGGAAATGTTCTGAAATAGATGTCATTTTGTGCAACCATTGAGCTGTTTGTAATCAGTTTCCCCATAATTAAGAACATAGTTTCCTTGCTCATGAAGTTAATACCATTTGGTAACCTCAAGCTGAAGTGATGATTCTGGTCTTTAAAATGCAGTTGTGCCCACTATTTTTGAAATAGGACACATCTCTGATGCTCATATCCCATGGCCTTCAAACTTCTATTTTATCAGACTCATCCAGATTTTTATGTCATAATGTGCAAAATGTGAAATAACTGGATGTGCAACTTGAATACTCTCATTAGTTCTTTCATGTGTTTGGAGGGATATCTTTGCATAAAACCATCCTGCAGGTTTGGTGGTATGTGCAAATGTAATTACCAATGGAAGAGATGCCTCTGAGGTGTAGAGCATAGCGTGTGTGTGTGTGTATGTGCATGACAAGCTGAGACTGTAGAGTGTTTCTGAATTTATGGCTTGTTATTAGTCTCAGTGGCATATGCGCTCTGCTTTTCTTTAGGGCAGTGTTTAGGAATGATGATAATAGTTGAGCTTCTAAGGTGCATATAACAAATCAGTGTTCCCTATGTGCTTCACAATAACTCTTGTCCATTTTACACACTAATACAAAGGTATATTAATGAATTACGTTGAAAATAATCATAGAAAATAACATTAAACATACAGCACGCAACACAACATAAGCTGTATGCATTGATACACACAAGGACTGTATGTAGTGCACTTGTGCATTCCTAATGCCAACAGATTACATGCCATATGAATGCTGTAGTTGTGGCAGATAGAAATATAATACCTACATCTCTCTTTTTTTTAATTATTCAAATTAATTATTCAAATTATTTGAAATTTGCCTGAAATGTCACATTCATGGGTCTACAGTATGTACGTGTGTATGTTGCATTATACCGCTCACATGAAACGTGAAAGCCTGATTTTTCTTTAAATCATTATTCATGGACAACAGGAATGCAGACAGCAGGAAAAAAAAGGATTATGATGTGATTTTTTTTTATGCATAGAGAAAATGCAATCGGGGAACCTTATAGGGTATATATGATATTTGTATATAATATACTCTGTATGTATATACTTTTAATTGTGGTTATATACATACTTTGATATGTGAATTTGAATTTGAATGTAAACTTGCTCTTAAAAATGACAGGGAGGATGAAGGTAATTTTTTGGAAGCATTCAAAAAATGTTGTAAGCCTTTTCATTAGAATTTACATAACGCAAGTGTCAACACTATCTTTATTTCAATTCGTATTAGAGGTACAGGTACATAGCTTGGTGCACATTTTAAATCTCTTCAGAATGGTCTGTAGTGTATTGCATCTACAATGCATATAATGCTTGTGCATTTGTGTATGTGTATGTGTGTTTGTGTGTATATGTGTATGCACGCATAATTGCCAGTGCATGTTGGTTGAACAAGATGTATTTGTATTTGTTATGTGGGTAGGATGTGAAGTGGAAAACAGGGGAGGGGCTAGAGAGGGAAGGAGGAGAGGGATAGAGGGGCGGATGAAGTGGGAAGAGTCTCGTGTTTTAAACAGTCCATAGTATGTGTTTTAATATTGAGTGTGGTGTAGCTCCCTAAGGAAGAGGGAGAGAAAAAAATGATGATGTCTGGCTGAAAAGGGGAGACTGAAGCCTGCTGTTCAGGGGAGGGGCCCTGCGAAGGGTTCCATGGGCCGACTGTGATTCGCCGCAAGCAAGGCATTACCTTCTCTGGAAGAGATGCATGGGCTGAGGCACCACGATGCGTGGAGGAAAAAAACACTAAAAAACAGAAAATGCCACCGTAATGTCAGTGTCCATATGGTAGGAATTTTGCACTAATGTGCCTCAATGTGCCTCAATGTCCCAGCCGCCATTACGGTGGCTGATGAGCCATTTCGGGCGGGGAAGGTTTGGGACTGAGGGTTTGTGGCTTTCATGCATGGAGGTGATTATTATGGGGGGGCTGAATAGGATTTTGGTGTTTGTGAGGTTGGGGGAAAATGGGGTTCATGATGAAAGTAATGATGAAATAATTAACAGGTGGCAGAAGAGTAATGACAGTGGATGCAGACATTGTGATTGAATCTATACCGCAGTTAATATGTTCTTTGTGTATTTCTATCTCAATGTACAAGTATGTTATTTCCAGATACGTGTGTAGCATGCTGTTAGTACACAGTATATCTGTGTCGATGTTATCAATGATGCATCAATGTCATCCAGGAATGAATAACCTGATGCATAAATGTAATTAACCTTTGAGCAACTGAAGATTTTGTG
The DNA here is from genome assembly GCF_040938485.1 of Diadema antillarum. Classification (NCBI taxonomy): domain Eukaryota; kingdom Metazoa; phylum Echinodermata; class Echinoidea; order Diadematoida; family Diadematidae; genus Diadema; species Diadema antillarum. The sequence continues at coordinate 179,726 of NW_027272197.1, read as the reverse complement.
CATAATGGCCTATGATTTCGTGGAAGGTATGTAGCATTCTGGTTGATTAGCAATATTGCTCTCATTTTGACAACTTCCTTAATAGTGCAAAAAAGCTCATTGCATGTTTATTTTTGTCCACTATAAGTTATATTTATTTGAAAGCCTATGAAGTCATTGCCAAAAGAATGTGTCACAGAAGTAATTCTGACATACTTTTGTCAACTTTTGACCTCTTTCAAATTAATCTATATAGAAACAAAAAGAAAATGGTAAACCATAAAACTAAAAAGAAACAAAAAACGATGGGTGGTTTTGGGCGGTTTTGAATGTTTCAGTTACTAATGGGTAAACAAATTATTTCCAGCATTTTCATGGCCTTTCTCTCTATTGATAAATGTATGTATTCCAAAGACAAAGCAAAACACTTCTTTCAAATTACATAATTATATATTCTATATAAAAACAAAAAATGGTAAAGCACAAAACTAAAAAGAAAGAAAAAACTGATGGGCGATTTCGATTGGTTTCGGATGTTTCAGTTGCTAATGGGTTAACAAATTATTTTCAATATTTTCATGCCCTCTCTCTGTGTTGATAAGTGTGTGTATTCCAAAAACATAGCAGAACACCTGCAGTACTACATTTATCAACATGTGAAGTTATTTTATACACAATTAGATCACTCCTCCAATTTTATGAGATCCTGTGGATAATGGCACTGCTGTCTGCAAAATGGTGTGGACTTTTTATAACTAACTGGTGCTTGACCATTAAAGAAATGACCATTGGCTTGATTACGAGCAAAAGTTATCCTTGAATAGCACTTTCTATTTAATCAATCCATGGGAAGTAGAGAGATTTGAGGTGTAATTGATTGGCATGCCAATGAGTAATACTGAATGGAGAATGAATTGATGAAGAGAAAGAGAGGGAGATAGAGTATTGTAACCTGTCTGCATCACAGTAAGATAACACTTGTAGCTAGCTCTGGGTGAAAATGCCCCCGATGTGTGTGCGACAGGTTCTCGTCTTCTGCTGATGTAATGTAAGGGTGAAAAGGGTTACAGCGGTGGGGGCACTCGGAGGTGCAATTGTTGCATGTATGTGTCACTTTGTAGAGGCTTCTATTCAACTGATACCCATCATATTCTCCAGATGTTTCATGTCACAGCTGTTGCCTTTGTGAGAAGAATTTGTTGTATGTTTAGTATCATGTGTCTGTGTGTATGTATGTTTATATATGAATATATGTGTATGTGCATGTACTGAGTGTGTGTGTGTATACAATGTACATTAGTGTTTACCAGTATATCTGATTTCTCATTTTGCTTTTTTTTTTTTTGCATTTTGTGTTGCCTGGAATTGATGAATGGAATCGGTGGAAATAGACATTTCTTTAAAGAAATACATGTAAGTGAGTGTGTGAGAGAAGTGTTTATGTATATGTGTGTGTTTGTGTGTGTGTGTGTGTGTGTGTGTGTGTGTGTGTGTGTGTGTGTATGTGTGTTAATGTGGATTTGTGTGCTTCTGGTCTGTATGTTTTTTGTGAAGGTGAAATGTGCATGTATATTTTTGGATACAATGCATACATTCCATTTCATCCATTCCTTCTTTGAATGATCTACTCTCGTTTGTGACATAAAGGTTTGCTCACACAACTAGACGACTTTCTGTTGTTTCACTACCTTTGTTTTTCTTGCATTTTTCTTTTCCTGTTTTCTTTAGATGTCATACATTCTACAGAATATTTGAAGGAAAGCTAGAGTATGTTGCTAACAATAAAAGTTGGCATGCTTCACTTGTTTTGATCAGAAAGACAATCCATGTCATATCTGTTACCCTCTCACAAAGAATTGGCATTGATTTGGATCTCCAAAAAAAAAAAAATCAATCTGTCAGTAGTTTCATTATGTCTGGATTTATTGCTATATTTTTTTTCTCCAAGTACAGTAACACATTTGTACAAAGTATGCAAATAAAAATTAAAAGATATAAATGTCTTGGGAATTGTCAGTTTCACACAACACTGCCCCTGAAGAAAGTAGTGCCATTGCATTACATATTATAATCACACATAGACAAGGGAGAAAACCATAGAGGAGATAGCCATCATGAGCAAAACTTGACAAGGATTAGATCTCACCATATTAAGTTACATTATTTTGCCATTACTTTACCATTACAATACCATTACATTACCATAATGACACAATTTTACTGTGTATGCATTCCTTGATTTTTTTCAGTGAATAAATATTTGAAACATTCATAATTTCCTAATGACAAAATAATGCACATGTACAATGTAATGTATTGTTATACTTTTTAAAAAAATGTTCCTGTACATAGATTTTTAGTTCATTTATCATTTGTAAAAATATGCCTAATAAGGTTCCATATTTCATTTGGGGATATTGACAATTTCTCTACACATTTGCCCAAATTGTACATCATTTCTAATTTAACACACAATGTGTGTATTTGTTTCAAGTGGTACCATGTCAGTGGAAAACAACAACAACGTGATACTAAGTATATAGGGGGAGGGGATGCTGCCTTTGTATTTAAACTCCAAAGCATACATCTATGACATGAAGTCTCATTTTCTGGTGACTCCTACAAAGTGCAGAAAATAATGACTAATGAAGTCACATCTCCCTGCTGTGTCCCCCATCTCGACCACTACATGCTGTGAGCTCACAGTGCATCGGCTGGAGATTAGTCGTGCGTAATATGATTAATTCTTCCACTTACGGACATTTGTGTCCACAGCCAGCTACTCATGATGGGTAGGGTTTCCTAGTACCATGTTAATCAATCTGTTTAAAATGTTGCATCATGTTCATTGCAAGTATTGCATGTTTCATTTTAATACCTTGTGGGCTGAAAAAATTATCATTTTTTTGCTTACATCATATGATTTAATACAATGAAAGTACATTGTTGCTATTTGCAGCATGTTTTTATATAGCATTATTTTGCTCATTTTTTGCTTACATCATATGAATTTAATACAATGAAAGTACATTGTTGCTATTTGCAGGATATATAGTATTATTTTGCTCATTTGGTCTGATGAAGTGGGTAAATCTGCCGTTGATTCCATGTTACCACAGTGTGCAGTTTAGTGCAGCTTGATAACATGTTGCAATTTATGAGAAGTCTTGGTTGTACATAGTGTGGTGAGTTAGAGCTTGTGGTGGAGAATAACATTTTCATCAGTGATTGTATTTAAGGAAGAAAAAGAGCAGGTAGTTGTCTTCTGTAATAAAAAAAGTTGTTATCCAACTCTTTGAGAACGTTATGAATCAGTACAGTATTGTAAATATTCCGTTAGTGCATTGCTGTGGAGATATTGTAATTCTCCATGGAGTCAGTATGTGTTACACCTTGTTCCAGTACACAGTGTGTTAATTGTCTCCTGTGTATCAGGTACCCTGGGTAATTTTATGTTTGGTGTTAGTGTTGGTGTCAGTGCTATCTCAACACTAGCACCAGCTATAATTACAAACTCAAAATCAGCCGATGTGAGCAGGTTGACCTCCAAATCATGATGTAGTTCAGGTTGCTTGTGTTGACCTCAGTGTTCAATGTCATCTGTAAGCTACAGTATTTGTGTTTGTGATGTACATGCTGTCTCTCTATTGGTGAAGAATAACCCTTAGGACTTATCAAATTTATCATTTCAACTGCAGCATTGGTATTAGCATTGCTGAATATCTGAGACTTGGTCCCCACACACATCCAAGTACCTGTACTGTGCATAGCCTATACCAATACATGAGTCACCTTGTAACATACACAAACACTCTAGCTATGGCTACATAAATCTGAGCCAAATTATGATCACGGCATTATGATAAATGGAAAATTTTTTTATGGCAATATAATCTGTCATGATCACATCATTTGTCTTAAGCTAAGCATTCATGACTGTATCTTTTCATATTTGACGTGAACCAAACACAATTACTTTTTCCCCCTGTGCGATTCCAGCAGGATTGGATGGTCTTATGAAGATAGCACTGTTGTTGGAGATCAATAACTATGATCGATGTCGCTTGCGTTTACCTGACCATCAGTGTTGGAGCTCACTTTAACTCAATTGTGTGGGAGAAAACACCAGTGCCAGCACTAATACTGTAATGATGATAATAATAGTAATAATAGTAATGATAGTGATGATGATAATGATAATAATGATAATAATAATGATAATAATAATAATAATAATAATGATAATAATAATAATAGTAATAATAATAATAATAATATTAATAATATTAATAATGATAATAATGATAATAATAATGATGATAATAATGATAATGATAATAATAATAATAACAATAATAATATTAAAGTCTTCTTTGTCCAGGGTAGCCTCTTCAGTGTTGCCACTGCTCTACCAGAGGGCCCTGCCTTTTTATTACTCTAGTGTACCTTGTACCCATACCAGATACCCATTTATACACCTGGGTCGAGAGGGACATAGTGGGTAAAAACATCTTGTCTGAGGACGGAAGTGCTGGTCGGGAATGGAACTCAGGTCCTCCGATTGGGAGTCTTATCCACTGAGTCCCTTTGGGACTCTATTATCCACTACGCCACTGCGCCTCCACTATTTATATCTGAATTCATAAATGGCCAGTTTGTCTTTATACCTGATTTCCAGTCATATTTCTTGTTTCACTGTTATTGATATTATTGTTTTTTTTTTTTGCCCCATTTTTGATTGACAGATGACAGCGTTATCAAGAACCCAGTGTTGGTTGAGAGGGCTAACCTCCTCAACGTGGCCAAGCTGTGCATCAAAACCCTAATTGAGTCCGCCATGGAGGAGGCCCGCATCCTGGACGATGAGTACGTCCCTCTCCAACAATTCTTTGTCGTCATGGAGCATGTCATGAACCATGGGGTTAAAGGTCAGTATCCCCCTCACCCTTTTTACTTTCGCAACTTGGTCTTGAAACATAGGTTCCATTGCTACATTGGTTCCTGGAACATTACTGCAGAGGCTTGTGTTCAAAAATTGAGGAATCAGCTTTGTAAAACAAATTCTATTAATTCTTTGTTACTATGATAATGACACCTCCATCGCTCTGATACCAGTTGATGTTGCTGGGAGATTAATTATTGTGATTTTGTGCTAAAAACTGTTGAAAAAAAGGTTGATTGCTCAAATCCAGATGGAGTGCCTGCACAAGAGACTAGTAATATTCTGTATGATATATCATTTCATGACACCTGGGCAACATAAGAAAACCATTCAGTTTGGATTATATACACTATTTTTTAGTTTACTTTTGCTCATATTTCACTGATTGTTGTTATCTTTGTATTAAACATATTGTGCGCTATTGTGGACTCTTTATTTCAAACACCCATATACTTCTGACTGTATGTTTCAGCAAGAAAGTATGGTGTATATTTTTGCAGTGCTGGTGATTGATGGGAGTTTGAGCGAAAATTGGTCACAACACATCAGCATATCAGACTGCATGCAGTATATCATCCTATATAGATGTTGGGATGGCGCAGTAGCTTTCCAGGCATGACCATCAATGTAGACAAATTTTGTCTGTTTCTGTACAAGCTATGAAGCTCTTCTGTCGTCCGACAAGAGACAACCCCTTTGCTATCAATGTAGGGTGTTCATAGATTTGCATCCAGTGTTAAGTATGATAAAATGGCATGATTATATTGGATTGTGTGTGTGTGTGTGTGTGTGTGTGTGTGTGTGTGTGTGTGTGCGTGTGTGTGTGTGTACAGTATGTGCCAACAGTTCTGAGTAACATTTACAGTTCTAATCACCAAATATTCTTTAAGAACATACTGTCAAGGAGTTGCAGTAAATGAACTGTGCGACTCTGCCACCCCTTTTCTCTATATACGTTGTAGCTCTCTCTCTCCTTCTCCCTGTATCTATCTCTCTCATACCTCCCTCTCTTGCTCTCTTTCTCTCTATATCTATATATCTCTCCTTCTAAACAGAATGTAATTATGCTGCAGCACAGTTCTGTATGCATGGATTGAGTGGCTATGCAAGCAAGCTGTCACAGTGTGTTTGTCTGCGCTGCCTATGCTGCTAAGTGAAGTTGAAGGGGGGGGGGGGTGAGGGAAAGGGGGAAACTTTGGAGCTGTCGACTGGCTTATTGGCTTATTCTTCATATATGATGCTTACTGCTCTAGAGGCATCTTATGTTGCAGAATTTTGTTTGTTCTTCAATTTTGACTTATTCCTTTCATGTGCAAACTTCACACTGAGGACTTTCGCTTACCAGTAGCAGTTTATTTTTAGCTACTGTACTCGAGCAGTTTCTAATGAGAGATGGCCATAGAAATGTTGAATTTAGTATTAGATATTCAGCAATATAAATTTTATTCATATATGGAGAGCGGCAGCAATCTTTGCTGTTCGCAGACTTCAGCAGAGCACCATTTTTTTAGCAGCCAATAGCCCACCTTCTTTCAAATTACTTGCAATGTCCATAAATTTCACCTGCATAAATGACACTTAGTGTCAGTTTCTGAGGTGTGATGACTCTGATCTGGTTCTTCTTTTATGATGATGAGAAAATATGATGTTTCTCGGGGTTGTCCTTTTATCGTATTATCTCCCAATATCCTTAAAGGGGAAATCCAGTCCAATGTTTAAAGGTGAGATGGTACCGTGGTGTTTCTTGTTTGGCAGGTAAGAAGACCTTCCTTGAGAAGAAGAGGTCCTTCTGGGGTGCAGTCGAGTCCCTGGAGAAAGTAATACCAGACTTTTCAGAGATCATCGACAGCGTGAGAAATCTGCCAGGCATAAAGTAAGTTCTCAACAAGTTTTGGTTTTATTTGCATTAATGTTTCTTCTGTTTTTTTCAAGGCATTGAAAAATTAATACAAAACAAGATATGAACTGAGCTATGCTGAGGCTATCACAGTTATTCAACTGATTGGTCCCGAGTACCTCTCCCCCCATGTGAAATGGGGGTGGAACATGCAATACTTATCCATAGATAATATCTAAGGAGAACGTACCATTGATTATGGCCTACATGTAATTCTGTAGGTGCCTTGCACAAGCCCAAACCAAATCTCATCTAAATGTCTTCACAGACCCTCTTGACAAGTGTTTGCTGGCAACCTATTGTATCCAAGATTTGATAAGTTGTTGTTGTTGTTGTTGTTCGTTTTCCATCTGTGAAGATGGCTGGATAGCCCATATTCAGCTACACTAAGCTGGTCTTCCATGGGGTCCAGTTGGTTGTTGGGTGGGACCACTTCACCGGGTTAGACACCCTGCTCTTTGCGATGAATGAATGAAGCGGGATCTTTTACGTGCATGAGCTGTGACTCTCTCATACACGGGACCTCCATTTTATGTCCTATCCGAGGGACTCCATAGAGTCAACATGTATCTTGCAGTTTGCCAAAAAAAAAAAAAACCACCAACAACAACAGCTAAATGGGTTTTGTTTTTGTTTATATTGTATTTGTCTCTTGATCCACTATGGGTGAAAAGTCTTAGAAAAGAAAAGGTATTTTGATAAGATTACTTCAACTCTGTGAGTGCCGTCAGTGACATGTCTGTAAATGATATTGAGGGCAACGTGAGGTAATGGCCCTGAGAGCATTAATTGTAGCACTGTTAATAACATAGTTTCGAGGGGGAGCTCTATAATAATTAATCAGCTGATCTTGGATGCAAACTCTGTATGCATGCTAGTGTCATATCCTGTTGTGAGTGATGATATAACCAGGCAGAAAAAACACAATTAGTTCACATCCCTTCCTCCTTGGAAATTAATACTTGGCCTGTTTATTAAAAAATTGCATGCGGGAAATCGTGCTGAGAAAGTGGAAAGAAAGAACAGAGTAGAAATTAAAGAGATTGCAGCCTTATTGGAAATTATAAAGGGATAATGATCCAGAGGATTATTAGGTAATCTACAGAAGAAATTAGACTTTAATGGCCTGAATGCAGCCAGTTATTATGACCTCAAAATGGGAGAAGGATAGAACAACAAAAACAGGAGAGAGTAAAAACTAGAATGACAGGTTGGCGGTATTCTAGGACAATGACATCAAAGGTAGATAGGAATCCAAGAAAATGAGTGATAGATGAGGTAAATAAATCATGAAATATCTATCTTCTATCTATCTGTTTGTCAATCTATCTATCTACCTATCTATCTTCTATCTATCTGTCTATATACCTACCTACCTATCTATCTATCTATCTATCTATCTATCTATCTGTCTATCTATCTATATACCTACTTGTACCTACCTACTTTGTACCTATCTATCTATCTATTTATCTACAGTGTATCTGCCCGGTATGTATGTTTATAATATATGAATCAGTGAGATACACATATCTTTGGGAGGGTATCTGCACCAGTTTTCAAGGCATATTACTGTAGAAAATCTTGCACAGGGATGATGCCAAAACAATGTGAAATTCCTCATGTTAACATATCACCACCTGCTTTCCATGATGGCACGTCAGTGACAAGAATTTTCATCTCTGCTGCACATAAAGAATATATAGTGCTATTTTATAAAACATAATGTATCTTGTGGCATAAGAGCACTCTATGGAATACCTTCAACAGCAGAGTGACATGGCTATCAAAGTCAACCTTTCCAATCGTTTCGGGGGGGGGGGGACTTTTTGCATTTCCACAAATTACTTCGTGTTCCCTTGGGCATCTGTCTTTTATGCATTCAGACAAATGCACAGCTGCATTTTCTCAAAAGCTTTTTCATCAGCTTGGCTTTCTGAGCCTCTTCTTCAGGCCATTCTCGGAAATATTTGAAGGATATTGTTCTTGTGGATCAGCTCTTCTGTAGTAGTATCTCTATTTCTACAAATTGCTTCCTACAATGTACATGGATGTCTTGATCTTTCAAGCAGTCAGACAGATATATGCGCTTTTTCGAAAGATGTCATTTGCATCATGTTCAAGGCCCATCAAACCATTGTCTCAAATGGACTCCATGTTTTATATCAGCTCTTCTGCAATGTTAAAATGACATTACTGGCATAAAAAACTTGATGTTGCCATTTTCTCGTTTTCCATTTCTAGGACCAGCATCGGACGGGGGAGAGCGTGGTTAAGGCTTGCCATGATGCAGAAGAAATTGGCTGACTACTTCAAGGCCATCATAGAAAAGAAGGATCTACTGATGTAAGCTTTCCTTTTTTTTTTCTTTTTTACAGTCAACTATATGTCCCGATCCTCCCAATCAGACCCATCCAACATTTGAATACAATAGGCCAATTTGAAATCCAGGACGACCTTCGTAGAAACTTTTGGTTTCAATTTCCCAAATGTTCGTAGACCTTCAATGATGATGAGATAATGAAGGTACTGACTTTTCACTTTTGAAGAAATTTAGAATTGTTCATCTTGCAGCCAGATCTTCTTATTTTGTAGTTTCCTTGGCTTTAAAGGGATGGTATAGTATCGCTTGAAATGACTATTCAGCTTTTTAAGTTTTTACTTAGAAACCACGTTTAAAAAAATGTTTAAGAGCATATAATTCTAAGAGGAACTCAAAGTCTATTTGATGAAAATTGGTTTGAAATGGCTGAGATTTCCAAAAACAAAGTAAAACAAAGTGATCCTAGGATCTGTCATTTTGTTGGCCAATTGTGAAAATTTAATCATGAGCTGGGTATTTGCATGACATACAAGATCTTTCCCTATATGCATGCTTTACATCTCTTCATCTGTATACTTGTGAAGTACTTAAATAATGGATGGAAGGGTGTCAAACTTTGAGCGTGTTTCTACTGAGCGACGAAAATTCGAGGTGATGCCAGCCGATGTGTGGTGATACCGGCCGATGCCGGCCGATACCGGCCGATGCGTGGTGACACCTTGAATTTTTCCTCAGTAGAAACAGATCGGGTAGTGGCCGATGCCGGCTGATGCGAGGTGCTCCGTCGTCCATCTATTGAGGTGGTCGATGCGTGGTGACGCGAAGGACGATTCTCAGTAGAAACACACCGGGTAGCGAAATTCGTGGCGTATCGGATGTCTAGAATTTCTCCCCGCGCTTTTCAATCGGTTCATCGCACACACTCCTTCGACACATGTGTACAAAATACGTGTGTACACACAGCGACCGTGTTCGCATCATGCTTTGTTTGTACCAACTCGTTTGTGTATGTGTTATAGGCCCTATACGTTACGTTACATGAGAATTGTGGCATTCATCATCTATTGTTCGCCTAACTTATTGCATTACTAAGCCCTCATCACTTACTTGATTTTACACCGCGTTATTTCATTTTATATTGTCTCGAATCGCGAGAGTACCACATTAGTATGTCGCAGCCTTGAGAAAATCTCAACTGGACCCTCGATCTCCAAAGATTTCTCATCAGTCAGTGGCAGGATACCAGTACAAAGTATGTTAGTTCGGGGTATATTGGATGGAAGACGAAGAGAAATGGCTAATCAAAGCAGGCAGGTCTGAATAACAGGCAATGCGCGCGTGACCCAAATCTGTGACTTAAAAATACCTGACTTCCGGAATCGCCGCATTTGCACGTCACCTTTGCATCACCTCGTATTTTATCGCTCAGTAGAAACAGCTCGAGTGGTCATAAAATACGAGGTGCTGCGTTGGACAAAATTCGTGGCGATGCCAGGGATGTGAGGTGCTCTCAGTAGAAACACGCTCATTGACATAGTCTATACAATCTGCTTGAGATTGAATGCCAGTCTATTTCTTGAATCATAGGCAAGAATAGGAGTGTAAATTAATTCATTGTTACCAACCATGAGGTGTTGTCTTTGCTGCATTATTAATGATTCAAATGAAACCTCGGTTGAGATTGCTGTAGGTAATGCCAGACAGATATCTTATGGATGAAATAGGGGCCCCACAGTGTCTATCATGCCAGACACTCCACTTTGTGACCTTTTATACGCTTTGGGATTTGATTTGGAGGATTGTGAATGTGCATATTTTACCACAAGAGGGCGCTGAAAGATATTCTTGTTTGGATGTCTTTGTGAGTTGCCATCATATGCATTGAAGGTCAAATGAGATCATTTCTTTTGTTGCTACTCCTACTTTCACATGCCAAAGCAGTAACAACATGGAAATGAGTTGATAATTCTAGGTTATATCCTTACCGTTGTGCCTATTTCATTTTTCATAATGTGTGTGAATTGTTCTTTAACATTATGGTTGTTTAATCTTGAATTTGTTATTCATTTATTTTTATTTCTTTATTATCAATTTTTTTGGTCAAAAAGGAAAGACAGCTATACATATGATTGCAAATGCCCCATGTCAGCATGCTCAAAGATTTTACTAATGTAGCTGAATTTTGCCCAGTCATGGGCATATGGTGTTCACACTGTTACAGTATCAAGATATCCCCCTCCCATCGCCCGCCCATTATAATACTATTTTTGTTGTGATTACTTTATACATGCAATGTGCAGAATTGACTTACTCATTCCCATTCCATAACATATCCACTTCCATGATTCTTTCATGAACAGTTTTCTATACAATTTGTAAAGAAATAAGAAACATAGAATCAAGGCTGCTTTGGAAAGCTTTCACATTGGAGGTGAAAGTGATGCGAAGAAATTTGTTTTGGAGTAAAAAGGAAGAAAATGAAATTATTCCTCATTCTCCAATCTCTGGTCCATTCTGCTCTTCCTCCCTATACTAGTAGTTAAATTAGTGCATCCTTGGCGGATGTGCTACGTGCTGCCCAGATGCCACGTTGTATTATAGTTTGATTTCATGTGATCTGTGTTGATTTCTTTGGCTGTCTGTACCCATCATCATACATAAATCAAGAGACTTATTTCATTTGATCAAAAGGAATACAATAATGTACACACTAATCAGTGTGAGGCAAACAAGTAATATATCAACGAAACAAAAGGACCACAACTCAAAGCAAGGGTTGATATGCCTGCAACCCAGAACATAAACAAATTTATCCGATGTATTCAATGTATTTGTGGATGATATGTTCCACAAAAGAGGAGGAGGAAGGATAAAAAGGGCAAAAAAGGTGAACTTTTTGCTTAACCCATTGAGGACAAGCTGATTTTGCTACAACACACACTTCCTATAGACGCCTGCGTGGTTATACTTTAGACTTGTCTTCAATGTGTTAAAAAGAAGCCCAGAATACACGGAAGGAATTTTTAGTGCTATTGAATGACAAGTTACACCATGTTGGCAATGGCACACTGTATTCAGTTCATTTCATTGAATTAAATGAGAGCTATGGAGCTTTGCATTTGATATGCACCAATCACGGCTGCTGTAACAGCTAAAACATTTTAATGTATCATATTTTTCACTGCTTTTTTTTTTAATTTACAAGAGTACAAGGATTTAGGGTTCCAGCAATAACAGGGAGAGAATTCCAGACATCTGAGTCTCATTTCTTGAATGATATCACCATAACAATTTGTGTTAGAATGGCAACTTCTTGAAGCAACAGCCAATCAGGAAGTGAGATTCTTAACATTACCATGACACGTGCCATTGCAGCAAGAGTTGCTGTAATAGCAGCTTTCTTTGATTGGAGCCCTGGACTGTGATATCCGATAGATTGCACAACTGTACTAGTTTTTTGGGTATTACATAAGAGAAATACATATATCAGACAGTCTAGTTGGATAAGAGTGGATCTCTCTTACTTAGATTGAAATAAAAATTGAACTTGAAATTGAGTGGATTCTATGTTTCCCATGCCTTCAGTGAGTGGTACGAGCCCACAGCCCTCATCATGGAAGAAGAAGCCATGGTGATCGGCGGCCTCCTCGTGGGCCTCAACGCCATTGACTGCAACTTCTGCCTCAAGGGCGACGACTTGGACTCGGCCCCATCAGTCATCGACTTCAGCATGTACTTCAAGGATGGCAACTATCTGGACAAGCCCATGGAGGCTGCCTCAGGATCACCCACGTGAGATTTAAAGTGACACTCCACTCATGTTTACACCAATAATATGAATAAACCCAAATTAACTGAACACTGAAAGTTTAATTCATAAAAGAGCAAAATTACTTTATTTTTTTTTTGCATTAAACTGATATTGGTCACATACAGTTGTATGATATGCAACTTTGAAGTTCTCCTCAAACTTCACTAATGTGTTTTAAGCATTTAGGATAAATTTCCCTTCAATGATAGCAAAATGAAGAAATTGTAACCATTGTGTCATATGACCATAAAGCTGTTAGTGATAGTGATGTTTAGTAATATGAATGTTCTATGATAGCATAATTATTGCAGCCCTAAAAATATATTTTTATGAACCAACCAATGGGAGTGTTTTGAGCTAGTGACATCATCACCTTAGCTTATTTGAATATGTGATTGTGACTAATGTCAAATGTTCTTTAGAGCTTGTAGAGGTTTTAAAACCAAAACTGTTTTTTTTTTTGTCAGAATTGACAAAAAATACTGTTATATTCGTTTTACTGTATTATTTCTACAAAAGCCAACTTAAACATCAATTAGAGTTACCCTTTAACTTCCTCAGTGCAGTAAGAGTGCACCAGACTCTGTCAACAACATGCCAAATTTTATGTTATTCCATCAGCTTACAGTGGAGCATGAATGATATGTAGTAGCAAGCACTGAGTTGAAAGTGCACTGTGTTTGGCTCTTTTCCATACTCTCAAACATGTGTGGTCAAGGTGCAATTGATGCACAAATCAGCACTACCTTGAGCAGTCTGGAGCAAGTTTTCATTTTCCTCCGAAATTCCTTGTTAACCAGAAGCACAACATTTGTTATCTGTCATCACCCCCATTATTGTAGTAATTACAATTACAGTGATTCTCATGAAGTAGATCATAATTCCTATGAAGAACAGATGCAGACTATACACATTATCTATTTCTCCATCCAACATGTCTTTCCAGATCCTCTGATAGATTCTGAGGTTTTCATAGTAATCCTCAGGGATTAGGGTTTCCGCGAAATCAGATCGTGTCTAGACAACATTCTATTGCCACAGCAGGTCTGACAGGGCTTTTTTCCCCTGTATATTCCTTTTTTTATTCTTTGTCTCTTTCTCTCCTTGTTTGTTTGACAGTGGTCCCGCAGAAGTCAACCTGACCAACATCCTGGATCAGAAGAATTTTCTGGAGGAGCACAACCGCCACTTGACGTCACAGATCGCCAGCCTGCAGTCCCGCATCAAGGCCTTAGAGGATGCCAACACCAAGATGAAGGAGGAGGTAGTGTAGATGCTGTCACAGTGGGGCCATCATTTTAAGGGATAAGTTCACCTTCATAGACAAGTGGATTTAGTGAAAGCAGCAATATTAGTAGAATACATCTGTGAGAGATTGAGGAAAATCAGACAATCCATTCAAAAGTTAATGAATTTTTGAAGTTTCTGCTCAGTCACTGCTGGATGAGAAGACTACTGCAGCTTGTGATGTCACATGTGTAGAACGATATAAAGAAAATATAAAGAAAATTGGACATATTTTCACTTTTCTCCCATGATAAAAGAACACTTGCCTCTTTCAGAAGGCAGGGTGAATAATATTACCCTTAACATACGTCAGTGACAAGTTGAGGAAATGAACACTTTTTTCAAAAAATTAAATTTTGTGAAATTCTCTTTATATTTTCCTTATGTCATTCTATGCATGTGACCTCATACACTGTAGTAGTCTTCTCATCTACTCGTAGCGGTGACTGCGCAGATACTTTAAAAATTCATAACTTTTGAACGGATTGTACGATTTTCCCCGAACTTTTACTGATGTGTTCTACTAATATTGCTGCAGTCACTCATTCCACATGACTATGTAGGTGAACTTGTCCTTAAACACTTGCCGCAGTCACACTGGCCAAACTTCTTGAAGGTTAACTTCAAGAACACTTCGCGAAGTTTGCTCATCCGTTCACACTGGCTGCCAAACGTCCCGAAGTTTCAGTTCTTGATAGGTTCTCGAAGTTTGGGTTTCTGCTGCCCATGGGCAAGAAACAAAAAACTGTCTGACAGCTGATGACTGTTGCATTAACAATGCACACATGTTCATTCCATTGAGTGTGGTTCCATTGGAGGCATAGCAAACAGGAATTGCACTGGTCACGTGACAAACTCTGCAAAGTTTCAGTTGCGTGCGCTCAGACTGCACAAACTTTGAGAAGATTTGTGGTGGTTCAGGATATTTCCCTAGTTTTAGTTTTCGGGAATTTTCGTTCACAGCGGCAAAACTTTGAGAACTTTTGCCAGCTTGACCTTTGCTACTGTTATGTCTCATTCCAAGGGTGGTATTGTGTAATCCATATTCCACAAATTATGTTATCAAGATATCTACCTGTATACATGTACATAATTTCAAGCTAAAAGCTCAGTCCATCACATACATGTATTGATTTCATATCAAAGGCATCAGATATATACATTTATGTATACATGACGAAAAATGTGTCTGTTTCATTGTATATTCAATCTTTTGTGCTAACGTAGATTCATTGCCATGCTCATTCACATTCATGGAGCATTAACATTGCTAACGTCTGGGGGGTGTTTCATCAACGACTTCACCGACAAATTTGCTATCAGCCAATCAGACGCAAGGATTTCAGTAGCTTTTAACAGCTGTCAGTGTAAATCACTGACAAAAAGTTTCATGAAAAGGTCCCCTGATCTACATGTAGTGCTGATGCTGGAAGATTTTAACTTCAATTCCACGAATAAACAGTGTAAATTGCTCTTTCAATAACAGTAGATAGGCATGTCATTCATTTGCTATCATGGAAATACAGTGTCCCAATGCAAAGGTAAAGAATGTTTGAAATCTGAATTCTGTGAGATAACACATAGAAAATAAAATAGATAGATAAGAGAATTGGAAAAAAAAAATATGTATGTCTGCCGCACATACTTTGTCATGTAGTATGTGTCTGCATCTGCATAACTTGGGCAAATGTGTAACAGCAAGCATGAATACTGCAGGTATGCCGTGAGACTAAGCTGGCCAACCTACTGAACAACTTGTCCAAATATGGCCGTCAGGCAGATAGAAGTGGGGGGGGGGGGGTAGAATTGAACTGAGATGCCTATAGTATGAAAGCACAGTTTGGAATAAGCTGCTGCCCAACGTACATGTACAGTGTATCTCTTTGAATTGACTGTGGGAGTAGAGAAACTTTGATTCAGACTAATTTACCTCATTTTTTTTTCTCCAGTTGGCCGTGGCAAATAACAACATTCTTAGCATCCAGGGCCACAATGACCTACTACAAGCAGAGAACAATGTCCTAAAGCAACACACAGAGAGAAAACTTGAGGTACTCATTGGAAGAACTCTCATGATTCTATTTATTTGTTTGTTTGTTTGTTTGGTTTTTGGTCAACCTTTTTTTTTTCTTTAGCTGAATTTTCATAGGGCGTGTTGCATGTTGAGTGTGCATTGCAGAAAATTCGCATTCCATTCAAGAGCCCACAATCTCACAAGCTCATAATTGCCTGTCTTTAGTTTAGTTTAGTTGCTTGTTGTTGTTGTCATTGTCGTCAGGTCTGCATGAACATCCTGCAAACTAAAAGAGATTCGACTCTGATCTACTTTTCTGTTCCTTTGTGTAATTTGCACACTTTTTTGTTATAGATGGATGCAACATTTTGTCCATGTTCAATAATATTCTGTTTTTTGTTTTTGTTTTTGTTTTGTTATTTCCATCAGTAAGTGTTTTAACCTGTTGAGGATGAGTCCCGAGTACACTCGGGCAAGTGTCTATGGAAAATGTGTGTAGCAGCAAAATCAGCCCATCCTCAACGGGTTAACAAGTCACATAATCATAGATAATTTGGCGTTGTTTTTGTGTGCTTTGTTTATAGTACTCAATTGCTACATTTCACCAATTTCACATGTGGTGAAATCAGTGTGTGTGTTTGTGCTTCCATACCAAATATGTATTTTCAATGCAGAGCTCGTCAAGTGTACTCTCTAGATACTAGTAAGCTATTTCCCCATGGGCAAAATTTTGACTTAAGCTCACCAATTGCTGATATTAAGGCCCCCTCACCATCCATACATACTAATTTCCCAGGGATGATGTTTAGCCATCTCTAATATTCATTGTCAGTGGCTTTCTGGAAAGTGTGCAAATCCCAGCAATATTCCAGGACTGTCTAGCATTTTGTATTTTGGTAGGAAAAGAACAGAAAAGTGAAAACCTAGGGATTTAACTAGTGCGAGATTGAGCTGTCCCCATGAATATTCTTTTCTGTCTGACCGGATCATATGGGCAAGTTTGTTATTCTTCTGAAAATTCCACTCTGTCTTTGCTGTGCAGAGTTCCTATGAATATTTATTACAGACAAGATAGTGCAAAGATAAAAGTTTGCAATTGAGAAGAACAACAGTTGTTTTTGCCTGTGTCTTTTTTTTTTTTTGGTTTTTTTTTTTTGTCCCTTATCTCACACATTATTCATGATTGAGAACCCAAGCAAGGGGAATATGGGATAATCCTGGTCTATGCATAGAATGGGGCTAACCTGTGAGAAGCAGGCTATGGTACTGGTTTTGGGATTTCAGTTGAGGAAGAGGATCATTGGATAATTGTGATGGTAATAATGATGGTAGTGATGAAGATGATGATGATGAGGACGACAATGACTGCAATGATGACGATGATGAAGATGATGCTTATGATGCTGATGATGCTGATGATGCTTATGATGCTGATGATGCTGATGATGCTGATGGTGATGATGATGCTGGTGATGATGCTGATGGTGATGATGATGCTGGTGATGATGCTGATGGTGATGATGATGCTGGTGATGATGCTGATGGTGATGCTGATGGTGATGATGACGATGACAATGATTGCGAAGATGACAACGATGACGACGATGATGATGCTGATGATGATGCTGATGATGCTGATGGTGATGATGATGCTGGTGATGATGCTGATGGTGATGATGATGCTGGTGATGATGCTGATGGTGATGCTGATGGTGATGATGACGATGACAATGATTGCGAAGATGACAACGATGACGACGATGATGATGCTGATGATGATGCTGATGATGCTGATGGTGATGATGATGATGATGGTGATGGTGATGATAAGGAGGAGAATGGTGTTTTAGGTTACATTGGTGGTTCATGGTGTGAGTTCTTGGAGTCAGGTGAACGTTCTTGGAGTCAGGTGAACATGTTTGTGGTTGACGGTTTCCTATAAAATATGTTCTCTTTACATTGGCTGTTGATAAACCCTTAACATGCTTACATATGAATGACTTCTGAGATGTTTGTGTTAGTGCTTTTGTCAGTGTTTGTATCTGTGTTTGTGTGTGTTTGTGTGTGTGTGTGTGTGTATTTGTAGATGTTTGTGTTGCTGTATCTTGGTCCTCTGTGTGTGTGTGCAAGTGTGTTGGTGTGGATGAGTGTGTGTGTGTGTGTTTATGTTTGTGTTTGTGTTTGTGTGTGAGCACAGGGCTTGGGAAGGGCAGGGAAGTTGAAAGAATGAACTCCATTTTGCTGTTGAATGCAAGTACAAATGAGTAAAACAGTTGTGTGTGTACCTGCATGCAAGTATGGTAGCCTTAAAAAGAAAAAAAAGAATAGTACTATGAGAGAATCTACATTCATTTCAAATCATATTCTTGTGTTTATGTTGAACAGATTGCAAAGGCTGACATGGCGGTGGAGAGAGAGACATACAACACGTCTAGGATAGGCCTGAATGAGATGTACACAGAGGCCAAGGAGAAGCTACAGCAAGAAACACAGATGAGACTGGTCAGTGAATTATAATCTTAATGTCCATCTCAATGTCCATCTCAATGTCCATCATAATGTCCATCTGAATATCCATCTGAATGTCCATTCGTGATGTACAGACATTGCAGAAGATCACCTGAAAGATCACCTGAAAGAAGCAGGGGAAAAAACAAACAAACAAACAAACAGACAAACAAACAAACAAACCACGTTGGTCCCCGGTGATTAGTGGTCTTTCCAGACAGGTCCAAATGCATGGAAAAGCAGTAGGAAGAGGACAGATTTAGGGGGTTGCTATTTCTTAGTTGTGTGTCTGCTGTACTAGTAGGAGTGCTACAATGAATTTGTTGTAAGGGTTGCCATAGGCTTTTGATTTCAAGTTGCAATATATTTTGTATACCACTGTCTGATATAAAACAACAAAAAAGGCAGACAAATAACAAACAGACGATGCTGGAGAACAATGATACAATGTATCATAGAAATCATTTTATAGAAGCAGAAATCATAGCTGACTGAAAAAAAGTATGTACCTTCTAGATGAGAGAAAAAAAAAGAAGCTAACCTAATTATAATGATGTCAGCTGTTGAATATGGCTTAGTCATTTTAATGTGGTCCATATTCACAGTACATGATGTGGTTTTAGTGTGTCAGGATGAGATTATATGTGTTGCGAGAGAGGCTCTGATCTAATTTGACCTTCACTGTATTAGCCAATCAAAAAAAGGGGGATTCCCAAGAAGTGGTACATCTTTTTGATGATTCCCATACTCTTAATTATCAAGCTGTGTTCTAAGGCAGGTCTTGGAAATGGCAGATGTTCATGATATAGACAGGTGATCTTTATAGGGAGGCTTTGTGGGTGTGTGTGTTTGAAGTACAGTCAAACCTGTCTATAGCGGCCACCCAAGGGAAACGAAAAAAGTGGCCGTTATAGACAGGTGGCCGCTATAGACGGGTAATCCAACTTAATGTGCATTGCCTATACATGTACATATATCATCGTTGGATACGTCGATAAGTATTTAATGTACATAATGTACTATGCGTAAGTATACACGTGTATTTCATGCATTGAACAATGCCGTTGTTTATGAAATTGTTGCACAGTAGCATGTGTACAGTCGTGAAGAAAGCTTTACACTAGTGCATTATTATGACTGAATAAGTGATGAATGCAGCGGTGGCGATCGCTGAACGTTGCCCATGAATGTCTTGCACGGCCACAAATCAGAAAAACATGCTGAATTACCGGCTCTGTGGCCGCTATAGACAGGTTAAAATCTACAGCGGGAAACAAAATTTGTGGCCGCTGGCCGCGTTAGACAGGTGGCCGCTATACACAGGGTCTTTAACAGGGCTTTTCTCTCGGGGGGATTTTTCAGTGGCCGCTGTAGACAGGTGGCCGCTATAGACAGGTGGCCGCTAAGGCAGGTTTGACTGTAGTTAGGTGGTTCTGCACAAATTGCTCCATGAAGCAGTTTCAGCTATATTGAAGTAATGGTCACCTTTTGTGTACCAGGCGTAATTGCTCCCATGTGAATAGGTTTATTCCTGCCTTTAAAATTGATGTGAATGGAGAGGAGAAGGAGAGGAGAAGGTGTCAGTCTATGATGCGGCTTTGTGGAAGCTGGCTTACAAACGATGGAGATCCATCAATATGATTATTTGTTATCTAGTGTATACCGGGGGTACAGAATGCATTTCATAATCTTCAGTGAATGAAAATTGATTTTAACAGAAGCTCTGATGAGATGATGCAGTTTTTGACTCAATTACAAGCAAACTGTGAAGTAGTCTCATTATTATAGCATTTTTTTTCCACATGTGCTGATATATCATACTTGAGAAATGTTATACTTTATGTGATAGTACATTTAATGCTACCAAAGCATGACTTTTCCTACAATTATCAAGAATATAGCTGCAATTTCTATTGAAAAAAAAAAGCTAAGTTGGAAGCGATGTCTTCTTCTGTAATGCAAGATCAACTTTATAATTGTGTTCATATCTCTCTCTCCCATGTATGTCAAAAAGTGGAAGATTGATACTGTATCTTTCAGAAAGCGCTCCATAACTGCAGTCTACTTCACATGTACAGACATACCCATCTCAGTTCTCACACGATGTTGAGTGTTTGGGGTTCTTGTTCTCCTCATCCAGGATGTGGAGCAGGAGCTCCAGCTCCAGATCAGCCTCAAGATGGAGATGGAGATGGCCATGAGGCTCCTGGAGACGGACATCCATGAGAAGCAGGATACCATCATATCGCTACGGAAACAGCTGGACGAGATCAAGGCCATCAACATCGATTTGTATAAGAAGATACAGGTGAGGCTTTCTCCCTGAAGATGAGCGTGATAGTGGTGATGGTGATTATGATGATGGTGGTAATGATGATAGTGGTTCAGGTGGTGGTGGTGCTCATGGTTTAAATATTTCTGTCTCTGCTTCTGATAATAATGTTGATGATGGTTGCCGTAGTAGTGATGATGATGATGATGATGATTTTGTTGATTACGATGATGATAATGATGATGGTGGTTGTTGACTATGGTGGTGATGGTGATGATGGTGGTAGTGATGATTGTGATGGTGGTGATGATGATGATGATATAGATGGTAATCTTAGCACTAATGTGTTTTTTGAATGATATCAGCCTTGACAAGGCATGTATCAAATGCTCCTTCAGAATAGCTTGATTAGTTGGTAACTAATGGTCAAATATTATACGAATAATTTATGAGTTGTGAGTGCATAGGGCACGAATATCGCACGAGGCGTGAGATAAGCCACTGGTCTATTCAACAAGGCGCGTAGCGCCGCGTTGAATAGACCAGTGGCAAATCTCGCGCCGAGTGCGGTATTACGTGCCCCAATGCACGAACAAAATCATAAATTATTCGTTTTATACAACACCTTGTCCACAATCACAGTACTAAATTAGTGACCGCTTACTCAGGAAGGCCCAAAAATAAATGTAACATCAGGCAGAGAATTGTAAACCACCCTGTGTACTGCTTTCAAACACTCGTCATGATTCGACCACGACACAGGAATCACAAACTCCGCAGGGTCTACTAGTATACCTCATTTATTACGCTTACGTTAGATCGAGTTAGGCCTGACTGTTAGGCCGATCTGAGATGTCGGTAGATCTAGTAGTAGGTCTAGACTTTGTCTATTTCCGAAAATGATTTTGTATAAAAACACAGAAAAATAATCAAATTACGGTTTCTCAACTTGAAATGAAGTCTTGATTTTAGGATCACTGTGGTCCACGTAGCAGATCAGAGTCAAAAGTAAAAACACAGCAGGAGGTGTAAAGGTCGCGATACATGCAACTAGCTAGGTAAAGTAGCTGCGCGTTGCAGTACTCCGCCGCGCCTGGTATGGGAGACTTACCGGCAGCGCAGCGCAGCCGGCCAGCACGTACAATGTACACTGTAGTTTGCTGGCGCTTTGCTACGGGTGGGTGTGAGCCACAGAACTCTGTGAGCGGCCATGCATTAGTAGCCCCCCGCGAAGCCGTGCTATAGTACCTTCGAGCCATGCAATAGGCCCATGCCAGGGGCCTATTGTATGGCTGTCACTCTCAATGAGTTTGATAGGTATTTTCTATTGAATGTCATGTGACATGCTCTTGGCCAATCACAATTCGACATCATTCTGAGGTGTTGTATAATGATGTCTAAAGGACATTTTCATTCTGTTTGAATGTTACGATATATACATACATCAGACAGCCATTTTTATGCCTCCGCCACGAAGTGGTGCCGGAGGCATTATGTTTTCGGGTTGTCCGTCCGTCCGTCCGTACGTCCGTCCGTCCGTACATACGTCCGTCCGCTTTCGTTTACACGATAACTTGAGTAATATTTATTGGAATTTTACCAAACTTGATCCAAGTATGAAGTATGATGGGGCAATTATTTGATTAGATTTTGGGTGAAATCGGCTGAAGGTCAAAGGTCAAAGGTCAAGGTCAAATCATGAAATTGTATCCGTTTACGCGATAACTCAAGACTGGATGGAGCAAATTTCACCAAACTTTGTAGGAAAATGATGTATGATGGGACAATTACTTGATTAGTTTTTCAGTGAAATCGGACAGAGGTCAAAGGTCAAAGATCAAGGTCAAATCCTAAAATTTATCTGTTTACGTGATAACTCAAAACTGGATAAAGCAGCTTTCACCAAACTTGGTCCAAGGATGATGTATGATGGGACAATTAGTTGAGTAGATTTTAGTGACATTGGCAAGAGGTCAAAGGTCAAAAGGTCAAGGTCAAATGCTACAAATGTTGCAATTTCCGCCATATCTATGCAATGCCCGAAGGTATTTTCTTGAAACTTGGTGTGAACATGTACTACTGCGTAAAGATTCTCCAGAGAGAGTTTCATGTCATAAGGTCAAAGGTCAAAAGGTCAAAGGTTAGGTGAAAATGTTGCAATATCACTTTTCTCGCAAATGGTTCCATGTATCTTCGTGGAAATTGGTACACACGCATGTACTGACTGGCAGGGATTATCTAGGGAATTTAGGGGTCATGGGTCAATAATCAGGGGGTCAAAGGTCAAGGTCAACTCTCAAAATTTTACTATTTCCCTCATATACTACTGTAGTATATGCAATGCTTGCATTATTAGTTTCAAAACTTAATACATGCATTACCTAATGGAGATTCTCTGGGAAATTTCCAGCCAGAAGGTCAAAGGTCAAAGGTTAAGGGTCAAAGGCCAGGTTTCAATGCCCCCCCCCAAAAAAAAAAATAAAAAAAAATAAAATAAAAAATTAAAAATTAAAAAATAAAAATAAAAAATCTATTTTGTACCGTCATTACACTCTTTCTTCATACCTTGGAAATTAATCAATGCATAAACTTATAAAAAGGTCTGTCAGAATTCAAGTAAAAATTCTCAATTCCCCAAATATGTGTACCTGCACTCTTAGAAAATTATAGCAAACCCAGTTCAAGACATTTCTGACAAACCTGTCATTTCAGTATTTTGCCAGTTATGTGAAACTGTCATGGATCACACATTGTGAAGACATTGTACTATACGCCTATTGGGAGAATCATGCATTATGGCGGAGGCATCAGTCGCCATAGCGACATTTCTAGTTCCCTACTAGATCTAACTAAAGAATTGAACCATTTTAAATAAAAAAAATACCGTCAAGTCAAGGTATTTCAAAATAATGTGTTCAAAGTTCAAGGAAACTATACTGAATAAATGTAAATTTGAATGAATTGTACTTCATAAAAGAATTTTCTGCTATTTAAAGATAAAGAAGTCAAAAGAGGGTGATAATAGCATT
The DNA here is from genome assembly GCF_040938485.1 of Diadema antillarum. Lineage (NCBI taxonomy): Eukaryota > Metazoa > Echinodermata > Echinoidea > Diadematoida > Diadematidae > Diadema > Diadema antillarum. The sequence goes on along the minus strand of NW_027272197.1, from coordinate 155,664 downwards.
AATTTTATAACAAGTCTATGATGAGAGCATGTTTAATAGTGATCCAGCAGTTACAGAAGATTACAGGGTGAGAATTGATGGAGCCTTTGAACCACTGCTACAACTTCTGGACACTGCCTTTGAAGATCTGTGGTCAAAATTCAGAAATGATATCACAAAGTAGTTTGTCGGCTAATAAAGAGCAAATTTTGCAAGATGTGTAGCATTATGAACTACTTATATTTAAAGCTTGCATCCAGAAACAAAGAGGAAGATGCTTATTGTTTTCACAAGTGCAAGAAGAAATGTCATTTTCTTAAAAGATCTGTTTTAAATGAATTTGACATAATTTTGATATGCCCTCCATAAGAATTTTCTTCTCATATATAGGCAGACCAGATACCCATTTCATAAAGAAGTCTGCTATAATTGTAAGCTACAATAATATCAGTTACTCTGCAATAATATCAGTTACCATGACAGCGAAATAAGAGAAAAAATCAGTCAGTTGTCAGGATGTAAGCTGCTGCTGCAATATATGCAATTCTTGCAACTATTGCAAAACAGTTTAATGAAACAGACCCATTGTGAACATGATTTGGTGATTTCTGCATAAACCAAATGATGCACGTGACCTACCACAAGAGCAGGTTGGCGAGTGCGATCTACTGTGATAACATTTTCGTCCCACGTTTATCTCGACAGGGCAATGAGGAGACAATGAAACACAAGTCAGATCTGGTTGGGAAACTTGAGGACAAGACTAACCAGATGGTGGAGACCATCAAACAACTCGAAGAAAGGTGAGTCCTCTTGGACTTCCAATATTATGACAATACCGTTGCATTGGTGATAATTACTACTTTCTCCACCCGTTACTCGGCACACAGATGGTTCAGAGAGGTTAGTCCAAATTCTTGCTTCAGGAGATGAATTTAAAAATTGCATGTATGGTTTTATAATCCAAACTACTTTACTCCTCACACATCTTCCTTTTGTGTGTCGTCAGAGTATCACCTCAGCCGTGCTGTAATTTGCTCGTCATTGCCTGTCTACCAGAAATTGATATCCTATGATATTGTCATGTAAAAATCGTCTGTGTGAAATTACAATCACAAGTAAAGCCCACCCTTATTCAGTGGTATGCATAGATATCTGCATTGTATGATTCAAATTTACGCTATTCCAGATCCCTGCAAAATAAGTAGTTCATGATTACCTGACAATGTTCTCATGCAGTGCATTTCATAAGATTTTTTTTTTTTCTCCTGCTTACCCAAGTGGCCATTTGGGCAATGCCCCTTGGCATGTGTCCACATATATCACTTGCCTGGCAGCTAGTTTTAGTAGCCCCAGACTAGTTGGACAAGTGGGTCTGTAGTAAGCAGCCTGCTATGCTGGTGCCAGAATTTTTGTATGGGAGAGCAGGCATTTGTTGTGTGTTAATTGCATTGTAATGGTAATTATTGTTGTAATGATAATTGTGAAAAGGGATGAATTTACTTTGTGCATATAGCTCTTATTCTCTGTGTCACTTTTTGAGTATTTTATGAGAATACATACAGTTGCATCCATTTTATCAATCCAGTACAGGAAAAAACATAAATCAGTATGTAACTGATAGTATGTAATTGTCAGTATTTAACTCGTAGTATTTAACTTCCAGTATTCAATCTCAGTATGTAATTATTAGTATATAGCTGACAGAAAATAACTGTCGCTATGTTATTGTCACTGTCAGTGCACTTCTATTTCATAAGTGCTTGTTCATGTTGTGTTCCTTTCTTAACATAAAGAGATCCTGACACATGAATGTTTTAGAGCAGTCAAAGACAACAAAAAAAAAAAAAAAAAAAAAGAGAGAAGATAACAAGCCACGTTACCTGCATGATTGTTTGGTGTTATTGTGAAATTGCATCATCACCTTTAGCTAGATATTGTCAAACATTCTTTATACTTTCATATATTTTTATCCCATCTTCTTTCCCTTGGTCCCACACACGCTTATTGTTGTTGCCATCCTTGGTGTCCTACTCACTGCTGTTATTGGTCCCTCGCTCGGTGTTTGATCTGCAAATTGGTGTCATGCTCTGGTCCCCCCTCCCATGTGTGCCCCTGTTTGCCTGCATGCAGACTGCGAGAATCGGAGCGCCAAAAGCAGGCTGCCGCTGAAACGGCGCGCAAACTCGGGATGCAGATTGCAGATAGAGATGCAAAATGGTATGTTTTTGTCTTCAAATTATATCCAGATTTTGTTTTGAAATGTTGGCAAGAGTTGTGTACAATGCTATTCTCTCAGGTATGTTGTTTCTTGTCATATCACAGCAGAGGAATGCTGGTTGAAAGTCCCCAAAAGTACAGACATTGGCATTTTCTTTTTCACAAGAATTACAGATGATATCATATCCAGTGAGTAGATATGATAATGCAGTGAACTGAGCCCCCAAACCTGTCTGTATCAAATCTCATCATGCCACCTTGATACCCACCAAAGTTCCACACGATGTTTCCGAGCATTTGATAGAATGCTGAATGTGTATTTTCACACATTCAGTATACGGATATTGACCATGCCTACTGACCATTGCAGATTGTTTCAGACGTATGCATACCTGATTCCAGTGTTGGGGTGATCCCCCACATGTACCAGTTTTTCTTGTTTGCCCAGTCACTATATCTTTTGCTGTAGTCAACTGCTCATGTCTATCTTAAGTCTTCTTTTAAATCTGGCACCTAAACACCTTGCCACTGCCTGAGAACCGTCAGGCAGCACATTGAGGTCAACGTTTGTTTGAAAGATGCTGTGATAGGTTTCTTCTTTGTAGCATGGTTCTTTCTGTCAGAACAATCTTAATTATTTCTTATTTTATTTTGCTTCCAACGATTCAAACAATTCACTGTCTATCTTTGGATTCAAAGATTTTTTTCATGGATCGAGTTGTGGCTTTCGTCGCAAACTGTGAACATATAAGTTTGTGTTTATGTATGCTTCTTTGTCATGAGTTATTTTATTCATATTTTGTATACTTTGTTAGCAGTCCTCTCATATTTATTCTCTGTGAAGTTGTGGCGAAAATGTATGTAAATGCATGCTGTGTAATTCAGTGTTAATCTTTAAAGTGATCATCAGTACTTAAAATATTTTATACTCTCTATTAGATGTCTAAACCCTAAAGTTGGATTTGTAATAATGTTTAAGGACATGACGTTGATCACATGTAACAAGCTGTTGGATTTGAAACATTTTACCAACAAACTTAGCTTCAGATGTTCTCTGTAGGATAATTGTGTTTTGCAAAGTAGGATGATACCAAATCATAGTTTGCAGTCTATTGTGTGTGCATGTTAGATCTGAAGAGAACCTTGTTCAGAGGAATAGTGGGAGAGGAAAATATTGCAACACACAAGGGCGGAATAGTATATGTGACACTGCACCTCAAAACAAACAAAAAGTCGCCAGACATGAATTTTAAGTTAAGACCATATTCTGAACGAGCAGACTTTAAGCTTTAAAATGATGTATAACTCAAATCAAATGGACTCTCCTAACCTATCTAAATATTGGAAAGAAAGCACAAACTCAGGAAAAGTGTGAACCGAGAAAAGAGGCTCTGAAGTTCAGTGTCTATTCAAGCGCTTAATCTATACCAAACCGTGCTGGCTGTGCAATGAATGGGACAAAAAACAGGAAATAAACCACCAGAATAACAACAATGAAGGGATCATCAGATTAAACTGAAATTAGACATGTCTCATTAACACATTCTGTCCATAATTAATGCCAACTTTCAAAGCAGTAGTACTATCCTTTCAAAAGTTACTAGAGTCGAAGGTGAAGAGTGTGGACAAGGTTTTTCAGAAATGAAAAAGGGATTCTAAAGACACACCTAATCACACAATTCTACAAAAAATGTTCGACATAAACTGCTAAAAAACACACTTTCCTGCCCGTTTTATGATCCCAAATTTTAGCATAATGTAAGAGAAGACCCGCTCTTTCAGAAAATATGAAAAAGTCAAGTTCGGCTAGGTTGACCCATTTCACTTATTTTCAGTCCTCACGCAAAATCAGTGTGTGCGACTTTATGTTCGTTTTGAGGTGCGCGGTCACATATAATTGTTGATGTTGCCTCTCTCTCATTCTCATAGTACGGTACTTATTTTTGCTTCTCCTTGCCGTATTCTCTTCATTGTACCCTCTTGTACTATCCATCTGACACTTGCTTTTCATAGTGACTGCATGCAAGTGATAGGCCACGTACAAACTACAATTAAAGATGAAATGCAGATTTGCTGCATGTGATGCCTCACTCATACGATGGGACTTCCAATCCTTTTGTCAATTACTGTATGATATTCCAGTGGTCATGACTTTTCCGTACACATTTCAATTGTTCAGTTTTGCTCACTAAAGATTTCACTGAAGAGTTGCTGCTAAAATGAGATTTTTCATGGAGTAAATTCCCCATTTACTGTTTTGCTACACTCCAGTGGCTTTGTATTAAATGATGTCATTATAATATTGTTTCCCTTCAAAGTTGGAGTATGTGGAGATATGCCCTTTAAAGCTACAAATTCTATGCCCTGTGATGATATATTATCCAGGGTGGAACTGTTGGTGCAGACAGGCAGAAGAAATAGGAATATACGGCGCTGTCTTTATTATTCATCGAAAATTGACGTCTCCATAGAGGACTGAGCAATAATTTTCCTCTCTGCTCTTTAAATTTCAAAGTCACTTTCAGCTTTTCCACTTGATTTGATGGCTGGGAATACCTTGTGTCACAGAATCTGTGTGTGTAGAGAAATCGTGTCATGTAGAACACGTAGAACATAAGAAGTAGGAAAATACTAGAATGCGTAAGTGACAGTTGGTGCCCCATCTCTATCGCAAAAATCTGCGTGGGAGTGGTGAAGCAGGCGGCTTATAACACTTCCAACGGGGTCATGTCTGATGCGTGCGTCCAGAGCCCCCTGTCGCCACGAATAGACCGCACGTCGTAATCGTCAATTATGCAATGCGTGTCCTTGGATACATGCTCCACCATGGAGTAATGCCAAAAGAGAGAAGCAAAGCCATGTGCGTGAAATATTGCTGCATGGAGTTTTAGAGTTCATGGCGTGGGTACTAGACAGAACTTGGAGGGAAGCCATGAAAAGTGACTTGCAGAGATCGTGTTCAATAATTGTTCTTTTCACAAACAGACAACATACTCCAATACAAGGTTATTTCAGCTGCAAAATAGACACAGCTGATCATCAAGTTTATACCAAAATGAAACAAATGATAAAAAATAGAACTTGATGCCTCAAGCAAAAGCATAGCTCTTTCTCATAAAATCCTTGTACCTGTAAGAAAAAAAATCCGACACACAGAATAAGACAAACCTCAGAGAGAAGTACTTTAGCAAATGTGGAATTCTTTTGAGCATTTTTTTTTAAGGAGCAATACAAGACTTAGTGTTCATTTTAATCTTGGCTGCCTTTGAAAATGTCAAAAATGGAGACAGGCCACATAATCTCTTCTTCTTTTTTTTCAAATTGTCATTACCCCATTTTCATGATGCCTAATTTGAAAACAAATATTGTCAAAGAACTTTGAAAAAAATTCTTTTGAATTCCATCATATTCCATCATATGTACATGTGGTCAATAATATGGTCACACTCGTCACAAGTTTTGTACTTGTGACGAGATGTGTCCCCAGCATTTTCAAATTGACTGCATGTTACTTATATATGTATTCATGTTTGCTGGAAATAAATGTCATTGAGCTTGATGGTATAGAATGATAACTATCGTATCTCAGTGGGGGAAAAAAAGAAAAAAAAATAAAGATGCCAGTGCCCACTCTCCTAATCATCATCCTTCACTCTGTCTCTTCTCCCCTTTACACCATAGCTCCAACCTGGCTGCTGACCTCAAGGTGGAAGGAGAGTGGCGGGCCACGCTACAGAAGGAGATCGCTCAGGAGAAGGAGCTGGTGGGTCAGCTACAGGTGGAGATCCGTGAGATGAGCGAGCTGCGGACCCAGCTGGCCAACCTGTCGGGCATGCACGAGGAGCTGCGCCGCACCTGTCACGAGCAGGAGCTGGCCCTGGCCGAGATGGGCTCCAAACTGAGCGAGTGAGTGTGATTGTTTGTTTGTGTTTCTTGTTTGGGTGATGGGGGAGGGTTTGGTGTCTTAACTCACCTGCATTGAGCATGATCCATTGTGTCATCACAGGACTTGATGTTAAGTCATCAGACAATAATTTTTGAGATGTTGGTATTTGTCTTTTCTTATCGCACTCCAGACCTTGCACTTTCCAGTGATATATGAGTTGTCTCACTTTAATTCAGAACATGTGTGTCACCAAAACAGTTAGAAAACAGTCGCAGACAATGATGTTTTTTTCCTTGTATACACCTGCCAGCTTCGGTTGCATCACCACGATAGCTTGACAAAGCACTCAGGGTGCTACATAACTTTGTTTTACCACTTGCCGGTCGGATAAGCAGATTTTCAAATTTGCTGCAAAACACTTGCCCAAACATTAATTTTACTTGCCCGAAAACAAAGTCCAAAATATAAGGAAATAATATAGAAAATCATGTGTACAAAAAAACTCCTGTAAGTCAAGGCTTGATAAAACACAATCATTTGAATAAACAGCACACATTGATTCGCACGCGTAAACAGTAACAAACTTGGTCCGATCAAGTGTTGCCGTTGCATTGCATTGGGGCTTCCACACACAAGTGTTGGAAAGTTGCTGAAATGAAATAAAGTGGGTTGCATCACTAAACAGCCATTATCTTTGGGCTTCTCTATGGTTGATTTTGTGGGTTTGTTGGGGGAATAAGTGACACGTGATTTGCCTTTCTTTCTTTCTTTCTTTTTTTATACAAGATCTTATACACAAACAGTGAGAGAGCTAACCTCCAGAAAAACACATTGGGTGATTCCAAGTTTGGTGCTAGTGCTAGTGCTTGTGCTATCTCAGCACCAGCACCGGCGATAAAACCGAACTTGAAATCAGTTGGCGTTGGGAGGTTGACCACAAAATTGTGACGTATTTCCGGTTGCTGATGCTGGGCTCGGTGTTGAATGTCACCTGCTGAACCGAACTCCACCTTTTTTTTTTTGTTGGCCATTTGCATGCTTTTTCCCCATTGGCCAACACTAGCCACTAGGGATTATCATTTTTGTCATTTCAAATAAGGTGCTGATGTTAGTGTTGCCATGCAAGACCCACATTCACTTCCATAATAGATGCATGTTGTACGTGCAAAGTCTATGCTAATGCAATGGTCACCCACCTTACGTACACAAACATTCTAGACATGGTGACATAAATCTGAGCTTGGAGCAAAATTAAGGTCCATGTAGTTGTGTCTTAAAGAAGGGAGGCAATTTGTGGCACTTTAATTTGTCTTCCTCATTATGTGTCCACAACTAAGCATTACTGGCTACACCTTTTGATATTTAATTGTAATCATGCTCAATCACCTCTCTAGCACAGTATAATTGTTCCCTCAGTATTTATAAATTCTGCTGTCAAAAATTAGAAAAGCTTGCCACAAGAACAACATGCTAAAGGGGAATTCCAGATGAATTAAAAGTTACTTGAAAAGAAAAGATTAATGTTTTACCAGCGCAGATGTGAAAATTTCATCAAAATTTGGTTAAAAGGAGGAGGAAGAGAAGAAGAAGAAGAAGAAGAAGACAAAGAAGATAAACAAAAAGAAAAAGAAGCAAAGGAGATGGAGGAGGAAGAGGAGGGTGAGGGAGAAGGATTAGGAATAGGAGGAGGAGCTTTGATGTGCAGTGTGTACACGTAACCATTCCAAAGTTTGCACGTGTTACAACTTTTGTTTGACTCACAGAAATAGTTACCTTCACTTACAGAGCACCAGGGGGGTGTGCGCTGGAATTCAGGAGGAGTGTTGGCATTCCACACTCTACGAGCAAAATGCGTGACATCATTTGACGCCTTTTTTACGTTGCTTCATTTACTTCAGAGACTCAACATGTTTCGCTCGAGTCAACTCCAATATATGCTTGAGTGCGGCGAGGAAATGAGAGGAAATTCGTGGAATTTTTTTATTTCCCATGGCCACACTTCACGGTTTGGCGCAGCGCCCATGAAAAATCTGCAAGCCATATATTGGGATCAGATTCCCAGATGCCATGAGGGGAGATTGAGTGAGAGATAACAGAGCAGTGAGGGACGTCAAGAGAGCCTTAGATTTAACCCTTCGACACCAAGAAATTTCATGCAAGCAATCAACTTTTACTCGCTAAAGGTAGCAGTTAGTGTCACACTTTTGCATGGGTTTTGGCAAATTGTGTTTTTACAGACACTGGCTCACAGAGTGGGGTGATACAGGGAGGATATTAGTAAGGCAGGGAAAGACACATACACAAATTATCTCTAGCCAACGCCCCACACATGCACGCACGCCCAGTCTAGCGTGGGTAGCCACAGTAGACACTTTGGTGAGTTTTACGAGGAGCAGTGATGACTAGCTGATTGTGCTGGAGGTCTACCTGATTCTAAACGATTGAGTTTCATTGAAATAGGTCTGTCAATCTTAAGAAGGCACAGAATTCTGCTGGAATGGTCAATGAGAAAGAAAATTCCTCAGCACTTGCTGTGAGATGCAGAACAAAATTGTAGTTCCTATTCCTTGAGATCATAGTGGCACTCGCATACGTGCATTAATCATTTTATTTTAGGTCAAGCTGTTCAAAGAACATACAAAAGATATTGTTGTCGTCTGTGTAGGTGCTTGTAAAGGAGTTAATGGGTGGTTGGACAAAAGGGGTGGCAAATGGTGACTGTGTGAGCGTATGCATATATGTTTTTTGTCATGAAGGCATGGAGTCTTGCCAGATTTGTAGATACGAATCAGCTTTGTGGTTGGGTCGGAATGCTTTGCAGGCTCCAAACTCCCAGTCCCTCAGCCACCTTGGGTACAAAGCAGGGGCATACAGTGGTTTCGTATTTGAATATCAACCCATGTCAAGTCTGATGCCAGTAACCACTGAGTAAAACAGACCCAGTTTTGCTGAAAGTGGGAGGGGATACATATATCAAGATGGCTGCTGCCTATAATTTTGTTGATGTTGTTATCTGTGTTAAGCATGTTAAACCATGTACTGTATACACTATGTATTTCAAGGAGTACTAGTATTTGTTTTCCAGAATTTCATAAGCTTGGTTCTAATTGTGAATGTACAACAAAACACAAAAATATTAACTCATACATTGTATCCTGACATCGATGTGACATGTCCACGTACATTTCCCCATTCATTACTGTACTCCACGATCTTGAACACTAGTGTTTGGAAGTCCCAATTTGCAGGAAAATTAGATTTGTGGTGTATAAATTGTGTTATGATATGTGGTGTAAATACATGGTGTATACAGTAATTTTTTCTGCTGCATTTTTATATGATTATGAAATGGGCTTTAGAATCTCTGCAACCTGACTGGTCAATTGTCATGCATTGATTTTTACTGATCCACTTTGAGCCATGTGTCCGGTAAAAATCAGAACGCATGGCCATGCATCCGAATGCATGGCTCAAGCCTTGTATAGTGTTGTAGGTGTACCAGAACGCATGATGAGGAAAAAAGTTGTATTTCTGAATTTACGGGCCCATTTTGTATACAAATGATACACAGGCCTATTTCGTTGATCAGTGAGAATTGGATGCTCTTGTTTAACTTTGGAACAGTCTAAAACCTGCTCACTCTGCTCATGGGTTTAAACAGTTCCAAAGTTAAACTCCGCATTCAATTCACACCGATCCTTTCCATCCTGTGCGTCATTTGTATATTGTGTGCATGATGCAATTATGCAATGCTTAACCCGCGCGGTGAAGTCGATTGGGTTTAGGCTAAATTCCATAGTTACTGCATGCACACAATTCCTTCTGATGCACGAAAAGATGTATACATCATTCATTTTATAGAACAGTATCAAAATTGATATTGCCCGAAATCCATTGTTTTATCGTATTTCTGACTATTTACAAGTCCCTCTTTTTGGCTTGCCATAGATGAAACCATGCATGGTACTGATGTAGGGCTAGCTATCTGCTGCGGAGTGCGGGAATGCTTGTCAAGTGCGCGAATGCGGTCTACATGGGTACGGTAAGCCATCTCTTGCTAAGTGCGCGAATATTTGCTACATGTAATAAGTGCATGAATTCTTTGTTACGTGTACGCGCAACAATATGTTTACTGCATCTGTCTCCAGTGATCAAGCATGCTGCCAGTAAAAATTGATACATTGCTCTCGACCAATGAGATTGCAGGATTCTCTTGACCTGTTCCATAATGATGATAATGGTATTGTCATTACTGTCATCAAGATCATCAATATTCCCATCTTCCAACATTATCATCATCATTTCTGTCATTATTGTAATCCTCCTCATCATTACCCTTGCAGATCGCAGCTGAAGATGGATAATATGAAGGAGGTGGTGCAGTCGACAGAGGGACGGGTGTGGGCGGACGACAAAGACGTTAGGGACTGCATGCACTGCCAGAAGCCCTTCTCAGTGGCCAGGAGAAAGGTCAGTTCACTCCTCTCCTACTTTTTTCTGTGACTGAGACAAAAAAGAAGACACCCCTGTCTCTTAAGCCCTTTTTACACTTGTGTTTCTTAACCTCGTACTTTCTCTGACCCAGGACTATCGTTAGTCCCGTACCAATTTTTTCAGCTTTTTACACTCGCCAATAAATCCCGTACTAAGCTCTTGTCGTGGGCTAGGGAGAAAACTGACCTTTTTACACTCATATTTCTCGGCCCCGTACTTTCCAAACCACATGAATATTCATGATTACGCTGTGCACTTTACAAGTACACGCACGCACCGGCAGCACTTGATTACCTCATTTCTGATTGGTCAGTGGGGGGTCGGACTTCGTCTCCGTCGCTTAGCCCCGGATTATTTTTTCGTTTTGTTTACACTCGCTTGCTTGGCACCGCAATTGCGGTGCTAACCCTGCTATTTTGCAGGGCCTGATAGTACGGGATTATCGGTGGGGCTAGCCCACTTTCGCAAAAACAAGTGTAAACAGAAAGTGGGCTAAGGAAAGTCCGGTACCAACGGTGGGGCTAAGGCCCCCCCCCCCCCCCCCCCCTTAGCCCCACCGTTGGTACGGGACTAAGCAAAAATTTGCAAGTGTAAAAAGCCCTTTATTCATTCCTGGAGTGACCTTGCATGATTCACGTAGACATTGGCAGATTACATTGCCTTGACTCGGGCGCTGGTGAGATTGTGCGAGCACGACCATTGCACTCACTGGCGGGATTCACGATTTATTCTCGGCACAAGGTCCACCCGTATGAATTGAGGTTGCGTTCGAGGCTTGATGTTTGCAACTAAGTCTGGATGATTCAGCCGTCATTGTCAAGGTCTTGTTCATGTGCTTTCTTTTCCGTTTTTTTTTTTTTTTTAATACAGACTGCAAGTATTACCCCTACAGATGCGGATCAAATCGAGTGTTGCCAATAGACGTGAAGTACCTGACAAGCTGTCAGTCTCATTGAAGTAACCCGACTTACACCTGTTCAAAAGTAGCACCTTGAAAATGTCAGCTTACAGACACAATGTGAGACGTGTGTGTGGCATGAACATATCACCTCACAATCCCTTAATCAGCTCTAAACAAGAAAAAGAAAGGAAAAATGTGACACCTCGCCGATGTAATTGAGATTGATTTATTGGCGTCTGTTCGAGAGACATCACTCCAAGCTATTGCTTCACGGACAGATATCAGAATTGCACGATGGGGATCAACGATCGTAATGTTCGTGGGTTGTCATGAGAGCACGTAATATAAATTGTGCCTTGAAGACCATGGCAAGCGCTCTGTATGTCATCATGCGGATGTGATTCAAACTTTTTTTTCTTTGTCTTCTCTTTAGCCTTGTTGTTGTTGTTTTTTCCTCCAAAGCCTCTTTTCAGTTTTTTGTAAAGTACCCCTGTTGTAAATTTCTACAAGCACTATTAAAGATTTGCTTGAAAAACATGGTATCAAAAGCTATAACTATCATTTTCAATGTTAGCATTGTTATCATTATACAGTCAACCTCGGATACCTCGAAGTAGTCGGGACTGAAGAAATTGGTTCGAGGTACGCGAACTTCGAGATACGCGTACGTCGAATTTTCTTCGACTTATCCGATGTTTGTCGATGTTCAACATGGTATCTGTTACAGTGCCTACTGATTGTTTGTATGCTTGTCAATTGGATTTGAATCGACTTTGATATGAATGAATTGAATGAAAATCGATGTTCTTCTTTCATCAGTGTTTTCTGGTGGACAATTGAATCACTTATCACCATAAAAACAAAAAGAAAATACCGGTACGTAATCGAGTGCAAGACAGGGTTGCAGAACATGCGTGCTGAATGTACATTGTCGCGTCGGCGTAGGTACCCCCTCGATCACTATTCGTTTTTCCTCCTTTTCTCTCTCTAAGTCATCATCTCTTACACGATATCCAACACAAGAATCAGTCTTAGCTTTGCAAACTATTAAAATTTCGCACAACTATGGGTGTACATGTAGCTCACCAAGAACATCTAGAGCTACAGCTAGGGAGCAACGGCAATGTCGCACCGCTACGCACCGGTCTTCCATGTGTCTACCAGCAGCACTCACAGTCAGCAAATTGATACCATTGATCATTTCCAAATGTAATAGTAACAATCTGTTATTTATTTTAGTATCATACGGAGCAGAATATTACTGTTATTCATTTCCAAATTTACTAGCAAACATCCAACATTCGTTTTACTATCATACGGAGCCCAATATTACTGCTGTCCACTTCCAAAAGTGAAATGAATTATCTGACAATCATTTTATCATCATATGGAGCTGAATAATACTGTTTTTCATTGTTGAACGTCAAGGCAGACATCAGACATTTATTTTACCATCAAACGCAGCTGAATGTTAGTGTTATTAACTTCGAAATGTATAATAGCAAATATCCGACATTTATTTTAGCATCTTATGGAGCAGAATGTTACTGCTATTCACTACCAAATGTAAAAGCAATCATGACTGTGATATTTATTTTGGAATCTTCCGGAGCCAAATGTTCTTGCTATTTACTTTCGAAAGTAAAAGCAAACATCCGACATTTATTTAATCATCGTACAGAGTTGAATATTATTGTTATTCATTTCCGAACGTAAAAGGGATCATTCGACATTTATTTTAGCCTATTCCGGAGCTGAATGTTGTTGCTATGTACTTTCGAACGTAAAAGCAAACATCCGGCATTCATATTATCATCGTACGGAGATGAATATTATTATTCATTTCCGAACGTCAAAGCAAACATTCGAAATTTATTTTAGCATCTTCCGGAGCCGAATTTTATTGCTATTTACTTTCGAATATAAAAGCAAACATCATATGGAGTTGAATACTATTGTTATTCATTTCCGAACGTCTAAGGGATCGTTCGACATTTATTTTTGCATCTTTCGGAGCCGAATGTTATCCTTGTTTATTTCCAAATGCAAAATCAAATATCTGACATCAATTTAAGCACCGTACAGAGCTGAATCTTACCGTTATTCATTTCCAAAAGTATAAGCAAACATCCGACATTTATATTAGTATCGTATGGAGTCGAATATTACTGTTATTCATTTCCAAAATTAAAAGCAATCATCTGACATTCATTGTAGCAACTTTCGGGGTCGATTGTTACCGCTGTTCATCTCCAAGAGTAAAGGCAAACATCCGACTTTTTTTGGTGGCCCGACATGCGTTTTGGTGGCCCCGGGCCACTGTAAGTGTCGAGCCCTGAATAAGTGCAGCACAGTACATGAAGGATGGGCTACTAGAGTAGTGAGTAATATTGCAAGATCAGATTCCGGCTATGGCTTCTGAGAACAGTGCTATTACTGTAATCATAAACATCAAGTTACCGAAGAAGATTGTTCGCGTTAAAAAAAAAAAAAAGCAAAACAATCTTAGGGGGCCTTTACGATTGTGCTAGAAAAGAAAAGAAAAGAAAAATACCGAAAACTCAAAAAAGATTCAAGTAAAAACAGGGGTAAAATACATAATGATTTTTTTTTTTTGTCTAAAAATCGTACAGCGTGCTATTCCGTTACTTCGAAATTTATCATAATAAACTGTTGTTAAATCATATCTATACTATTCTTTATTATGCTAGGCCTATACTTCCAGATCATATACCACACTATTTTCATAATCGCATTGCTGGAAAAAAAAATATTCAGAGCTTGCGTTCTCGGGGGAGAATTAATGAAACAAACTTCGTGAAAGGAAAAAAGTTAAAAAAAATAAATAAAAAAAAAACACTAGCGGGAGATTGATGTTTGGACAGTGGACTGTGATTAATGCCAAAGATGTAACTGTCAACACCTATGCAGGTGCGCCACGACGGTTAAGAAATGTACGCGCACGGCATGACTATCACGATCACAAATCAAAACAGAGTGGTCAAAGAAAGATGATGGGCAGAGCGTAGTGCTTTTGTAAGCACTCCATTTGCACGGCTGCTATATGCATACCGTGTACGTGTGTAGGTACAGTAGGTGTTGGGGATTTTTTTTGTCAGCTGTGTACCGGGTACTTCAGTATTTCTTTGAGGGCACGATCATTCTGGGCTCAGAATATTGACAATCGAGTGTGAAAAGATTTGTGGCATGTCTTCGCTGTCCACTCGCGCTTCATCGGAAATGCTGAGTGATGTTTGCAATTTCAATTCGAGCAACATGCTGGGAAAAACAATAAGTTAATTAAGATCGGGACATGAGATTTCTCTTTGAGGTAACCGAACTTCGAGTTAGTTTTTTAAAGCTACGCGAATTTTAACACACAAAAACTCCATAGGAACAATCGGGACTTTCATTTTGCCTTCGAGGTAAGCGATATTCGGCTTATCCGAGTTCGAGGTATCCGAGGTTGACTGTATGTGGATATTTTCTTTAATCATCGTATCCCCCGGTACATGTACTGCAAGATACTTTAGATTCAGCCGTGTCACACTGTCGCTTACACTGTCACATTTGTGTGCACAATGCTGGCAATATTTCTTGACAAATTCATTGGAATTCAGTATGATTTGATTTGATTTGATTTATTCATTCTCCGTATGGCAACATTTACATTTTTTTTCAACATAATCAAACATAATGATATACAAATATGAAACTCATTATAGCTAGTTTCAACAATTTCAACAATTTTGATTACAAATGCATTTAAGACAACATTACGATACATGTGATACGAATTACCATACAGAACGGTCGCCAATAATAAGCTATAAGCTTGACCCTTTGGAGATGTATAATCAAAAAACGTAGCCACTTTGAATTTTTGGTGGTGGCACAATTACTTGTTACATCTTTATATAAAAAAAACAGGTTGATTTTTAAGGGTGTGCTTGCATGTGCTCTGCTATCCTCACTGCTGGATGAATTTTGTTCAAGTTTTGTACAGTGGTTTATCTTAGTCAAACCTGAAGCCTTGTAAATTTTGGCGATGCTGCCCCCAATGTTCTGCCTTTTACAGGGTCAAAGGCAGCCAATCATGTCATGTTTGTGTGTGTGTGTGTGTGCTCTTCCATGCACATTTCTTAATCAGTTTTCTTCAAAGCTTGAATGTATGGTGGTGCATCATGGTAAAACATAGAACCCTATTGTTTTTCATAACACTGCTCCCAGTGTTCCGCCTTTGATAGGGTCAAAAGTCATACTAGTATTTGGTGGGTGTCTTGTGTGTGCCATGCAGATGGCATTTCATCACAGATATACCAGATATTGTTCATATTTTGTACTGAGGTACATGATGGTCAAATCTAGACTCCTCGTTTTTTTTTATGTTCCGTTTTTCATAGGGTCAAAGGTAATGTTGAGGTTGCTGACCTCTGTACAGTCTACTAGACACTTTTTTTGATAGTTTTTTTTTTTTCCTTTGGTATTGTGAAGTACTTCCACGATTGTGAAGCAATTGAAATCAAATTTGGTGGACATTATGGCATTGAGGTATAGATGTGGAGACCTGATTTTTGTGTTTGCCAGACAAAGCGTTGCCATGGTAACCACAATTTTACCAAAACGTTTGGGGATTTCTACAGGAATTTGGGATGTACAAAAAAGAGCATGGCAGACCTGATCAAACTAACAGTTACTCACAAGGTACTATACTCATACACATTACACATACAAACAAACAGAACCTTTTATCAAACCCCGGTTCAATTCTTTTTCATAGGAGTCTGAGCTGCTGGAGCAGGGGTATTGATCACCTTCAGTGATAGTTCTAGTTTGTATGAGTGAATTATGATCAATTAAACAGGGCAGTGAAAGTTTTCATTGAGATTGTATTGTTTTTCTTTAAAAAAATACAAAAGCAAAGCAGTTGAGGTACCTCACAGCTTCAATTCTGTACTATTATGTCATTTGGAAGTTGAATTCAAATAGAAATCACATCTCATAATAGAATTGTAATGATACAGCATTGACATGATTCATACAGCAGCATACATTGTAGGTGTCAAATTATGAAAAAATATTTTCATAATTATGCAATATATACTAACCAGTGAGATTGTTGAGAAGCATTTCCATAATACTTTGTTCGATTTACCTATGGGATTGAGAATTTTGTTGATGTTAACACATCACTGACCACTTATTGGAAGTCCAACAACATTGAAACTGTCATTTTTCACTTTATTGTGATTTTTCTCACTGTTTGAAAGTCACAATTTGAAATCAGTGTGGACAATTCCTTTAAACAAGTGACTCATTGCACTAATTGGACACATGATTGCATTCATGGTGAGCATGCCACAGTTAGTTCACGAAGTTTGTGTGCGTCTTAAGGTGACTATCATAAAAGGATGCCTTCATCTTCGAGAGAAAACTAAAAGGAAACTGCGAAAATGTTTCAATTTCCCCACCCAAGCTGCATCTGTGGTTTATTTTAGGCACGATATGACTCATGCTATCGTGATATTTGATAACATATGGTTCAAATAGAAAGAGTTGTGGAAAGAGGGAAAGTGTCTTTAAATAAGACATCATGTCAAGTTTAAGGTCCAGACAGAATTGCCTTGAAAGGATCAGAGCTTTAACATCGAATGAATCCAGTGATGATTATTACCAGGAGAGAGGAATCCCTATGTTGACATCTCTCTTACACAATTAGTGCGTGTCAGAGTCTTGGAAAATACAATTTGTCATCAGTGTGATTACTTTTGTGTTGCTTATTGGTTGCCCTTCTGCCTTTACCTCATACTGAATAGTGAATCTTCTTGTACATGTATGTAGTCTAGTACAATTCTTTAAAATGCTGCTTACATTCTAGATGCTTTTTATCTCACAACAGTTTTGTATGCAATACTAGGCTCAGGATTATATGCAGGATTTTCCTATTAATTGTACACGAACTGATACATGTTATAGAATGGTAGGGCTTTTTAGCAAGTTACACCAAAGTTTCTTCTCTTTAACTCTTTATGTGCCACATCCACATGCCCGACTCAGTTGATGACATGCCAAGTTCACATATTGTGCTCAAACGCACAAACCCGCCCAAACCGATTGATAAATTGCCACTACAATGAAATCGCTTCTTGCGATTCCATTCCTGTCCCATGTAGCTTCCATTTTATATGGTGATTGACCCTTAAGTTATGCTCCCGACTGGATTTGCAAGTAAATTCTAAGTTTCTGTCACTGTTTCGTGTGCAGAAGTCATTCCTGTACAATAATGTATAGCTACTGGTTATTTGACAGAAGAACAGTTGTGGCTCAGTGATACAATTTACATCAAAGCAATGCTTGGCATTTTCTGTACAACATTGCTCATTAAATGTCCAGGATAACAAAAATCTATAAAAGCTGCATAGATTTGAAAAAAAAAAAAGATTTTCCCAAAGCATGACTATGTTGCTGTCTCAGAATAACATGGCACCTAAGGAGTTAAAGTTCCTTCTGATTCCCTTTCCTTCATCAAACTTTTTCACACCTACTCCGTGGTTTCATTCATCCACTTCCTCTCTCTCCTTCTCTCACGCAGCACCACTGTCGGAACTGCGGCGGGATCTACTGCGGGCCGTGCTCAGACAACCTCATGCCCCTGCCCTCCTTTGCCAAACCGGTCCGCGTCTGCGACAACTGTCACACAGAGCTACTCCAGCGGTACTCGGCGACTTCCAGATGAGGAGGGACGAAGACACGCCCACCTCCACCAACATCTCTCTCTCTTTTTCTCACTCTCTTTCGCTATCTCCTGGTCACGTCTTGCCCACCCTGCAAAGCAACTCGATGTCAGTTCGTAATTCTCCGTACTTCGCACCCTGTCTGTGACAATGTGCTGCATGTTGTTGTACTTCTGCCACGTGAATTTAAACAAAAAGCACACAATGTCAAAAGCTGCATAGGGATTCTGTGCCGCTACATTTGTCGCGTTTCGATTCAGTCATCGTAAACAGTGTTGCTTAGGTTTTGCGATGTGGTCTCAATTATAGGCATGTTTCCTCCAAGGGAGAATGTCCATTGCAAACTCCCCAAAGCTTGTTCAGGGTTTGCCCAAGGCTTGCCTAGCGTGGCAGTGAGTAGTGATGCACGTAAGGAAAATTCCATGTACAACTCTGATAGCAGAAGAAATGCAGGAATTGGTAGTCTTATTCAAGTGATGCTTACACTGAGTGTGAAATCATCTCTTGACAAAATGCCAACTTTTGCAAAAGCATATTTCACGTACATACATTGTAGCTGGTATGTGTCATAATCGTGTGGTTTTGCCACGCAACTAACACCAATCTTCCTTTTCTGCGAATACCGTCTTCTTGGCCACAGTGTCACAATTTAATATTAATTTCATTTTACTTTGACCCATAAACAGTTTTAGCGAGGGCAGCTCTTTGACTCTTGGATATAATTTGTGTATGCAATACTCTGGGGTGTTGTTGTGATAGTTTAACAAAAAGGAATATCAAAGACTTGATGGAATTTGTCACAAGCTACTGTAAGCATGAGCAAGATCATCTTGAGGTATGGTTTGCGATGCTTGGAGGTGATACATGTATACATTATATGAGAGAAAAACCTTGTGGACATATGAATGTTGCCCTTTTATGATGTGGTGATTACTTCAGCTCATAGTCACTTCATCATTGAACCCTGAGAATCTGAAATATTGGTTTGTCCAGACATAGAAACTGTGTAAGCCTTACGTCCCAAAGTCTGGTTCGGCATCTCTGTGAGTCAAAATTCCTACAAGTAGCCATCATGTGAACATGTGACTGCAGCCCTCAGCCTAGGGTTTAAACCATGTGACCAACAGATGTGTGTAGCATTTGTCGTAAACAGTGACCCTTTGACAGTATGGGGCCTTTCAAAAACTGGTGATTAAGAACACAAGCCTTTGGAGTTTCCTAACCAGGTTGAAAATGTGGTGAAACAATGAATATCACTTTTGGCTTTGCCTTAGATTGTCCATACTAAGACTAATAGATGCCTTGAAGAGTTAGTGTGGACGGAGCGTTGATAAGTTATGAAATTGTAGAAGCCGTACGTAATCACTTCATCAAGCCTGCAGACAAAGAAATGGCCTCTGGTATGTCAGCACGCACCAAGCACTAATGAGATAGCTCCGTTCACACTTGTAACAAGATTGTACGACCGCCAATGTACTGTAGTATCACATATCTGTCCACCCACATGACATGAATGGATTATACACAGAAAATTCATCGTACAGTATTCAAAATGTGCTCTCATTGATCGTATTACATGTAGTCGCACACTCGCAAATGTTAAGAATGCCACACATGAATGGGGTGCAGCACTTTAAGATGTAGGCTACCAATGTACCTAGATTTGTGAATAGAGAGTTACTTTACGGTTGTCCCCATTGGCCAGACGCGATAAACGCGACTACAATGTAACCCTGCGTGGAGGCACAAATACAAAGGACATGCAAGTGGGTCACAAACTGTCGTATAATCCCAGAGAGCTTTGCTCCTTCTTGGCTTGCCTGATGTCTGTTATGTAGATTTTGTCATTGTTTGCTCACTTTCAATTCCAAATTTCATCAGAATGCAAAGAATTGAACTGGTGCCATGGTTGAGGCATCAATGAAGTATTAAAAATGCTTTTTTTTTCAAATCTGTTACAGAAATGTTGGCTGAATTTGATCATGAATGTTTCAAATATGCAAATTCTTTTGTGTCTGTGATTTGCGTAGACTTTTTAAAAAGTCAAACAAAGTGAGCAGTTTGCATAAAAATCAGGATCATCTAAACTCCTGAATCTTGCTAACAGAATGGATGGTATGTCACAATGATTAGATATGACAGTCAGTAAAGCCAGTCTGAATCTCTGCAGGAGATTTTGTTATTAAGAAGAAGGAGAAAAAAAAACTGTCATTGTGCAAGTCAGGATGGCCAAAATTATCCTCGTGCAATAAGAGACCTGCGCCACTTTTTTGGCACAAGTCTTATCCTGAATTCAAAATAACAAGGAGGTTATTTTTTTTCCCTTTTCTTTTCTTTTATTTATGGGGAGCAAATTTAATGATACAAGATAGAATGTCTTTTTTCTTCAGGGATCTGATGCCTAGTTTAACGGTGTTTGATTTGTAAACAAGTCTCCAGCCGATTTGAACACATGTCAGTCTGACAGATCAACTAGACACGTAAAGGAAAGAGGAGTGCCTCACAGCTTGCAGGTCCCTCAAAGTTTGGACAAATGATTCATGCTCGGTCCACCGAGTGCTACATTATGCTTCACCACAGGAAATTTGTGCCATTCAGTTTGTCTTTCACACTGAAGGTCACTTGCACTCTTTGACCAAGAGCGAAATAATTATAATAGTGACTGCTGAAAATGAGTATAATTACGTTTTTCTCTTAGGTACAGGGACAAAGAGCTTTATGTTTTGAGGGCTCTCTGTTAGTTGTCTATAGCTGCGGTCATACTGTCAAAACTTGTTCATGTTAAACCTCATGAACATTACGTGAAATTTGCATATATGCGTTCACACTGGCAGCCAAACTTCTCGAAGTTTCAGTTCTCAAGGTTTGGGTCACTGGTGTGTATGCGCTACAAGGACAAAGAACAACAACTTTAACACAACAGCATTAACAATGCACACACGTACATCCCAATGAGTGTGAGCTTCAGAGGCACCTATGCAGACAGGCAGTGGACTAGTCATGTGAGTGACAAACTTTGTTAAGTTTTCATATGTGAGCTTTCAGACCGCACAAAACAAAAGTTTTGCGAGAAATTTTCTGGAAGTTTGTGGTCACGCTGGCAAATCTTCGAGAACTTGAACTTCTCAAAGTTTTTTTTTGTGTGACTGCAGCTAATTTGTGAAACTCATTAACTCAAACTGGCTATCATGTATACCTTGAAACTCTTCAAAAGAAGACACCATTGGACCAGGTGCATGCCTTTGAGTGCAAACGAAGATACATGCCTGTTAGAGGAGGCTCACTATCACTAGGTTTCGAGCATTACTGAAATAATTTCAATTGATTTGCCAATCATGTTAAACTGTTGTCTTAAATTGGCAAGATGTACTGTAGACCTATTGGGAGAATAATGCGATATAGGGGAGGCATAAAACCAGTCACTATAGCAACATTTCTAGTTTTCCTCAATTTTCTTTTCTTTTTTTTTACTATAAATGATAGGGTCAATGAACTCTCTTCAGTTTGAATGACTCATTTTGTAGGCGTTCATGTATTTCATGAACCTTTCAGGCCTCAAACATGTACATCTTGAAAAGTGCCACTAATTCTGACAAGATGCCAATGAGCAATGAATGAATCAGTGAACTCGCAAGATAGCTGTGAGACACCACGTGTGAGTGGCTGTTGAGCGAGGTTCATCCAGTTGCAAACCAATCATGACGAAGAGCCCTCAAACTGACGAGGATGAAGGGTATGACTATGCAGGCAGCAAGGAATGACATTGTGGTCAGATATCGGCTGAAGTGGTCAAGTGTGAAGGTCAACAAACTATGCACAGGGAGAGTAGTTTTACTTGTTTTAAGAGCACAGATAATTTGGTGTTGGTAATGCATAAAACATGAGATGCCATCAAACCTGTCTATAGTAGCCACAGACCCAAGGGAAACAAAAGGGTCTCCTTTATATCCAGGTGGCCACTATACACAGGTTCTCCAACAATTAATGTGTATGACATGCATATGCATGTATCATCATTGTATACAGGTATTAGGTGCACACATGTGTATGTACGTGTATAAAGTGCGAACATGTTTTATACATTGAACCATGTCCTTGTTGATTGCAATATTGCACCCCAATATGCAGACAACAGGCTTTTCACGAGTGCATTGCTATGCCTGAATGGTGGGTGACTGCAGTGGTGGTGATCATTTACCTGTTTGCCACGCATGATAGCCTTGACTGTAAGGCAGAAAAAAAAACGCTTAAATTATCGACTGCGTGTGGATCTGTGGCCGCTATATACAGTTGAAAATCTACTATGGGATACAAAATATCTTGGCATGCTAGACAAGCACCCACTATACACAGGGTCTTTAACATGGATTTTCCTTGGGGGGATTTTTGAGTGGCTATGTATGGAATGTGACCACTATGGAGAGGTGGCCACTAAGACAGGGTTTGACTGTATATCATAAGTAAAATTATTGACAGTAGGCAGAAATCATTGAATTGTTGGGATTTAAAAAAAAAAAAATTACACAGGTCTTGTTTAGTTTCCTTTGTATCTCACACAGTCATTTCATTGGCAAGTTATACAGAGCAGATTGTATAGCGCATCACTCTAAGTGTAGGTAGCAATCAGAGACGTATCAACAAAGAAGTTTCTTGATTAACCCGTTGACTGATTTTGCTACAGCACGCATTTCCCATAGACACCTGCCCAAGTATACTCGGGACTCATCCTCAATGGGTTAAAATACATATTTGTTTTTATGGATATTAGTATAGTGAGTCAGACATGCAAAAATATTTTCATTTTATACTTTTGCTACTTCAATCTTTTGATTCAATATTTGTTGCTCAGTCATGGATGTTTCTGATCAGACACAAGAAATGTTTTGGCTGGTGTTGTATTTTTCCGTACGCATAATCAAAGAGTATATATGATTATATCACGCATTTTGCGCAGATCGCTTTTATGTAACTATATACAGTGTATAAATATATTTCATGGATGCATGTTGAAATAACTGCCACAAGTTTGTCAGTGCTATGAAGGGCTGGCATTAAAATGTGTGTGTGCTGGATGAAGTAAAATGGCTGTAGTCAGCATACAGCCTTGTTTTGTTGATGCTTTTCTCATGACATGCTCAATCCTGTGGAATTGATAAATGTTGATTTAAGCACTGACTGGCTGTCTGTTAACGTCTGGTAAAAGAATCATTTATGTTCATTTGTGTAGATGATTTTTTTTTTTTTGGGGGGGGGGAGGGGTGGGAAAAGACAGAGGAAATTGATAAATAGGCCTTGCCTATACAAGATACTAGATTGTGATTGTATCGACCAATATGTAAATGTGTTCGTGTTTGTGTGTGTTGGTGTGTGTGTGTGTGTGTGTGTGTGTGTGAACACATTCCTGTATGTGGAACTGAAGTAACACAGAACAATTAAACCTTGTATGTGGAGTTGAAGTTGTTTTTGTGCAACATGTTTCCGGGTGGAAAGTAAGGCATTATCACCCAGTTTGGTTTTCTGGACAGTATTTTGTGATACATTACAAAGAGTCAATGCAAAAGAAAGCAAGGATACAGAAAAGGAAGAAAAGTGTGGATGAGAATGCATCATCAAGCTACAAATCCAAAGCAAGTTTGATGGCAGTAAGAGCTCAGTCCGCTGACTCTAAAGATTGTCTCATCCCAACACATGAGGAACTGTTACTCCTGCTTAACCCACAAACCCGTTTTCTTCACTACATAGTGTTTACAGTGGAATTGATATATGATGAACAAGAGATTTTTGGCTGAGGTTACTATATACGAGAAAATGAATTAATCAAGTAATTGTGTACTTACATATGTGTATGTATACATTTATGTGTGTATAGCATACACATAATATACACACACAGCATGCATCATGTATACACACACACCCAGTATGTACATAATGACGAATATATCAAAGAGCCGTGGCATATGAAAATTCACATGCACTCATACATCCACAAAGACATGAAACACATAATATAATCTATTACCATTATAAGGTTCAATTTAGTGTATCAGTAATACTCTACTCAGTCAGGATGTAGAGTAAATTAACTTTCTGTGTGATATTGATATGTCAATGAGAGGTAAAGTCCTTTTATTGGTGATCAACGCAGTGTAACATTTGAGTCCCACATGACTACATGAACACGAACTTCGCTGGAGTGTGCATTAAAATATTGCATTCAGAGCGAGTTGTTAACCATCGGGGAGAGATAGGTGCGACCTATGCATGCCTGATTGTGTAAAATTAATGCATGTACGGCTTATGAGCCACAAAGTCTGAATTATGCACTAAGAACAAAGGAAATCGACTGAGCGTGTCCTTGAGTCTTCATGTTTAAGGGCAGGGAAGTATCTTTTATTTTCATTTTTTATCTTTATCTTTTATTTCTATTGAGGAAAACATTTTCCCCCTAAAATCCAGGCAAAACTTAACGTTTCATCTCGTGAAAATACCACTACTACTATTCATATTCCTCTACCTCCTCCTCCTCTTCATGTCGTCACCACTCCCTCTATTGCTGCTGCTTCTGCAGGCTCCTACCAATTACTATCGCTAGACCACTACTTCTATCAGGAGAATCGATAATAAGGATGCGATGTCACAAATGTGCATTCGCTATTAAAGAAGATACACCTTGATTCCGTTGCTAGAAACTTTGCATTTTAGACGCAAGTCGAGTTTCTAGCAACGGGACCAGTAAATACATTATAATGATTGTTCTTATGTAGATATCATTTTGTGTTCATTGTGTGACAGGATAAATCTGACGATGTGTAAATTCATCGAGGATGATAGAGTTTAATGCTAAGTGTGCTTAAAGTGCCAATCTTGGTACATAAAAACCCCATTAGTAATTGTCCAAAGCCCCCTGGCACAGAAAGAGTTAAAGGAGACCTCCGGACGATTTTCAGACTTTTACATCTGAACAACTATAAATTAGTGATACTGAGTACAGAGTTTCAGAATTTGTAGTGATTGGGGTGAGGAATACGAATGTTTTCAAAATTTATAACAAATCACAATGAACAAGGATGATGACATGGCAGCCTCAATCACTATAAGAATGCATGAGTAAGGGCTCAAGGAAGCAGAACAAAAGAAGAAAGCATGCATTAATTTTACACAGGTGAACTTGTAAAGCACATGGCATTGTAATGGTATTACATTGCTACATTTCCGAAATATGTTAGGCTCTATATCATCATCCCTATTCAGTGTATTTTGTTTTTAGTTTTTCATACTATTGATTTCTCTGCTCAAGGACCACAATGAATTCCACAAATCGATTTTATGGAGCTGTTGATTTATGTACTACATGATGTGAAATTATGAAAATCATCTGGAATGTCCCTTTAAGTGTGTACTAGTACTTCGATCGCCCATTTGTCGTGCTTGCTTTCATCCGTGTCACACTCTCTCTCCCTCGATATTCTAATTTTTGGTTATGCATTGATATGTTTGTTTTTGTTTTGTCTGTGTCAGATGGTTGGAATTTCTGCCAGAGCCAGTGCCAGCTACCTGCCTGTAAGGTGTGGTAATTAGATCATCCTATAACGGGAAGCAATTAATTTAGATCTAAAAGGCACCCCAGTTGTTGGTCATTTTGTAATCTAAGTGGCAACTTCGATATGGAAGCTGTGTACAATACTCTTTTCCACTCTCATGGGTAAAATGCAGGGTGTTTCTTCTTTCTTTATAACTTTAAATCGATTCGCTGGTCAATGTAATGATTTGATTTCATCACTACACTATTCTGTGTGTCATTTTGCTTCTGCTTCTCCTCCTCCTCCTCCTTCTTCTTCTTCTTCCTTTTCTTCGTCTTCGTCGTCTTTGTCTACTTCTTCTTTTACTGTCCCTGTCTCTGTTTCTGTGACCTGTGTAATGAGTCAAGAAATGAGTAGATTACGAAGAAATGCTACGTACTGGAATCATGGATATATGACAACCTCCTGAATGGTCCTTTTCACTGCTTTACGCCTCTTCGTTAATCTCTCCCTTTCTCTCCCTCTCTCTCTCTCTCTCTCTCTCTCTCTCTCTCTCTCTCTCTTGGTTGTTTGATTCTGTCGCTTTTTCTCTCTAAGTGCAACCGATTTTGATTTCTGTCGTTTGAAAGTGTTTTTTTTTTAATCTCATCTTTACCAATCTTTAATTAGACCTATTTCTCTCGCTTTTTTGTCGTTTCCTTATGTATTCAAATTTACCCAATTCATATACCTCTCCATGAAAGTAAATCTATATCATTCTACATTCTCATTCTCTCTCTCTCTCTCTCTCTCTCTCTATCTATCTATCTATCTATCTATCTATCTATCTATGTATCCATGTATGTATGTATGTGTCTATCTATGTATGTATGTATGTATGTATGTATGTATGTATGTATCTATCTATCTATCTCTATCTATCTCTATCAATCTTTCTATTTGTCGATCAATCTATCTATCTGTCTATCCATCTATCTATCTCTATCTATCTATCTATCTATCTATCTATCTATCTATCTATCTCTATCAATCTTTCTATTTGTCAATCAAGCTGTCTATCTATCTATCTATCTGTCAATCAATCAATCTATCTATCTATCTATCTATCTATCTATCTCCCTATCCCCCTGTCTATCATTCCCACATTCAAGCGGTTACAACATACATTCTCTCTTCAAAGCGCCACATCATTTCAAGGATTACTAATGAAAGAACCCTAATTGTAGTAACACGTTAGCCTCCATTACTCATCGTTAATCATGATTTTTCACTGTACAGGGTTCATCAGTAAGTTTCCATTAAACGTTCCACGTCGAATTGCATATTACATCATATACAGTATTATATCATACTCAGTAGTTATGTAATTCTCGCAGGAAGTGGTTGCTCAAATACCCACAACAAATTTGCTCAAAGGCCCAACACACTTTCATGTATACACACACACATATAGCACACCCTCCCCCCCCCACACACGCACACAAACCTTACTTTTCTCTCATTCAAGCAAGCGCGCCCCCCCCCTTTTTTTTCCCCGGTGACCTTCGAGTAGAGATTCACAACCCATTGATGAGACCAGTGTTGGGTTGTCCATGTATGTACATTTCATATGACTTTGATATAAATCTTTTGAAGACATGTTGTGAATAATGAATGATTAGGCATTTAAACCATGAGGTGCTGATTCTTGTCTTATTTCGTTTATTTATTTGGTTACAGAGATTCTCTCGTAACTTCAAACTAACGGAATGCGTATGCCAATGACACATTCGCGTGTACTATGAGTTTATGGCATTTTTATAGTAGGGTAGGACAAACTGAGAATTAGAAGTTCTCGTAAACCTGGTAGCCCTGTGTATCGCGGACTAAGTATGTAATGTATAAATATCTATTAATGTAGATGTGTAGCGCACGTCACAAAATCATGCAAAGTAGCAACTGTGTGTAGACTGCCACAAGTGCTTGAACAATCAACTGTTCCTGTGAATTTCTGTGGTGTATAAAATATAAGCCTTTGTTTGTTGTGGTCATGAAAGTTTTAAATAGTGTATATGCGATGTTCAAATTCATGCGTACAATTAACGATGAAATCTGTTAAATGCGTAAATGCAGGAAAATCCATTTATTTCTGCAATAAGATGTGAATACAAGTATTTATTTTTATAACAGAAGCATGGTTGTCTATAAGAGTAGAGTGTATTTCTTTTAAGCTGATTGGTCCTGATATGTCAGTGTAGGGTACGTCAAAGACACTGTTGTTGTGGAGTATTCGAAAGGACGTCTATTTGTCGTGTAATGTCAAAGTTTATTAAAGCATTGTACGGTGAGCAGTGTATGTGCATGTAACAGCCGCAATTATCAGTATGTTTGACGTTGGTGTCGCCCTAATTTCTACGTTGATGATGTCAGATACTGATTGATAGATTGGTAAAACTGATACTGTTATTACTATTGCTACTACGATAAATATAATGTTGCCGCAGCAGCAGTAGCAATTATTATATGTGAGAAGTCTAACAGTCGTTGTAGCAGTAGTATAGTAGTAGTAGTAATAGTATAGTAGTAGTAGTAGTAGTAGTAGTAGTAGTAGTAGTAGTAGTAGTAGAGGTATAGTAGAAAATGCAGCAGCAGCAGTTGTGAAAGTCGAAATATTGCAGATAAAATGATGCGTTGGTCTCTATTCTCAGCTGGTATCTCTCTCGAGAAGTCAAATTAGGAACGCATCTATTTCCGAAACCAACCTAATCGTTCAAACTTGAAAATTTGCAAGCATCAACACCCCCCCCCCCACACACACACACACATTCACATACACACACAAAGAAAGGGTAATATAAATAGGCATCCTGCCAAATTTAAAGTTTATTTCTTTGTTTTTTAACGGAATCTTTGGGGGATATGGCCTACCTGAATTCGTAGCAAAGAAGACAACTCATAACAATAGTAAATAATGTAATAATTGATGCTGTAACATTGCTGCCCGCTGTAAGATACGTATACAACAGATAACAACTTAAGTTATTCAGTTTTAAACTTTTATATCAGACATAACAATCACGTAAATGCAATGAGGCCTTAATGCTATCTCCTCACTAGTGATTTTAAATCATATTAGGCAAATTTGGTGTTTCATCATTAAGTTTTATCGATATAGAAGTTCAAGATTACTGAATAACTACGTGTCCTGAATTAGTGTGGATGAGAAGAATGTGGGGCAACTGGGATAAAACGGACGCTCGTGGTAAGACGGACCCGCCCCATTATCTTCCGTTAACTGCCTGCACTGTACCTTAACACCGTATATTGCGCAATTCATCTTTTAGTGAAAGGGTCTGCAGCCAACTGTCATCCCCGACTTTCAGTCTTGGGCGAAACAAAGCCTCTGGTCTGTTTTGCTCCAACGGAATTAGTAATGTTTCCGATAAGGACTAACTATTTATAGGCAGTTTTTTGGCACGAAAAGTGCCATGAATTATGGAAAGCATACTTTTGGCCCCATTATTAGTGCATTTACATCAAGGTACGCAGGATAACGGTGAGTAGAGTTAATGGCTAGCTATTGTTCAAAATGGTAATGGTTAATCAAACTCCGTTTCAATCGGTCAAACACAGATCCATGCTATTTCTGTACAAAATTGCTTACAAGTACTGCACTTCATGAAAAGTTAGTGGAACAAAATAGGGGATAAGAAGACCGTTTTACCTGTCTCGCGTGGTAAACTGACCTTCGCTAAAATTCTTTGAGTATCATTTTCGAGAAAAACTAAGGAATTTAGAGGAAAAAAAGATCTATAAATTATATCTTGTGTTCTAGAAAAAAAGGGGTGGGACTCAAGGCTTACCCTTTTTTTAATGGATCGTTATGACAACCGACTTCAGGGTCCGTTTCATCCCACCTTCCCTCACACTCACATTTTAATTTAAGAAAGGTAATTGAAGATACTTATGACGATATGTATGTAAGTCCATGACATAGACACGGACTGTTTCTTTTTCTTTTCTTTTTGTTTGCATTATTTTGTACTGGGTCTTTTTTTTCGCGAAAAATATTGTTTTTCCCAAATCGTATTATTACACGTGTCTATAGCAGGAAAGGTACATATTCTGTTTTTACACTAACTGACTTAAAGTACGCCTTTTCAGCCCTCAGAATATATACCGCAGTGCTATTTACAAGGTTGGCATCGTTACCGTAGGAGACGTGTAATTTTTAGATTATAGCAGCACCAACCTCTCCAATTTGCATTTTTGATCAGCATTAACATCATTATTTCAACCGTTTTGAAACCTTCCAATGTCATACAGTAATTACTTTCGATCCAAGTTCAGATGTAAACATTCACTATTCTATTTGCTTGATTCTCATCTTGATTGTGAATTGGTGTTCATCTTTACGCGGAGGTATAGTCTGCAGTCGCCCTCACTAGAAGGAAGAAATGACTATCATTATTGTTTGAACAAGAGCTTGCGGATCCCTACCCTTTTTAGTGCCATCAAGTTATTTTTTGTTATAGTGCATACGATTGTTATTTTTTTTTTGACAGTGAAGATCAAGACGCCATGATGTAGTGAAAATGTTATCGGTTATATCGGCATGAGTACAAATGAGTCTGCTGTTGATGTGTGTTTAATCAAAATGATGCATATTTCGTTTGTCTTCCGTGTATGATTACGTCATGATTTCGTCTTGACACTGTTATTTGAATGATAGTCATGTTGTTATCGGAATGATGATGTCAGCAAAATCAATATTTTTGCATGTGTGACATTTCGTTTCTCAAATTCCTTCGGCGTTGTCGCGTAATTGAATCATTCCATTTACTCATGTTATTTTTTTAATGTTTTAGCGTGTAATTTCATGAGGAGATAAGGAAGAACCGAGATTTCAAAATTATACGTCGCCAGTGTCCTGTCACGTGCAATCTTTGAAGTGTAATATCTACTGAGCATACTAAACAAATAAAGTCTGACTAAGAACACGAAATCTAGCCCAAAACAGCATCTTTGTGACGTCACATCAATGCACTAATGGTTTTGATTTTGTCGTTTTGTGTGTTATGTTTTCATTATTTCTCTAACTTGCCTTCACGGAGATCTTTCACAGGAGTGCAAACGTTTAGTCAACTGTGCCACTTTAAGAGGGAAAATATTCTTTTAATGTACTCGATGTTTGGTGTTTAATGTAGTCCTGGAACGTAAGTGATTTTCCTTGAAAACCACCTGAATGTATTCAATCAGAATTGAGGAAGAATGAAATAAGACGAAAGGGACGACGAAGAAAACCGTGAAAAAAAGAAAGAAGAGTGTTATTTGTTTCTCCTTATACCATTCGTGGTTGTTCATTCAACGTATGTAGTAGTGATGTGTTGCAATTAAACGCATTTTGCAATCAAAATTCTTTGAAGGTGAGACCACCGATCTAAGCTCCACTACCACAGGTTTTAGAGTATTTATTCGCAATGTAATTGTCATACCCATCCAATATTGCCTTGCTTGGAACCTCCGGGCGAGGTATAATCTGCGGTGCACTTCACGAGTTTGACACCCACTAGTCATACAACCGACAAGTTATACAGCCCACAAGTTGTACAGCCCACGAGTCATATAACCCACGAGTCATACAGCCCATGAACTCAACACTAGGCAAATAAAGCTCATGAGTCTGACATAATTTATAGACAAACAAGGCCCACGAGTTCGACACTAAGCAGAAAGGACTCACGAGACAAACACATTAAGTCCCGCGATGTAATGTTGGTCTCGTGGCCATTTTTTGCCTTGTGTCGAACTCGTGGATCTTGTTTGCCTAGTGTCGGACTCATGAGCCTTATTCGTCTATTGCCGAGCTCATGGGCTGTATGACTCGTGGGTTGTATGACTCGTAGGCTGTATAAGTCGTGGGCTGTTTAACTCGTGGGCTGTATGACTCGTGGCTGTATGTCAGATTATTTTCTATATGCTCGCCATTTCTGTGTAGGATTTCGTCGCGTGTTCATGGACAATAAAGTGTATTGACATCTGCAAGGCATTCATTTTTGACGGTCCTTGATTATTTTGTAAGATTCTGATTTGGTTCAAACATGGATGTTTGCAATTATCTGTACTTAAAATCGCATGTCTTGTCCCCTTTGCCCAAAATTATTTTTCGTTCGTAATCGAGTTGACTGTAATCAATAGAGTAAATTCCCCTGAAAAAAAAAATTGTGGAAGATTCAGTAAATTGGACGTAAGATTACAAAGTTATGAAGTTTGAAACAATGGTAGTGTTTATATTTACAAATGCAACCTGAACAAGGGCTTACTTTTCACTTTCACTTTAGGTTGAGTCGATTTGAATGAGCTTACAGACGACTGTGGTAATGCCGTAGACAATATTTGTCTGTATGTTCATTGATTGGATTTATCTAAACTTTGTCTTCTTCAATCCACGGTACGTTATTTAGTTGTGCTCATCTGCCGGTTTTGCCTTTTCAATGCGTGCAGATCTATGTCGAAAAAAAATTATAGGTCGTAAATTTGTGAATTGGCGACATGACATTTAGTATTAACGATATTGGGGTACGTGCTTTAAGTGCATAAAAAATATTAAGTAATCTTTACGCTGAATTATGTTCATGTTGTTATCAGAATTCCACATTATGTTGGCTTTGAAAACTACAAATAAAACGGGCGAATGATGACCAAGCTGAGCTTAAAATGTTTTGTGCAAACACGTGTATTCCGGTTTTCACGTGTGAAGACGTGTTACTGCTGAGAGTCTCGCACATGTATACCGGTGGTCCTGTCTGGGCCCTATCACATCATCATGCCGCACAAAAGATACACAAATACTCATCATGGCAGATAGAAGATAGAGTGACTATACCAGCTTGGGAAGACAGACTAAACTCTGTGTGTGTGTGTGTGTGTGTGTGTGTGTGTGTGTGTGTGTGTGTGTGTGTTTTTTATGCTAGTGATTATTCTTCTTCAAAATACATCCCTGAATAGAGACTGCACGCGTATTTTCTTCAACTTGGAGGGACTAGCTTTGTTTTGGCGTAGTTTCACAAAATACGTGCAAATTTGAGCAGTAAAACGTTTCTTTACCCGCAAGTTCTTGGGGTGCATGTCATGAGACCGACACCCACGAGTCATACAGCCCACGAGTTATGCAGCCCACGAGTTATGCAGCCCACGAGTCATACAGCCCAGGAGTTATACAGCTCACGAGTCATACAGCCCATGAGTTCGACACATTAAGCCCCGTGTGATATCTGTCGAACTCGTGGGCTGTTTTTACCTAGTGTCGAACTCATGGGTTTTATTTGTCTAGTGTCGAACTCGGGCTGTATAACTCGTAAGCTGTATAACTCGTGAGCTGTATAACTCATTGAGCTGTTTTCAGTGTCGAACTCGTGGGCTGTATGACTCGTGGGTGTCGGTCTCGTGGGATGACCCCAAGTACTTGTGGGCTTATATAGCTCGACTTCCCCCAGACTTTGCACACTCTGTAGTTTCATGACTGAAGGTTTTACTGTTTTGCCACACATGAAATAAATATATTAATTGTATCGCTTGCGTACAGATTTTTTTTTTTGGTCAAAGTTATCACCTTCCCAACACGCATCTATATGAGAAAGAAGCGTGCAGGTATGGGGCCTGAGGTTACACACGCCTTCATCATTCCTGGTTGCCATAGCGTGATGAGATTATAGGAATGATATTGATGGTGGTGATGATGGAGTGGGTCGTGGTAAAGATGATGATAAGGCGGACGTCGATGATGACGGTGAATATGTTGCTATGAGAGCTTGTGATTAAAAGCGTGACAGTTGGCATAATGTGACTTCATGGCAAGGTAAGTAACTTCAGAGACGACTCGTACTCTTTCGGGCTAAAAAAGAAGAATGTATAGAAATGTATATTGTGAAATTTCTGTCTAAAATTACTCCTAAATAATCGCTTAAGAATTAGATTATGAGACCAATTAAGGATTGGATTACACACACTACCCATGAAGACTCAAAATTATTAGTTGCAATTAAAAAAACAGCAACAACTGAAAGCAACAATTCAATTAATTCAAATAAATACGCAGTACCCGTTGCATTGAATTGGAACCAGCACAGCCTGTCGGGCGGAAGCTCGGCGGTCCAGTGGATAAGACACCTGTCCGATGATCAGGAGGTCGTTGGTTCGAATCCAGCCCGAGTATGTATGCCAATGTTTGTTTGTTTTTTAATCATGGCTGCTACTAAAACATTGATTAAGTCGATGCTTATTTTGGTAAATGTAGGGATATTTTTCAATCAGTTGCAATAAAAAAAGGGTCCATTTGTATGTCTGGAAATATCGCGACAAGCATACTGGACCACAGCCAAGTATAGGCATCCTAATCAACTAGTCCCCCCCCCCCCCCCCCCCCTCTTGTGTTTCTTCAAGGAATTCCCAGCTTGTTGATACTTTAAAGTTAATCTCAAAAGAAAGGATAATGTTTGACAAACACAACGGTGCAAATTAGATTTGATCAAACTTGTATAGGATACTAGGATCGACATTGAATAGCGAACATGAAGTCGCCAGAATGTTTTCTATCTTGTTTATCTTGGTTAATACCTTCGACACAGTATGAAATTCCCACATTGACCCGCTGAAGGGTACTTAGTTTTCATTGAATGCCAACTTTAAAGATCCGCTAACTTTTGTACAACATTTCCTGAAAACTTGATATGAATATACAAATTAGCGAGTTGATGATGTCATTACCATTACCTCACAAATTTCTATTAACCGTGTAAAAAAACAACAACAGAAAATAAAAATTTTCTGCCATTAACGTGAGAACGTAATGTTATTCATATACGTTAAGCGCCCTCCACTTCTCTAGCTGCCTGTTCCCCTTTACTGTCTTCACCCTTTCCTCTAAACTCTTCTATCACCCTCTCTTTTCGAAGATGTCCCTGCCTACCAGGCTAATAACACCTAGTGGGGCAGATATGTGAAAAAGATGCTCACATCCGGCGGAAAGTATGAAATTTTGCATATAAGGGTATTTTGAGGCGCTGATTTCAAAAATTGCCGGATCCAAGAGATCTGATCACGGGGTCGGCCGCCATTTTGAATTCCAATATGGCCGCCGTCAAAGATCCCTATCTTCAGTTCTGAATGACATTAGCCATTGGATTTTGATATATAAAAGCATGAAGATATGATGACTTCAATAACAAACTTATTTGATATGTCTGACAAGCTGCACGGCAGCCATTTTGAATTTGATACATATTTGCCATGTTGGAGTGTTGAAAATCTCTATCTCGGGTTTGTAAATTAGGCTACCTGATTGAGCGCGCGTTTGTAACTGACAGAGTGCGCGCTGATGTATTTACATTGTGACGTCAGTGAAAGGTGCATTATACTTCCTTTTTGCTGCACTTTTTGACATGCCCGTGAATGTTAGTCGTGATGTTTGTCTTCGTAGCCACATTGGAATTCAAAATAGCAGGCATTGCGTTTGTCAGACACATCACATCAGTTGATATTTTAACTCAGTATGTTAAAATACTTGTTTACACCTAATTTCAGGGTCATTCACCACTTAGAAATCGAGATAGGGATTTTGAATATTTCGTCGAGGCGGCCATATTGGAATTCAAAATGGCGGCCATTCGATGTTTGTCAGACACTCCGAATCAATCTGTCATCAAATTCAATGTGTCAAAACGCTCATGTGTACCAAATTTTGGCGCCACAGGTCATTCAGAACTGAAGATAGGGATCTTTTAATTTGTTTTGTGACGGCGGCCATATTGGAATTCAAAATGGCGGCCGACCCCGTGGTCAAATCTCTTGGATCCGGCAATATTTGAAATCAGCGCCCCAAAATACCCATATATGCAAAATTTCATACTTTCCGCCGGATGTGAGCATTTCGACCAATTTTTGTTACATATCTGCCCTACATAGGCGCCCGCCACCTGAAAAGACCAACACCTCACCGGCGTCGGCGGGAGGGTTGAAGACCCTCCTGCCGACGTGAACGGCGTAACCGTACATCTGTTTTCCTCTAAACCTATCCACTTCATTTCTTCTAATTATTAGGTGTTTAAGTATTAAATTCAAAATGTAGATAAAAGTTTGTTAGTAAATAAGATATTGTTTTTTAGTTTAATTCGTCATCAAGTTAATGAATGAATGTACTTTGCTCACCTAGCAGAGCTCAAAACAACAACAACAGCAGCAGCAGCAACAGTATTCCTGACAGAATATGGAAATTAAATGAGATTGGGACATATTTATATTTGAACCAAAAGACATTTTGGAAATTTCAAAATTTTACGTAAAAACTAAAAGTTGTGAGGTGATGACGCCATTAACTCACTATTTGCATATTCGTATCGACTGTTCAAGAACTGTTTCTCGAAAATTAGTGAAACTTCCAAATTGTATAACTTCCCGAATTTTTATCCTCTCTTGATCAAATTATCACTATTGTTCTTGTAAAGTTTTACGCTTTCTTCTTAGATAAACTTTTAATTGGAATGCCCCGTAAAACAAAATAAAACAAAACAAAATGCTTTTCCAAGCCTTCAATGAAAATTCAATCAAATGATTAATGATTAAAGAAGTACCGTCAGGAGCCAAAACGTTACGTGATTAGATATTACAATAATTTCAGTCGGAATAAGTCTTCGAAAATTATTTTAAACTGATACTTGATGTGTATATAATCAACTTGATAGTGATAGCTAGTAATTGAAAGTTGATGAAAACACAATGTTTCTATCAAAGGTCTTTTAAAATCAAGATCCCCTTCAAATCATATCTTAGTTTATTTCTCGAAATGTAGCAAGCAATAGTTGGGGTAACTTGGTTTTGAAAAGGAGCACACTTTTGTCAACCTTGGCCTTGTCTACATGAAGCAGAACAACTTGACCGTCCTGTGAGGACAACTTTTTGAGATATCCAGAAAGCTCTAAGGAGGTGAAGCATTGCGTGTCAGTTTGGAAGGTTAATTAAAGACGTGATGAAACTCAGCGTAATACCGACGGGCTTTATAGCGGATGGCAATGGTAATTTTAGCCTTGCGTTTGTCTCTTTCTGGAGTCGGGAATGACACGAGGTAAACAGGGACGGGGTTATCAAAAAACAATAATAATGGGAGGCAGGGACGTCGATGGCTTACCGATCATTCGGGAGGGGATTAGACCTTTATGACCTTGAGTAAAGCAGGATTGATATTGCTGTACAAAATTTATACGTCATACGCGTGCTGGTAGGTAGAGAAATCAAAACAAAAAGTTTCATGATACGTCGAAATGAAAGTAAATCTAGCTGGCAGGGAGAATTCAGTATATGTATTTTTTGTTTGTTCGTGTCTGCGGCTCAGTATACCTATACGGGATGTGTTGGTATAATGTCTGTGTTGCATAAATTGTCGTGCGTGCGTATATGCTCGCTAGGTTTTAAAAAAAATGAGACAAATTTGTATTGTTTTTCCTTCCTTCGTCTGCGTTAGTCTTTACTTGTTCCGTGTGTTTGTTCCCATCCTTCTTTTCGGCCTGCATCTCTTATCATCTGCATCATTTGTGTCATTCTTTTGTTCTGCTTGCCATATGTTGTCTATAATATTCATAATTGCTTCTGGCGCATTGCGCAAAACATTCCAAATTAAATACGTACATTGCAACGACAATAAGGCAAACACGGCACATCCTGAAATTTTTGATCGGCTCTTGTCACCGAGAGGTGATCGCGATTATTTACGATGTTATTTCAGTATATATATATATATATATATATATATATATATATATTAAAGATGATCTTGTTATCTCGCCACAGTAAAGTAAAAGTAAAAGCTACGATTACTTAAGAGAGAGAGAGAAAAAACAACAACGGCAAAACGTATTCACAACTCGCTATAGATAGCATAATTTCCAGCTACAATAAATTTCTACCCAAACAATTACCTAACATGCCAAAAGTAAGTGTTACCATTGCCATGCGCAAATTAAGCGTTTGCCCTTTAAATCTCTTTGCTGAAAAAAAAAGACAACAGTGGAGGAGAGTACAACGGGATAGGAAATGGATTAATTTGATTTATGTTAGTGATTATTGTTGCGATCCCCCGTTAATACGCCCTCACTCGGCAATAGCTGTATTTTGATGTTTCGTTGTTTTTGTTTCTCTGTTCCAGTTTTAGTCATTTAGTTGAAAGCTTTTTGAGGCTTCTGATTTTTCTCTAATTGTCGGAATCCGTGCGGAAGAGGATGGACACTGAGCGAA
Source organism: Diadema antillarum (assembly GCF_040938485.1). NCBI lineage: Eukaryota > Metazoa > Echinodermata > Echinoidea > Diadematoida > Diadematidae > Diadema > Diadema antillarum. The sequence continues at coordinate 117,663 of NW_027272197.1, read as the reverse complement.
ATTTTCTATTATGAACTTACATTTGAGTTTTAATATCCGTTTTCCAGGAAATAATTAATCTCTTATATCTCTCCTAGAGTACTTGCTATTCATCTCGCTGTAACCATGATTGATGTCCTTGCGATGCTAATCCAAAGGTTGGGATAACCATCTTCGGAAGGGTCATCGGTCGTTATGTCGTTCTGGACAACACTCGACCATTTACAGGCCCAAGGAGTGATACAACCTGTCGATATCATGAATTTGTACCGTCTTGTTTTCCTTTTTAATTTTGCTTTCATCTGTTTTGTTATTGTTTTTGTTTCATTCATGATTAACTCTGAACGAAATTCTTTCTAGTCATATCAATGCCTTTTCTGCTACAGGTTTGTTTTTTAATTAAATCCGTAAATCTACCCGTCTGTTCGCTTCAGATGTCGATGTAGTGACACAAAAATCCATTAAGAAAATCTAAATATCTCTGAATTAGATTGTACAGTTCTGATACTTGGCTTGGTATGTTTGATATGCTATAGATGGAGAGGATAGAATTTGGTCAAATTTTCATCGAGGTCAAAGATCAAAGGTCAATGTTTCTCGAGGTCAGCGATCAAAGGTATATATATATATATATATATGACCCCTGCATGATAGATAATTAGCTGATTTTGTTGAGAACGACGGAAAGACTTGTAACATGAGTTCTTCCAAGACATTTGTTGGTTTCCTTGCAAATCAACTCATTCCCCCTTAAAAATGAGGCAATAGTTTCTAACCATTTGCAGATGAATAAAAAACAACAACGTTAGTGCTTCAATATAGGTTTAAACGGTGGTTTAGGCACAGAAACAACGAATTTCAAAATGTTAATCAGTATAATCCATGTTAAGTATTGTTAAATACATAACATGTGAACAAAGGTTTTATTAAGATCGTTTCTGAAATAAACCGTCTACAGTTATGGCTTGTTGTGAAAATTAGTATTACCTCCTTGCATTTGTGGCTTTATCGCGAAATTTTCATAGAGTAGGATGCTTACATATGCATCAAATATGATAACTCGTATTTTTAATCACTGCTCCCAATGGTAAACAGGGATTTTAATGCCGAATTCCAGCTTGATACAGTGATTGGTCGTACATAACAATAATTCTTCGAATGAAAAAAAAAACACCCTTCATTACAGGGCACATCCTGAAGATAATTAGCCTTTGTGCGCGTCATCCATACGTTTGTAGCAATCCTCTTTCTGTGATTCCTCAGAGGATCAGTTCTCTCTTTCGAGCTTAATGTTGACATGGAGGTTTATCTCTTGTACGTCATTCCGGGCTCGCTGATTACGTTAATCGAGGATCATGTGTATGTACTGGTCAACATCTTGGGGAGCGGAAAGGGTAATTGGCAGCATCAATGTCCTTACTGACCGTATGTAGACTCTTCAATTCAAACAAAAACTACAGCATTAAAAAAGAAAAGATTACAGACGACAGTTATCCATTACACTTCATGGTTTTATAAAAAAAAAAGAAGCTTAAGCTGTTAAACCTCATTGTCAACAGCAGACGAAAACTTTGAAATCCAAGTATTTCTTTAGCTGCTATGTTCAAAAGTTTCCTTTGTATTTTAGGTACAACCCGTCGTGAGACGGGGAAGATAAATAGCTTGTTTTGTAGGCGGAAAAAAATTCAGAGTTAAGATTATTATCAAAATCGTTAGACAACTGTTGTTCACCAAAGTTTCGTTGTATTCAGACGATAAATTGGATACATTTTGATCTAACAGCTTTGAGAAATTTGTTGTAAAAGAGTTTGGGTGCAAAAACACCAGTTCAGGTCTCCAGGAGAGTTTTAAACTGTTGCTGAACTACTAATGACTCATTCGGACAATATGTCACAAATTATATTGACGACCATACGTACAAAATCAGCAGTAAGTCTCTGAAGGCCACTGAGAAATCTTGTATATCTTAGATCTTATTCTAACCATCTTAGAGTGTTCTTAGAAAATGAAATTAAAATCTAAGTAGGGAAATTTTTTGGCTTATCTTCTAAGCCAGCCTATACGCCTACTTTCAGCTATCAATTAACAAATACTTTTGTAACTTTTATGCATGCTTCGTTTCAGGTTTTGCAGAAATAGGATGACCTTCAAAAGAAAAGAGATACGTTACTTACACACACACACACACACACACACACACACACACACACACACACACCACAACACCATATTATATTCATATATCCCCATAATGCATGTATTTTTATATATATGAGACATATATGCATATTTCATGTACATAATGAGTGTGTGTGTGACACAAAGACACACACAGATCATAAATACGTAGGATTATATACACTATATGTATATGTATATATATATATATGTGTATATATATATATATATATATATATATATATATATATATTATATAGAAACAATATATACCGTGTGTCTGTGTCTGAAGATATGTATAAAAAGAATGCGTTCGCCACAAAATCTGTTACGCAGATCTCTTGACAAAATCATGTTTGACCAAAGCTTGGAAAACTAAGTGACCGGATAAACCAACAGTGTTATTAAGTGACCGGATATAGACCAACATATATGTATATATATATATATATATATATATATATATATATATGATATGCGCGTACAGTCAGAAAGGTTTTTTAAATAGCTTTCTCGTCCAGCCTACAATTTAATTTGATTTTTTGATCTCTTTAAACTCATCGGAACCAGATCCGTCAGTATGTTCATATTTGTGAGGCGTTGGAAATGTTTTCATTGGGTGTATTTCTACATGTAATGAAAAATGAAATGGCGTGTAAATGACAGAAATAAACAAAACGAGAATCTCACTGCTTTTGGAGATAAAAGGCTATCGCTCTGTAAGCTCAACTGCTCAAGGTATTTTTAATAAACTTAATGGTGAATATCTGTCCTAATTCGTTAGATGCTATTTGGCTAGAAATTTTATTATATAAGTCTTTGTCTGTATTGTATCCATGTATGTACCGATATGTTTTTGTTTGTGTGTTTATATTTGTATGCATTGTATATTTTTGTTTGCCTGCGCAGGTGTGCACATTTTCGCGCATGTAAGTATTTAAAAAAGTTGATATCCATATCCGTGCGTAGATGTCTGTGAATGTGCATGCGTGTGTGCGTTTTTTTTTTAAAAGAAAGTTAATATCCATAAACGTGCGTAGATGTCTGTGCATGTATGTGTGTTTGTGTGTGTGTGTGTGTGTGTGTGTGTGTGTGTGCCTTTCATCCTTTCATGCCATCACCCATGCCCACCAGCAATGAAGCATAATCAACTAATGTGGTAATTAGTTCTAGTGATGACCCCAGCGCTTTCAGATCTTCCAGTATCTTCAACGGAGCTGTTTATTGGTCTGCAAAAAGGATCGTATAGACTCTCAGAAGTATGTTAGTTCAAGTATTATTCCACCTTCTGTTTTTCATTTCGGTCAAATAACATTCAAAATACGTGGAAGTCTTACGTTACTTATTCTATTTTATGTGTATATGTTCTGTTCCATCAGTTTAAAATAGGGTAGAATTGTTCCAAGCCGTAATGCTTAGAGGCCGTTGTCCAAGTCAAGCGATTTGCTCATTGACAAACGGTCTCCTCCACCTGTATACTTAAAGACTTGTCGTCATGAAATATATGTATTATTTACATGATTATGTACTGGGAACTCCTGTTTATATGTCCACGATTTGTGAATATGTTTGATATTGTCATACTTATTTTTGTTTTGTACAAGTGGAGAAATAAAACTGAAACTGAAGTCCACTTGCAGCTGCTGGTTTGCCTTCATAGGCTAAGAGTTTTGTTTCCCTTTGTCTAGTCCTTTCGCAAAGACACAAAGACTCACAATGACATAAGTGTCATTTTGTTTGTTTTAGAAGGCACGCGAAATAGGTCCATACACAGATGCGAGAGGTATTTAGCAATATATAGGAAGGAAAGTGATAGTAACTTAAGTCCCTTTAACGCGTCAGCTCCTGAGAGAATCTTGCGGTTTGTCTTACAGGCGCTCTGGAAATTAAGGTATAAAAACCTTGGTTTCTTGCGTCTGGTTCTGTCCTTGGATCTTTTACGTAAATAGAAAATAAGACAAAGAATAATATAAACGGGTCGTTCGGGCTATTTATCCTTAAACTCGCCAAAATGGCAATTTTGGAAATAAAAGAGAACCGCTTCATATGAAGTTTTTGTTTTCTCCATGAGAAGTGCCATAGGAAGAGTAAAAACACTCTTGGAGCAAAACAAAGAGAGACATTTATCATGCTGTTTCAATCACTTCCTGAGCCTCTCCAAAGTGAACTGTGCACTTCTGGCCAAAGTTCGACAGAATTAGCTGTCCATCCCAACACATAATCACTATCATCCATCACTACTCTTTCATCTGCGTAAGACCTTGGCTTGACCTTCAAGAAATGTTTGCCTAGAAAAAAAATATCACAAATGGTTATATTATTATGCCCCCCCTTCTTGTCTTTATGCCTGAGGCCCAATATCCACATCAGTAAACGGATATCAAACATAGCGAGCACCTTTGTCATCAAGCGAAACGTGATAAATATCAAATTTGAAGGAACTGTCTACCTCAATATATATTATTGCTCCGTCTCAATCTCCTATCAGTCTCATTTCTTTGCCGTGCTCTGAAGGACGGAGCGATTAAATGTGAGGACCAGATCGTCATCATCGAAAAGGGAAAGTACTTTCTGGAGAGCGTTGAATAATCTCCGTTGCTGGGGAGGGACCCACTTCGGGTAAGTAAATGTGGCGCCGGAAGCAGTGACTTAACGTTGCTCAATATTAGACACTTAGCAGACCCTAATTAGTACATAGCAACCCTCATTGATTTCGTTAAGTGTGTAATTTTGGGTAGCACCATCTAATTTTAGCTCAAACCGCTTCTCACTTCGTCTGTTATACGATCGCCAAACACTTTCTGCAAATTGGTTCTATCAAGCGAGCTGAATTAATCCAACTACATGTGTATGGGACCTAATGATGAGACGACAGGGTGGTGCTGTGAAGATGCATAGGCCACTGTGTGTGCGCGTGTGTGCGTCCGTGTGCGTTCGTGATTGTGCAACTTGCGGCAGGTATGGTTGACGTAGAGATTTACCTGACGATACAACCTCATCCACCCCTTCCTCCCCAACACACATTATCATCAGCAGCAGCAGTGTCATCATCACACACAAATACTTTTAAACCGACGTACAGCCCACACTGAATCTTTCCAAAGTCCAAAACTGTAAAACGCACTGAATGCGGTAGAAAATGGATTGGACATCGACAGTTGATAAATGTGAAATACAAAAGTTGTTGTTGTTCCTTCTTTCTTTCTTTTTTTTTTTTTTGGTGGTGGATGGAGAGGAAGTTCGAATTGTGGAGTTGGGGAATAAATTGAAACAAGAGTAGTATTCTACACACAAGTATAACTGAATCAAAATGGAATAACTTTTTGATAAGAAAGTTTTGAGCGAACCAATTTGTCAGGGGTGCATTTCCCCCACTTCGCATCAGTCGTGGGGTGGGGGGGGGGGGGTTCTGTGAATCATTCTCTTTCTGGTGAATGTTGAAGTGCTGTTGTTGTTGTTTTTTGTCATCCATCGTTTGACTCTCTCACACCTAATCCTGATACTCATACATTAGTCAGCAGATCCCTCTCATTTTAAGACAGAAGTTGTTGTTTTTTCAGGAAGTGTAAATATACCTTTACCTAATCATTTTGCTAAAAAAAAAAAAAATCGTTAAAAAGCTACGCTATTTTGATTCGGGGGCATTACTAACGCTTTTTTGTTGTGTGCATAATAGCATTGTATAATTTGTTTCCAAAATCAAAAAGGATTGCAACTATCTCTCGACATCAAATACAGTTTATCTGATGCTTTTTGACATTAGCCATGCTAACAGCGACGCATGATATGGCAGAATAGTTGTGCATGTTTCATTCAATTGTTCAAACGTTGTACATAACATTATTATGAAATTACATTACATATTTGAACACATAACAGAATACAAGGTGCAACTGGTAATCCAACATGATTTAACGACATAATTAACCCACACAAGTATATTCATTTAAAAGTTATATTGATGTCATTTCCACGTTATCAAGTCATTAATCTTTTGGAAATAATGATTAAAAAATACAGGAGACAGCATCATATGCAATAATTGATTGATCTCGATAGCGGCTTCCTGAAGACAAAGTGTATGAACTTTGACTACAAAATCAATGCGGGAATATTATATATATATATGTATATGAACACTAAACAAAAAGTAAGTTCCCCCTAAAACAAATCTCTGTAATTTATGAATCAGGAACCTTTCAGGAAATCTGAATACAGGATCATGTAGCTGTATTTCTCGGCTACCTTTCATGTGAAATTCAGTGGATATCACTAGTCTTGGTCACACTTGAGTGAGCATAGCTTAAAGTCAAAATGGTCACTTTTTGAAGTTCACAAGCGCAATTTTGGGATTATCACTTGGTCACGCTTGAGTGAGCATGACTTAAAGTCAAAATGGTCCCTTTTTGAAGTTCACAAGCCCAAATTTTTCCACTTTGATTTGGTGATATTGGAACAAATTTAAATTTTTCAGGATAAAAAGGGCATGCAACGTATAATTCATGTGCTTCTTATGTACCATGTGACTTGTGCACAAAATTTCACGGTTGAGTGAATACAGGGTGATGATTACCAAAATGGTCGATTTGACATGTTTCTCGTGGTAATTTCTATCAATTGATATTGAATTCTTGTGTTGAACAATCTTTACATACAATTCACGTAATTTCAGGGTTGAATGAGCACATTAAAAACAAACAAAAATAACAATTTAAATTGTACGGTAACAATTGCGATAATTTTGCGCACTGAAATCAACTGTATGATGCTTTTTTTTATATTGTGCTAATACCCACACGCATATCAGTGACCACCTGACATTTCAGTTACGCTTCAATAAGCACGTGAGGCTGGAAACCCCTTTTTTACCCTACAGTATGAAAGATTGGCAGTTAGGCCATAATCCCCATGGTAAGTTCATGTGAAGAGGAGGAATCAATGTTTTTGAAAGCTAAAATCATGGCTTTTGCATGTAACGTGGTTTATTTTACGGTTGAATTACCACATTATGAAACAATGATTTATCTTGTTGAAATCATCCAGCAGGTGTTTCATTGATATTCTGCATTTAAAATCAACCGGAAAAAAAATCATTATTGCGTTTTAGGACCGATATGATTGTCTCAGTGATCCTTGGCATTCCGTCGAAATTTTACACGTCAAAGGGTACATGGGGCCGGAACACCCCCCCCCCCTTATAATCCATGGCTACCTTTGATTAGATATAGAAGTATTTGTGGGAAATTGGTCTGCCTTTAGTTTGATGAAATCCTCTTGTTGGGGCAGAGATGAGAAATTATGCAAATTAAATCGCTGGGCCTTTGTTCTCGCTACTGATACTAATTTTGGCATTCAGTTCTTCATGTCTTTGTGACGTCATGAAGTCATTAACTCAAGGGAAAATAAATGCAATTAATCATTGACATGGTACCAAGTTTCACTTTTTTTAAACATCAATATCCTCCCGTGCTGCAAATATGCACTGAGAGTCTGGAGACAGATATTGATTGTGGTGAGTTAGTGGCCTTTGTTGTTCATGTGGTGTTGATGATTGTGATGGTGATGATAGTTGCTTAAAATGTTGGTTGACTACAAAGTGATAATTATAAATGGCAATATAACTCAGATTGGGTAGCATCTGCACTAACTTCTTAGGCTCTATCAGCTAACACCGCTGAACACGTCTTCATAAACCAAACACTTATGGGAATTTCAGCCACGAAAAATGGTTTTGACCTGCACACTTTGCTCATCTAATGTGCTCACTGAAGCATGTCACAATGTCATTTTTTATTGAAATTTTATTTTTTCATTGATATCAGAGTACTTTCCGAACATTTCAACTTAAACATAAAAAAAATGATTTAAAAAAAAAAGTTACATAAGGTAAAAAGTGTTTTCCAGCCACACATGCACATTGAAGCGTGACTGAAATGTCAGTTGATCACAGTATGCACAGTGGTATTAAACACAATGCAAAAATCATTAAACAGTTGATTTCACTGCGCAAAATTATCGCAATTCTTACTGCACAATTCAAATTGTTATTTTTCTTTGTTTTTAATGTGCTCCATTATCAGATAAAATGCTCTGCCCACATCTTTTACATTTTAGTTCAGGACATAAATTTCATTACATCTTTATATTTTGTCTGTTTTTCTTGGGAAAGACGTACGTCTATTATGTATGCGCGCTATTTGATCAAGATCCATATACTGTAGTTATGCAGAATCCTTTGGAAACTTTTATGAAGACAATGAGTGAATTTTACTCGAGTAATCATGCAATAACAATTTTGTGAACCTATGCACATATATTAATCTGCACTACAGGAGCCCCTGATAAGCGTAAACAATGATGACAAGTTACCGAAAAATATGTGAATTTTCAGTCTTAAAAACTTAAATGATGCTACAGTTGGGGATTTTCTCATTTGTTATGACTCGTTATTTCAAGGGTTGGGGCTGCACAGGTAAATGTTCAGTTTCCTAATTTTATTTTTGTTGTACTTACAGTAGGATTTGCAGACGACGAGCACCGTTAGATCTGCTCAGGTTATGAGCATGTATGTCATTTAGAACTGTTCAAGTTATGAGTATGTATGTCAGATTTCAACAGTAATAATATTGGAATGTAACCAGGGGCTTTACCAATGAGCGTTTTGTGTACAATCAGCAAGATCTTAGTTAATGGTTATATCGGTAAATTTGAAACAAGTGTAGATAAGTAATATATACAATGTATTAGTGCATGTGCGTTGTGATGGGTTGGTGTATGTGTGTGTTTGTGTGCATTCTGTTACAATAAAGCGTTGTCTTGCCCTGTAAACAGATAACCCTTTCATATATTGTTTTTGTTTTTGTTACAATATTACATTTTGTGTGTGTGTGTGTGTGTGTGTGTGTGTGTGTGCACAAGATGAACATTAGATAAGACACATCAGCCAATAAAGTTGTATTGCAAACATTATTTATGGAACGGTATAACAATAAAAAGAGATTGGAAAGAAGCACAAATGAACATTAGATGAGACATATCAGCCAATGAAATTACATGTCAATCATTTATTTTATTTATGGAACAGTATATGTAATAATATCAAAAAGAGGAATTGAAAAGAAACACAAATGAACATCAGATTAGACAATCAGCCAATAAAGTTGTATTTCAAACATTAATCTTATTCTATTTATGGAACAGTATCAATAAAGAGTGATTGAAAAGAAGCATATCCTTGCACAGCAATTCATTTTACTTACCGAAACCTTTATAAATGAATAGTAAAGGTCGTTCTTATCCGGTCAAACCTATACAAACGGTGAACCACTCAACCTCATACACTTCCAAGGATGATATGGTTTCGCTTACGTCACAAACGAAGGTTCAATCTAAACTTGTCTAAATGAATTGATATGGAATCAATTGCTAGTGGCAGGAAACTTATGATAGACGCCATCGATTTTTCAACTACGGGAACGGATGAGAAGAAAAGGGCAAGGATGTTGGATGGGAGCCCCTGCATCGTGTAGTTAACAATCTTACAATGATGCCAACGAGCATCGCTTCGAAGGTAATCAATGTCATTATTTCCTACTGTCTTTTACGTGACCAGTATGTCACCTCAGGGGGGCGTTTCATCAACGAGTTCGTCGGAGTTTTCACCGACAAATTTGCTATCAGCCAATCACACCAAGGATTTCATTAGCTTGTAACAGTTGTCAGTGTAAATCCTTGCGTCTGATTGGCTGATAGCAAATTTGTCGGTGAAAACTCCGACGAACTCGTTGATGAAACGCCCCCCTGATCCGAAGGGGCCGACTGAGGGCGGGATCGTCTCCTTATCAGTGCCCTGACCACGCCTTACCACAGACCTCTACATACTCTGTAGAGTTCTGTGCGCCTTACCGCCTGTGTCCCGTCTTCCATGGGGGCGCCTTCCACAGATTTACGGAAGATAACGTTTGACGTCAGTCTCCCGTGCATCTACACTGTCTGCGTCTCGTCAACATGACGATCGTTGACAGTGTGTTCTACCCGGTCACAACACACTCTGATATTGCGGATATGCAAGAGGAAATTATGAATATATTGTTGACCTGTCGTTACACGTTCACAAGGCATTGTGATATTGTCGATATGCAAGACTGCACTATAAAGATATTCAAGCTACGATAAACCTTAATTTTTCAAAATTTCCATCAATCCTTGACCTGTCACTGAGATGTTAAAATAATTGTTTAAAGAGATGCTTGTGGCTATGAATTGTACGCAAATCAGCACTGATCAAACACATCCCTGTTCCAGCTATGCATATCCTATGTGGAATGTGTATTTCAGCTACAGTATTGACATTTTGGACGGTCCTGGCACATTTTTCTCTCTTTAGGGCTCTCCAGGGTCGGCGACTGGGCAGAGCTCTTCTAGATAACTGGGCCCTTGAACACCAAGGTGTATGAATAGGCCTACATCAAACGTTATGGAATGGAATATTAGATACAAGTTTTGATACATTAACTGAGTGCGTAATTCAACCTCTTACTTTATCGGCCATCAAGATACAGTACATTGCAAGACACATCAATTAAAATTGTTAAAGATTCATCGCAGTCCCAAAGCCTATATCATTTAGTATTCTGTTTTACAATAATATGTAAATTGACACTACTGTCGATGCTAGAGCAGCAACTTAATTTGCCTAAGAAGAAGAAAAAGAAGAAGAAGAAGAAGAAGCTATTTTGGGGGTAATTACATGACAAACTGCTGGTAATGATTGCAAAGGTTCGAAGATGAGAAGACGCTTATTAAACTTTCTTTGTTCTATTTCATTCATTGGACTCTGTTTGGTTAACATGCAATTCTCTACTCAAGGTCATCACAAATAAGATTGTTGTTCGTTCGCCTTCAGTCCCTACAAAACAAAGCTCCCGGATTTGTCACATGAATCCTAAACAAACATGTCCCCCTAATTTCTCAATAACACAGACTTAAAATTCCCCAAAGAATTCAGCATAAGATATCAACCATTGTTTTTAAATCCATTCAAAAAGAGATTCCAATATGCATTAATGAACAACTCCATACCCATGGATCTTCTTACAATTAAAGTTCTGTTTTCTAGATTTTCTGATAATATTTTCTGTTGTTTTCGACCTAAGAAATGGTTCTTAAGATTAACTGTTTTGAGCCGTATTTCAGATAAAATATCATAGAACTTGTGATAATACTGTATAAGGAACAAATCCGTCAACTTTTCTTCAAAATTTCCGAGTTGTTAAAGCCCCAGGACTGAAAAAGGAATTTTAGTTTCTCGTAAAAAAGTTGGCATTTATCCACATTGCTCGTATCTGTGCATAATTTTGTTCTTAAAGTTTAGCGCTCAAAATAGTGTAGAATTTTTCAGAATATGCACGTAATTTTCTAATACGAGTTTATATTAGCATTTTACGTAGAAAAAAGTGCAATTTACACTGATTTTTCTTCGTATCTCCTGTTCTGTGTACACTGAGTTGCCTACTAGAGTAATTGCTGTCGAAAATATTGAAAGGGGCAGCAAGCTTCTGCTCTTTAAGTTAGTTGTGATTTAAGGATGATGCAAATTTAAACAGAAGTGCTGTCTTTTGTCAAAGCAATTTTTCACAACCATGAAAGAGCGCATAACCTTTCCCCGGCACGGAGCATGGGCTCAGAGGAGATTCTAGTTTCTTTATCAAAAAAGTTTGTACAATAGTAGATGTGCAAGACATGCAGCGGATTTACTGAATAGATTTATTTATATTGCCCGGAGTTATCTTTTTTTGGTGTCAAATTAAATGCACATGAGTAACGTCAGAATTGTATAATTTCATTTTCATTTTGAAACAGTATCATCTTATTTATTGATTTTTAAAGTAAATGTATTTTCTAATTAATTTTATTTATTAACTTTCCACACAAATGTTTATGCATGTTTATGCATTTTTCCCTTCTTTTTAATGCATGCATTTTATGCACAAATGTTTATGCATTAGTGCGTCTGTGTCACTTGAGGAATGTGTATTGCCCGGAATTATCTTTATTTGGTGCCAAATTAAATACATTTACACATGAGCGATATCAGAATTGTATGATTTCATTTTCTTTTTGAAACAGTATCATCTTATTTATAAGTTTTTAAGGTAAATTTATTTTCATTTCATTTTATTCATTAAGTTTCCATACAAATGTTTATGGATGTTTAGGTATTTTTTCAGTACACGCACTTTATGCACAAATGTTTATGCATTCTAGCGTCTGTGTCACTTGTGTTGTAACAGTGTATTGTACACAACTGTTTTTACCTGCCTATGGGCAGGAAGTAACCTAGGATTAATTATGTCTACATGCTTTGATCTATAAAGGATTAAAGTACGTTTTACATATAAAAAAATTCCTGGTTTGACTACTGAACTTAAAACACATACTTCATAATCTTCTCACAAAAAACACGTGCCTCAATAATTACTTGCCTATATCTGCATTTGGCTGTAGGGTTTGAGATGACGTAACTGTGACTGGATAACGCGCATTATATGTCAGTTCAGCCATGTTCATACCCCCAGCAGAGCCCCTTGAATCTGTGACTCCCTCTAAGTATACGGTCCATCAATTGCTACAGGTGACATCGCACATTCTGTTCCATGAGCCACTTCGCGGCAGCAGAGATTTTTTTGATGAACCATTCATTCCATCGCTGGTACACGCATGCGCAGACGATGTTAGGACGAAGCGCGCTCTTAGGACTAATTCTAGTATCACGAAGCACCTCGTCAGAAGGCTAGTCATATCACAAGGGTCGGTGTCGTCTGCTGAGGTATCATCAGTTTCATCGTATAGGAATCGCGCGCGCGAGCAACTTGTGTGGAATCCTCATCATGGGACAGATAGTTTGCGTAATCACCGTGAGTCAAATGCTGCGGTTTTGAAGGGAATGCATCCACATATGAATGCATAATCTGGTTTATAAATATCGACCCCTTCGGCGAGATTCCAGCCACTTTCTCTCGAACCCTTCACAGACGATGAGAGTGGAGGAGCCTGACTTGTCGTGACACTGAACACCAGGCACCGCACTCATCACCACGTTTTCCCTCTCCTCTCCGGTGACCTAGCTGATGGATGAATAGGATGCACACCAGCACTTGGCGACAAAAGAATCTACGCTTGAGAAGCACGTATTGATCATCGGAACAATCTTTCTTTGTTTTAGGAATTCCTCAACATTGTTCCTCTTTCGGCTCGCATACTAAGAGGATAAGCAACATGCCTGACATTTCGTCATGCGTGTCCATCTCCTCATCTCTTTTCTCTCTCTTCATCTCTGACGTCATCTACAAGTGCAAAAACTTCAGATTGTAGACATCTGCACACTTTCAAGCTCCTGGGATTTGGCTCGCTGTGATGTGTTGAGACTGAAAGCGGCGCCACATTCAATGGTTCTCATCCGACTATTAACAACATTGACAATCAGAACTCCGTTATGAGAGGTCCGGGATCGAATATATTTTGGATATCACTCCAAATAGCTCTAGTGGCGCTCCCAAAAAATGTTGGTAAGCTCACTGCGCATTCATTACCTTGTTAATATTGACTGGTGTAGATAAACAAAGGGTTTGAATGCATCATTATGCATGCTCTTTTAAGAAGTGGAATCTGCATAATGGCTCTCATAATATAATCACTCAATCATTGTAACTCCACACTAGCTGATTAATCGAAACGTCAGCGTAAAATCAAATCTTTCTCTATGTGTGCATGATATGATTCTTTTTTCGCAAAGGACTAATTACCACTGTGACAAATTCTGGTACAGATGATGCGAAAGGCATGGACTGGGGAAAGTAACAAGGAAAATAGTCCCATGTCACATCAGGTTAAATTTTGTTCCAATTGACGTGCTTATTAACTTCTTAGCAGACTGACTAGGTTTTAATCTATTTCTAGTCGGTGTCGGACTCAATCAAGGAAAGCGTTGAAGTTTCACCGCGATAAGTGGTGGAAATTAAGGATCATCATCTGCATATGCTGTAGATCATATCGAATCCACATTGCGTTGATGGTTTCAATATAAAATTGATCCTAAACACATCGACTCTTTTACCGTATTGGCTTGGGTTTCGAGTAGACTTCACTTCAAGAATCTGAAAGGTCATTCTGTTCAGTTTACATGAATGAAAAGTCATTTTACCCAACTGACATTTAATAACAATGATGATGATGATGATGATGATAAAAAAATAAAAAAATAATAATAATGATAATAATGACAATAATAATAAACCAATTCTAATTTATCTAAGATGTGATACTCTGTTATATTTGTATTTCAAGGGCCCTTTTACCTTTGATTCATTTCAGCCTGGTACAATTTGCCACAAATTACCACAATGATAAGACATATGCATGTATGCATCGACAAAAATAAGAGTGGTTTGGTGATTAATCACAGGATGGGGCACGCCAAAAGCGTTCCATCTCATAATGAACATGTTTTGTGACTTTAAGGCCTCTTCCAACTCTCTTCCAACAGTGGGATTGTTTAAAAACATGTTTAAAAACATGTTTAAAAACAAACAAACAAACAAACAACCTTAATTGATTCGATGTCAACCTGTCATAAAATGGCATCATGAATTGTTATCGTATGAGGTCATTAAGGTGATAATCAAATATGTATGTATATACACATTTCATATATGTATATGTCATTTGTGAATATACGCGCATCCAAGTATAAATATGTATATGTATATATACTATATACATATATATATATATATATATGTATATATATATATATATATATATATTATTGATATATAATGCGTTTACTAACCGTCAGCACACAGATATGACTGGTGTCCCCGGCAAATCAAATGCGAAGAATCCAATACATGCGCTTGCAGTACTGCACCGCCATGAACATAGACAGCAATCATTAATCTATCTAAATCCAAGAGATGCATAGATTTGCATAATTTGAATGCATGTGTCCGTTCTCATGATTTTAACGAACATAGATGATTATGTTTTTCCCGTTGCGAATTTTGTCAATGTGCCCACAAACACTTCAAATGCCTAAACATTGATAAACGAGGAGACCTTCCTGTCAAAATGAATGATGTATCATCATGCAAAATATGAAAGGGGGGGGGGGGAAGTGGTCTGAGATCTTGAACTAACAAACTTTATGAAAGTGAAAGGCCAAGTGAGTGAACCCTTTATTTCCCGAAGCCACTTGTTGCTTTTTTTTCGACAACTTTAAGAATGGATAATGAATGATTTGATGAATAAAATACTTTTGGAAGATATTGTATATTTAAAACGATTTAAGTAATGGACCCTTTTTTTCCTGGAGCGAATTGCCCTCTAGACAGAGTTCCATGAAAACTAGATGAATGTGATATCAATATATTTTATTGATATATTGGTGTTGCAGTTGTTTTCATTCCAGCGTTCCACGTCCTGCAAGCTTGGCTTTTTAGTGGAACACTCTTTTCCATCGTTTTGATTACTTCTTCTTTTTTGTAACTATGACAAAGTGTGATTTTTTTTCTTTTGATATCATTC
Source organism: Diadema antillarum (assembly GCF_040938485.1). Classification (NCBI taxonomy): domain Eukaryota; kingdom Metazoa; phylum Echinodermata; class Echinoidea; order Diadematoida; family Diadematidae; genus Diadema; species Diadema antillarum. Next base: position 101,922 of record NW_027272197.1, on the reverse strand, counting down.
TTGAATATTTGCATATATTGTGTTCAATGAAATATCCTTGAATTAAAGAATGAAAGTCAAATTGACAAATGTACCGCTTTGAATCATGTTTATATGGAAATGAATACTCCATTAAATTGCATTGTATTGAATTGAAAACTGAAACAACAGCAACAATGATGCTAAGCCTTAAACTTGAGCAGATTATGAAATCTAATTTTTGAAAAGCGCAAAGAAGTAATAAGATAGACATGGTGTAGGAATGTAATAAATGTTTATTGCCTAACTTTGTTGCATATAATGGGACATGGTTCAGACAATCTGCGATTTATCATCGACTTGTAATTGTGTCGTTTCCGGAAACATTTTTTATAACAGTTCTTATTATACGCATGGTAATTTCCTCAAAATCTAACCCGCTTTACAGCGATTGCTCCTTGATAAAGTGTCAATAGTAATTTACAACTTTAGAAGTCTTATCAATGAGATTTTTCACCAACAACAACATCAACAAAAGAATGTCTGTGTTATGATAAGGAAAATATTATGTTCTTATCAAAGCTGAAGAAGAATTTCTTTCAAAGTATTCATAATATTCCCCTTCATAAGTCGTCTCTGATCTTTTTAACAACCAAAAAGAAAAATATATGTAGGCCTACTTTAACAAAGTCGGTGCAACTTTAAGATATCATCATGGCTCACAGTTGCCTGACCTTGAATTTACAATTACAATGACTTCAGGTAAAAATGACTAAACAACATGCATACATCTTGTACTTTCATGATTGTATATGGTTAAAATCGCAGGACAATCCGAGTTAAACTTGCACCACCAACTGAGATCACCGTGATGGCGTTACGGAGAATTGAATAACTCCTCTCAAAATCAATTGCACTTTCTGAAACAAATGGCTCTATCGGTAAAGGGATTCCATGATCCTCTTTCCTCTACTTATCCATTGATTGGCTGTAAGGATATTAATCTTCTCTATTTGATATTATCGGTGGTGCGTTGATGGCTACATTCATTGGTCCTACCAGGGAGGTCTCACCTCCCTGGTCCTACTGCATGATGTTATTGTTGCTGTCGTTGTTGGTGGTGGTGTCGTTGATAATAAAGGGAGGAAATTTCTCATTAATTAAGCATCACTAAGAATAATCTCTACAATGAGTTTATCGGGTGGCACTAATCATTATTTAGACCGCTCGTCTCAAGAGGAGGTATTCTGCGGATGTATTATTGGCTAAGAGCCCATTGATCAGCTAACGAATGCAGAACTTACGTACGCTCCATTACCACCAACAACAGCCGTTTTAAAGAGACTTGCAGTTGAGCGTTGAGTGGGGTAAAACAACGACAATTAGTCTCATACCAGTCGATTGTTTTGTTGTCGATAAGATCGATAGGCTCATTGAACTGAAGAAATCACACTTGTGGCTTCAGTACAAACTAGATCAACGCATCATGCTTTCGCCATAACTGGCGGCATTGTCTTGATACACTTTGTCAGATTTTGATCTGCGTGCTGCAAGCTTAGATCCATCTCCTGGAGGGACTTGCCTTTTGTTATTGTTATTGTTATTGTTATCATTACCGATGCATTGACAGGTGCCATTATTCTTAAGTGGGTGAAGAGGGACATGGTGTATCAAGACTTCTTGCCCAAGAGCACCAAGCGGGATTCGAACCCAAGACAACCGAGTGATAGATTTTAGAGCTTTATCCACTCGACCTCTGTGACTCTTCTAGGGAAACAGGTCCCTGCAGTTCCAGCTAATTAGAAAGGTGTTGGAGCTATACACCTGTATATTCTACTATTCCATTGCGAGTATGCCTACTTTAATACCTGATAGTCCCACATGTGTGACATTTTCCGAAAAAATCCACCCCTAGTGTATATTCAAAGGGGTTGCTTGATCAATACAGCCGTAGCGGTCAGGACATTCTGTTGGTAGATACACAATACTTGCTTGCTGTATATCATAACCCCAAGATATAAGACTCATCCCTCTCACGGGGCAGTTAAGAGTCACCGTGGTTTTGAGGCCACGGCAGAAATGTATCGGCGACATTTATCTTGAGGCAGATGCCAGGGTATAACCACTGTCTCTGCGGACGTAGCGCCACTGCCATTGATCTTCCCAAGGGACGCTGTGCAACTACTCAGTAATAGATATTACCGCAGAAATTGGCTTTCATTCTTTAAATTTTCTTTTTTTCACGTCTGTAGTTTGAAAAGACGAGGTGGTCGCATTTTTGCAGGTTTGTTTGTTTGTTTGTTCGTTTGCTTTGGGGTGTTAATTCTTTATTTTCGTGTGGGCACAACATAGTATTACATCAAAGTACTATGGTAAAGACGATTAGAAGAAAAACTAAGCGATGTATTATGGACAATATCCGCCCTTATAACCGAAGATGTTTAGAATACAGATGGTTGTTTTTATGATGAGCCTTGAGAAGCAAAAATAAGACTGAAACGAAATTTCATGTCGTTTAATATGTTTTTTCACCCTGTCTATTGTGAAACTTCATACAGCCATTCCTACGTATCATTGCTATTTTTTTATGTGTAAAGTTTGCACAGCTCACTAATCTTAACAAAGTTCTACAACAAGTTCCTCAAGAGGGACTGGTTTATCAAGAGATCTCTATGGTAGTCATCGAATCCCCCTTCATGTATTCCCCCGTGACTATTGGAAGAGATCCAAGCCCGGCCCCCTGTCATTTAGGCAACAAAATGAACAGACCAGGGAGGTGGGAAGACCTCCCTGAACAGACCAAACACGCAACCACTACACTGGTCTTCGAACATTCTTGATAATCACAGAGCGGAAACTAGCCTATATTTCATTGAAATTCTTCTTCAAATGCCTTTGATTAGGCCCCTGTCGCGTGCTTGTCCGAGGGCACTGTGATAGCTATTCACGTCTTATAGTCACGTTCAAGTTCAGGTTAACGTTCACGTCTTGGCGTCCACGTTTAACCTTTCACATCAAGTTGCATTCTCTCTCCCCTGCCCTGCACCCCAAGTAGATAAGGAGACAAAGGGAATTTCTAATGCTAACACAAACCATTAGCAACACGTATGGATATGATGACTACAGCCAACATGGAAACGTAATTATGACATAAAAACGACAAATAAAATGTTTTTTTTTTCGACAAAGGCCAAAGACTCAAGAAATTACTCAGTAAATGCTCAAATAGAGCAAAATCTCAGTCAATCTTATTCATCCGCATAGTCGCACATGATACTGTCACGTTTGAATATCTCTGTTGATATCTGTCACCGTATTTCGGTACTTTTCTTTTATTGAAATATATATATATATATATATATATATATATATATATATATATATATATATTTACATGTAGTACATGACGGTTTTAGTCGCAAAAACGGATTAAAAACTATTTGAAAACATTTTAAAGTAAGTCCATTATCAGATGCAGCAAAATAAATCCCTTCCAATGATACCTCACTTTTCACATAAACAACGATAAAAGGAGATATTCTTAAAGTTATGTTTGAGAATAGTATACCATATTTACTTTTGTTATTTTCTTCGTTTTTGAATAGCTTTAATCGCAAGTATCTCCTCTGCCTCTCCCTCTAATTTTTCCCTCAGAATTAGATTTTTTTTGACAATTGCTCTTTCGTGCATTTAAAGATATATGCGTTTAAGAAACGAAATGGGGAAAGCCCGTTGAGATTTTAATTTACTATAATTCATTCAGAAGATAAATTTGTAGAAGAATTGAAAAAATATGAATAGCTTGAAACGATGTCATGATAATCTACCAGCAAAAATGAGGAAAATTTCATCGATTGTTTGTAAAATGCATTTTTTACGTTAGAAACTGTCAGAAAAGTATATGTATTTTGTTTTCACATATTTGTAATGTAATTTAGAATGTTGAATTATGGAAACATTGAATACAAAACTGAGGTAAATATTATATATATGATTAGTGTTAACTGATTTTGCGATCAAACTTTACATTGATTATATATATATATATATATATATATATGTATATATATATACACATATATGTATATACATATACATATGTATGTATATATACATATATATATACATACATATATGTATATATATATAGATATAATCAACATTCTATACTAATGCATCTAAACAAGATTAATACAATGTATTTGGTGAGGAAATTCATGAAATCAAAAGTCATCAATAGTCAAGCACATTGGAGAAACACACGAAATGCCATCACAATTCAAAAAACTCGCAGCCCACGATAGCGTGCGTAAAACGCTACTTTATCTACATTCATCAGTGTGCCTGAATAGACGCAGACTGAAAAATGACGTGGTTTTGTTTATTTTCGGCTGGTTGTAAGAAATCTATATTAATATACCTAAAGTTAGTTCATTATCAGTCATATATCCAAAAAAAAAAAGAAGAAGAAATGTTGATGCGTTTTCTCGTGTACTCACCCTTAACCACAACGAAAATACTTCAGCTTCATCGGGGAAAGTATACACTCAGCTGAGCCCAGAGAATCATATGCATCTTCTTTTTTTTGTGACGGGAGGGGGGCAAACAAGGGCCAGTAAATGGGCCCACCCCACCCGCCACACACACGTACAAACACATTAGAAATACATTCCGCAGTCCCTGACTATATAACAGTCTGAATTAGAATCGTAGAACGCATGTTTCTTGGCTTAGCCATGAGCAGACCCCATACCCTTTTTGTTTTTATTCTTTGAGACAATAAGAGAAGCATTTATAATTCTGACGTCATACTTTCGTGATGGTGGCCTCCATTTCGAGGTACTGATTAATACAATTAACATGAAATTTGATATGGTGTAAATGTTGTAGTCATAATTTTTAGTCATATTGTAATATTCCCAGTCATATTCCATGAGGCCGCAGAACCGTTATTCATAATCTACCCACACTCACACCATAACACCAGGAAGGTGGGAAGCGTCCCACCTCCCTGGTATGACACGACTTAAGTTCTCTGTTGATTTTGTTGTTAGGAATACGACTCTACGAGTCATGCGTAGTGATTTTGTGCGCTGAAACTTTTTCCCCCAGTAGTGGTAGTGGTTTTTATTCTGTTTGAACACATGCCGGAAGTTGGCTTCGTTAGCTTAATCTAAATGTGATGGCACTGCGGTTTCGCTGAACTTGTCGCATATTTGTTGAGGCTCGTTTGACAGCATGCACATTCCTAGGCGAGGTTATTGACTTGGATGCAGAGTCGCAGTTGTCGCGCTGACGTGGAAAAGTTCTTTATGGTAACATTGACGTTCACTTCAACTGGGGTTAGAGGATTCCCCTCTTTGTGAACAATGAATTTGGCTTACAGCGAAGATTTTTGTTTCCATTTTCCGCTTTTGCCATTTTCAATATCATATCTTCTTTATTGATGGAGTAATTATTTGGTGCATTAGGTGAGAAAATCTGAATGTTTCCAGTAAAAATTATCTGGCAAAATCAAAGTTGATACTGCGTGAAAACATTACGGTGGAGGGGGTGGTGACGGGATATCATGGGCAACTTTCATCAGTCAATAAGTGATGATAAAATTATTAGCGTTTAGTTTTTCTGTTCTTGTGTTACAGAGTTTTCTTTTTCTTTCTTTCTTATTTGGTAAAACGCTTTTCAGGCACTGCTCGGAGACGTTTGAGTAATAAAGAGAATGACATTTTGTTGTTTTTGAGATCGCCTCTCTGACCTAACAGATGCATTTGCTTGGGGCTTTTTTTTCCTTCTCCGTCTACAAGTTTTATCAGGTCTCTCCTCACGGTCTGTCACGGTATCCTTGACGGGCCATGGGGTAAGAAGGTCTGCTGAGTCCTGGAGGTTCAAAGGCGGGTTACGGTTCAGTCCGCGGTCTACTGCGGATGCCAGTTGGTTCCCTCCCGATCCGTCACATTCTGATGGGGTCCCTCTAATTTATCTCGTTACTAATCAAGGTCTGACACGGTTTAGCGTTCTGTCAAAGCTTTCTACGGATCAAAAGTGCACATCGGGCAGTGTTGGAGCACCTTTATACCCTGGGTGGAAAAAGAAGGCCTCTCAAGCAATAGCAATCATTGTATCGTGAGACTTTCACAGGACACTATATCTTGAGAAGTGAAATGAATTAACCAGACACAGCGCTGCGTACTTTTACATATTCGTAGCTTTGGTTAATTGAACACCATCTATCCCACAACTACTCTATTATCCACCTAAAATGAAAATGTAATCAATTTTAGATACCAGTCACCAAGGGAAAAAATACTAACGATAACCTCAAATTTTCAGAAAATTTCTACACTGTAGCGAGTGACTCGCTCAAGTCTAGGATTTTGGTTGATGAAAGCCCATACAAGTCTAGGAGTTTATAAACCTCTGGAGTATCTCGGTGCTATCGGTAAGATAAAGCTTCAGTTAACAAACTTCATGAAATAGATACAAGGGACAGGGATTAATAGACCACATCATCCTCGCAGTCGACGGTATCTTTGCCACTATAACCATGTAGACCTAGGTGTCAGAACGACGTCTATATTCAGGCTAGAATACTAGTAGGCCTACACATGCCTCCAGTCCATACCGCCTCCACGTTTCGTTACGGCCTATAACGTACTGTCACGTTAAACTTGCGTTCACCCCGTTATGCTACAGCCTACAAGGTTTCTCGTCCGCATCGTGACTGCCTTGGCATTTTTTGTTTGTTTGTTTGTTTGACAGTTTAAAAATCTGGCACGGAATCCACTGCAATCGGATTACGATCTGTCACATTTTGCTCATCCCGTCCCCCGCGTTGTCTCACGTCCAACCCGTTGTAGTGCCGGTCGCCTCAAACATGACTTGCCTTTGCCTCCGCGAACATGGTGTCAAAATAGAATAGGGGTCCCAGAAGGCGATATCGATATATTCTCGACTCCTCGCGTCCGAGAAGGCGACTTGTGTGATCTCGTCTTTTCGGTTCCGAGTAGACAAAGAGACGATATCTCATAGTCATACCTCGCCTTCTCGTCTCCGTGGACCAGAGAAGTCGAAAAGTTGTCGAAGAAGTCGACGAGTTGTTTCGTATTCCCGATGGCATGTATAAGCTTTAGCACGCAGTTACAACTCTGCCCGTCTGCATGGGGTTAGATTGTACGGACAAACTCAATCTTTCTTGTCAGCAACGGACACGTTACGGTGGATCGATGCGACTAAACAAATGATATCTGCTAGTGCTGCTACTAACCCTGCGAGCGAATTGTAACGTCTGATTCGTATGTCATTTCATTTCTGCTTTACTTCCTTATCTGCGTAAGGAGTTGCTCTGCGATTTGCAAACAGTCTACAAAATAACTACATGTTTTTGTTCCTTCAACATACACTGCAAAAATTGCGCTCTGCCATGGATACTACGATGCTCCGGATATCATGTGTAAAAAGCTAAGGTTGGTCATGTTGGTGAACGAAGTTTCTCATTCTGTGGACCATCAGCATGGGATACCTTGCCAATTAAAGGAACTGCGCTCATCCCCCTCAGTGTCAATGTTCAGAATTCTTTTAAAAGTTCCTATGTTCTTTTTGACCTCCTCATTGAGACTATTTTTACCATGAAACGCGCGTCGATCAGTTTGATCGGAAATGCGCTTTACAGAGACTGTTTAATATTATCATCATAATTTATCTTTAACATAAATACTCCGCGTGTTGTCGAGTGGTTGATTGTAAAGATTACAAATATCTATTGACGATGATTTATCTCGTTCGCCAACTTTCGTTCTTCGCTGAAATGTATCTAAAAGAGTCAAGTAAGTTTGAAGGTGTTCTAGGCTCCAATGGCTGGGATACTTGCATTTTCAGTATTACTTTGCCCATTGGTAACCATTGCACGCGACATTGCTACGATTTTAGTCCCATCTTCGACGGTTTTTCTGTGTAAATTGTTATTCACAAGTGAATTCCTATCAAAGCAATGCGCGCCATCTTTGCCGCCGAATATATTCCCATAATGGCCACTTCAAATTTGACCCTTTATGTGCCAGGAACGTAAAGGGATGGTACAGTATTGGTGGAGGTGAGAATTGGGCTTTTAACTTTTTGTGAGATACCAAGAAAACACTTATGAAATAGTACAGAGCATACCATTTTAAGAGGAATTCAAAGTTTATTTGATGAAAATCGGGTTTGGCATGACTGAAACATCCAAAAACAAAGAAAAACAAAGCGATCGTAAAAAAGTGTGGGTCCCGCACTTATTAGAATCACCCTGTTTTGGGTATCTCAGCCATTTTAAAACCAATTTTCATCAAATAAACGTTGAATTCCTCATAGAATTACATGCTCTTTCATATTTCGTAAGAGGTTTCTCATTATCTCATCAAAAAATGTTAGAAACCTGAAATTAGGTCTCAACCAAAACTATACGATCCCTTTAAGACAATGTGTACAACCCTGTCGGGTTTTCTGTGCCGATTAATCGGCACTCCAAATACACAAAGGGTTACAGATATACCTTTGAAGAATTAGTACGTCCTACGTTACTCTCGCATGCAAAAACGAGTGTTACAAACTGGTTGTTTACAGTGCGTCATCCCACTGCATTCAGATATTTGTGTATGTGTACGTGGTGTTGTGTGGTGTGGTGTGTGCGTGTGTGTGTGTGTGTGTGTGTGTGGGTGTGTGTGTGTATGTGTCTGTGCTGTATGTTGTAGTAAGACAGACATATTCAATGTGTGATTCAATGTCTGACTCTCAACAATTAAAGACTTATCTAGTACCCGTTTTAAAACACATCGTCATTGTTGTAGCGTTGCAAGTGGTATTAGCCATACTGTTCTTACCATCGGTTTAATTCCAGGAGTAGACGTTACCGTATGTAATACTGAACGTTACCCCTACGTCTTAACCCAAACCTGACACCGCACACTAATCCTCATCCATTTTTTTTTTCAAAATTGCGGTTGCTGAGTATGTTTTCAAGTTTTTCAACAAATAAACCGCCAAATGCTTGTGACTTTGTGTCATGAAATGACACGTCAGCTCTACGGAACTCTATTATAATTTACGATAAATCCATGCTTGTGGAGTATTGACAAAGCGGTTGATATAAGAAAAATGGGAGGTCACCCCAGCTTTAATGAAAATCTACTGAAATACCCTAAAATTGTGATGGATTTATCGTAATTTCGATTTTGCATCAAAGCCGAAGAAATCTTTTACTTACAGGATGGCTAACGCCTTCAGAAAACAATGATTAATGATCTTGTCAAAAGACCCACACAAGGAGCCTGGAGCCTACAGGGGATGATACATACACCGCAGCAATTATATTAGAATGAAGATAAAAATATGTTTAAAAAAAACCAAGAAGTTTGCTTGAGTCGTATCTTTGTTGTAGACGTTAAACATCGTCGGATCTGCGACAAATTACAAAGAACACAGGGGTTCGGTTAGATACCATGGGTGGTCTGTTCCAAGCATGCCGGAAGAAGGGGATTGAGCTTAAGACATGGGTTAGATGACAACTACAGACACTAATTAATATATACTGAAAGCAAATCCTTGCCAGGCTGATCCTGCACTACTGCGTAGGGAGCAACTGGGCTGAGTGCTTATGAAGTTTTAATGGGGGAAATTCCCGCTGTCAAGGTCACCATTTGAAGCGCGAAAACATCCCTCGGCAACGCGATCTTCAGCGGCGGAATGGTCTCTCCACTATGTAATAATGTATCGACAAGGTACATTGTATCATTTTTATACCAAGGGGAGCCTCCTGGTTCCCCTCCTACAGGTGTCTTAAGCGCTGCTCGCAAAGAAGGACGCGCAAGTATCGTCACCCAGAATCGACGGGTACTTTATGTTTTACCTTTACCTGAGTCAAGAGAGGACTTGTGCGTGGATGTCCGCACCAGTAGTCCTGAAACCCACAGGATCGCTTGTGTATGGGTTCAGAGTTTTATGTGCTTTTCCCTCGGTGTTCCAAGGCTCGCTCTGAATGGGTCGTTGATGGTGTCTCTTCGGACGCAAAAGGACCACTGTAGTGCGGGACAAGGCAGTCTTAAAATCTTGATCTTGGATTGGAGTTTTGACTGGCATCTGCATTGCCGATGAGCTCTTGCAACCACTATGTCTCTTTTGATAAATAGCAATGTCTAGCGATACAGGGATGATAGCCTATACAGGAATCAAGTCTCTCTGGAAGAACTGGCAATAATGAAAGTAGGCCTAAACTTGTACCATCGGTAAATGAGACCACCATTTTTATTTTAGTAGAATTAGTAATCTTAAATTTGCTCTGCTTGCGGATTTCTTCAAACTGTGCTGATTCTCTCTTTCCTTGGTTCGTATAGTGACACACGTTGCTACATTTGGCATTGACTTCAGTGAATGTAGGCTAACTCTCAAGAATTGATCGTGGAGAACCCACCGCCATCCAGGTATTACGCTGCTGAACATTCTGTAATCTCCCGGTTTCTCAGCATCCTTTGATTCGTGTTCAATGAGAGCGGAAGTTGTGACTCCATAAAACGCAACACCATCTCAGCCGAGACAGGTGCATCATGCATGGAAAGGTCTGATTTTGTGTATCAAAGCTAGCATTTATACATCCGAATTACGATATGGCCCCAGGAATCATTATTTGGGCTACGCCTATCTCTGCAAGGGACCCTGGGATGATACTCCTTATTAACGTAAACAAAGTTCACAAAGGTAAAACACATCTAACATAAATTTTAGAACTGGGGGAAAATTGCAGGAAAACTTTGCGAAGCAAAGGGAAATGGGCAGGATCTTTTTGACGTTTGGACCTCAAATCTTGTCATCATTCGCCCTTTGCCAGCGGCGCAGCAGGTGCCGACAACGAAAGCAGATGGACCAGTGCCGCCCAACGCCGAGGCTCCGATGGGAGGTGACAGCCTGCCAAGAGAGCCCCCGCCTGTTCCCCGTCTCTAATGTCATATGAGGGAGGCTTTTCATTAGACCATTTTGTGAGCGCCAGCCTTCACCAATGGCGCAGGTGACTAATCGATCCTGTTGGTTGACCTCATCAGCACGAAAATGATTGGGCCTACCGTTAAAGTTCGTGTGTCCCTTTAGCAACTCTTAGATTTGAATTACTTTCATAAGCTTTCATAAACCTTCCTCAGAATAAAAAATCTTTCAACTCTTTGTGACGGAGGAGCAGAACACAATTATATATAAATGTCCAGCAAAATCCCGAGAAAAAAAATCCAACCGTCATAATCAGTACGAAAGGGGAGCTGGTATTCTCGAATGACACGGGGTGAGTTTTTTTCATTTCGGTTCTAAAAACGCTGAGGTGCATTACCGTGAGTTATCATGGACTATGTTGGGAGACATAAATTCTTCAACCTTGCAAAATTTGGTAAAGTTTGCCAAAGGGATGTATTAGCACTCCACACAGTCGCCGCACAACCTGCAACTGTCAGATGGCTGGCCTTTCAGATATGACTGAAGCAAGTGTGACCAAAAGTTTACCATGACATCTCGATGGTGAACCTCCCTTGGGTGCCAAAAGGGATGTGATCCATGGTGCAATGATGCTCGAGCTACTAAGGGATGAGATGTACTTGTACCTACACTCTCCACGGGCCTGTACGCCCTTTAAGAAGGCCGCAAATTGGAATGAGAAAGATACAAGTTTTCTAGTTGTTTGACAGTAAGAACTAACGCTGTCATAACATTGCGAGATATGATAATCAGCAGTCTCTCATCTTAAGTCATTAGAAGTATAGTTATTCAGTACTCTGGAGAATCGACCTGCGTGTAAAGTTGTAGGTATCAATAGCATTGATCGATTGATCATTGTGTAAAAGTCTTTAACATGCTAACCAGCAAATTTTTTTTTTCAACACACATTAATTTGCTGGCGCAGTTTTCTTATATCACGTCATTATTTGCAGATATAGTTTTCGGAGTAACACAACTTGTGTAGGCGTTTTTCTTCTCTGGAGAAGGCACTTCCTCTCTGGAGAAGGCACATCCTCTGTCGCCTAAACTAGAATCAGGGAGTGAAAATTAATGATGGAGAGGAGTGGGAGATTAGAGGCAAACAAAATACCACTATCAGCTTCATTCTATGGATGTGAACATGAGTCATATCAATGATTCACGTCAGAACTGGTGGGCGAGCAATTCGAGTAATAAAAACACCGCCACTAATCTCTAAAAGGTAACATGATTGTGATGAGTTATTACGATCACAAGCGGACCATTAAAACCCCCGCAATATAGTCCAGTCGCAGCTGTTGAAACAACATACATCAGCGTTTGTGTCGCTCTACTTTTGAAAGCACATTTCAAATGAAGTTTTAAAAAGTTCTGATTTTAACGATGTATTATTTGCATAAACATCCAGAGAAAGGACTTTGATTTATCAAGAGAGAGAGAAAAAAAATAACTCCGACAATCTGGCAAATGTCTTTGCGTTCAATATGATTGCAATTCAGTCGACTCGCGTGTAGTCAAAATAGAAAGACATTTTTCTTCAAATGATGACTGCAGCAGATTTAGATCGATGATAAACGACCATTTACTACTGAAGAATGTAACTGCACTCGTTTTAAACGTCCATTGATTTTTCTTCTACTTCGTTCCAAAGGGATAAGCTTTTTCTTGTTTCAATTAGTAGAAAACTATAATGATTATGCATTCATGCGACCCAACTTAATTAACAGGTGGTCGCTTAAGACCTACACACAAGAAAAGGTTTAAGAATTATCAAGGCCGTGACACCTTGTGCCGCATCAGGATTCTTGAATATAAACAGGTTTTAATGTTTTCTTTTTCAAGGTATACTTTATGGACAGCGAATACTCTGACTTTAACTCCGACTTATAATCAAATTGTCTTCACCTGCGTGTTAAATGCAAAATGAGTAAAAGGGCAATTCAATAAATTGATGAAATGAGTATCTTCGTGGAATATTGCATCCCGTCACAGATCTGCAATAATGTAATTGAGATATGCCCACGATTGTTTAGCAATATGGACTTTATCAATAAAATGTCATGGACTTTATCGATATTTGACAATTAGTTGACAAACGGTGTTTTAATCCTTTAAAATTTTACTCAAATTAACCAACGGTCCGAATTTAGGTAAATCGATGATCCAACGAAATGTCAGTTATAATCTCACTGAGCACAATTTACGTCATCAAAAAGAATGTCCGACATTGAATCTAAATGGATGCCAATTTCGAGTTTTCCGAGAGCAATGACAATATTCAGGTAGATTTTCCTTTAAATGCGTCAGTTCCGGGTCGCAAAAGTTCGTGAAGGTCCTGTAATGGATATCCTTTAATTATTGATATTCAAAATAACGTAGCCTCCTGGGATATGTCGGAAATAAAAGTGAAGTTCGGAGCGAAAATCATGCCGTTAGGTTTACTCTTAAAGTTCCGTTAGGGTAGAAGGTGATCTGTACTAGGAGATTTCAATGTCCATATATCCCTTCTCGTAGCAAAAGAGGCTACCGCGTTTTTTACTGTTTGTTTCCATTTCACTAACTTTATCAATATACAATAACCTTCAAAGTCTGTCATGTTTGTTTTCAAAACTGCACGTTCGGTCATGGGCTTGGATTAGGAACAAATAGAAAACAAATCTTCCGTAATGGACAATATGTCAATATCAATATCATAACTGATAACACACAATTTGTTTGATGCTAATTACTTATCTTTTTATTGCTCGGTGAGCCAACTTCAAGCCATTAATTCATTTAAGCTAATTTGTGAACAATGCGTTCATTAATCTTCATGCTAAATCTTGTTCCATGTTAGAGGATTGTAAGAGATCTTCTTCAATGATTACATCTTGACATTGACATTTTCATGGGCATTCCGCAGCTTTTAGGTTGGAATCAGAAACCTGAGAAGACCTCAAGGTCACGTGGTATGTCTGTCTATTTTTCCTTTTTTATAGATTGCTCAATTATTTTCTAATGAACTGACAGATCTCAATCCTCTCATTTTTTTTAAAAATCACAAATGCGTTCAATTAAAGAGTGTCTACCTCAATATCACTTGAACCGACCTAGGATGTGTATTAGTCACGTTTTACAACTTAGCTCGCACTGTTCTTATTTATTTTCCCGTGGCAATGTCCAGTGCTAATCACAAATTTCTAAGCCCAATAACCAGAAATGCACCTCTTGCCTCTGTTTGTTTGTTTGTTTGTGTGTGTGTGTGTGTGTGTGTGTGTGTGCATCTGTGTTGTTTTATGTATATTTGTACGTGTTTGTGTGTGTGTGTTTGACGAGCATGATCAAAAGTTGTGCTAGCTAACATAGATTGGGTGAAGAATATATATATAATATATGTATATATACATATATATATATGTATATATACATATATATATATATATATGTGTGTATATATATATATATATATATATATTCTATGTTTACTTCATGCTTACTTTATGTTTCTTCATATATATAGTTATCGATATCTTTATTTGCATAAACTTCATAATACATCATCAATTCTTTTCTCCAATACCAAGCTACTGACAATTCATTATCGTCTTAATAACAAACTAAATACACAGAAAGATAGAACAGAAGAAGACAAAGGAGCTGCAGTTAAACCCTTGGAAACACCATATCATTGTGACACACGAGGTTTATATGTATCATGTACATATATAAATGTATATACATTGTACATAACTCTGGATAGAGATTTAGGGAGACATTGTGTAGATAGGCAAAGCCAGCAATAAAGTATGGATTGGATGGGATATGATATAGATGAAATCGTTACAACTGTCCCCTAAGTGTTTCCTCCATATGGCAGTTGTTGGGATATAATGTCTCGATAAGGCTGGATATCATATATATATATATATATATATATATATATACACACATATCTTTTGTGTTTGTGTAGCAAGACTGATAAAATTCTCAAACAATCTGTACACTCAGTTTTGGGCACACATCTTGAAGGATAGTTCCATTGTGGAGCTACTAAACGCTCCGTGGCTCGATCTAGTTGCTGTCACTTGTATGGCCGTCATATCAAATTATCGTGCGATAATTATGTGGGTTTCTTTCTTCTGCACAGGCTGTCTATTAAATCGGCATCTGATCAAACTCTTTCCTTGGTGCTAGTATACGTATGTCTGTTTAATTTTCCTTTCGGCAGAATACGCCTTGGCGGTAATGGCCTCAGAACGTCGGCATACTCAGATGAACAGGGAAGAGCAATTGTTGTTCAGCCAGGATAATGACAGAACAAAACGGACGATTGCCACGGGCGATAGTCTGCCGCCGTTTTTACAAAACCCATACCCCGTGTCGACATCGCCTTCGTCCTTGCCATCGTCCTACACGAGGATGACGACGACGGGTGATTTGACAAGAAGGAACCCGTCGTGGAACGCGTTGCTCATGCAAATGCTGGAAAATGGCGAACACGAGATCGCTGTGCCGACGTCATCAAATCCTCCAAGGGAGAGCGTGGGGTCGTCGTCATTGCTTTCGATGGCTGGTTCATCATCGAGTTCATCATGTGCGTACTGTGTTCGAAGGAGAAGGTCAGAAGTCATAGGTTACGGTAAGTATCACTGTGATTCTGCTAAATTTAATTAGTTCCGTTTTGTTCGACTGATAATACCTAATTCTCTGCCAGCGTTTACTGTTTGTCTACTCGTTTTTGTTTGTTTGTTTGTTTTGCAATATTAAAGTTATGAACGGGTTTGAACGAAATGTTGAGGAGACTTAGTTTGTGGTAAAAGGAAGAGGTGGTTGTCTTGGTGATGATATGGTTCTTGATCTGGATCCAGGAGTTTTGTTTTTTCGACTGCTTCCTAATATTTTCTGCATTCAAACTCAAAACATAATAAGAATTCATGGGCTAAAATGCTTGACAATTTGAAATTTAGATGATTTAAAGTATTTTTGACAAAATACATAAGTTGTTTTAAAGAAAGGACAAGATACCGCAATATTTGGCCTTCCTCAAAGGACCGTGAAAAATGAGACATCGAATGTCATCAATAAAGTTGACATAATAATATCACTGGAGGACCGGAATTTGTTGAAGGATTCGCGTGGTTACCAATTTTCATCATGCCATTCAATTCACCGACCACTTTTAAGATGAGTATGGTCCTTTAGAAAGGTTTTAATCATTGTATAAGTTAATGCATTTGAGATTATTGTCTGCGTATTACCTGGTTCAACCCTTCAGAATACACTCACAATCATATCTTGACAATCAGCATAATTGCATTGGCTCCATGTCACCTTCATATACGTATGTATGGTGTCATTAACAGTCGTAATTGGAAATTGAAGTATACAGATTTAATGTAGGGTGATCTCTAGAATTTAACACGAGAAAACCATGACGATAGTTAATCATGCTGTCGTATTACATCTCATACATTGATGCTAATTATGCTGTAGATATATTACATGAAATTGCACTTTTACCTTGCTCCTTTCATTTACTTATATTTTGCTTAATTCTGAAGGATGTGATTACTTTGTTTCCATTTTAGGATCTGAATAAATGCAAACAAACAAACAAACAACAAAACTTAGTTTGTAAATTTGCAGCTACCTACAACTACTAGGTAGTTACGTCTAAAGAGTTAATAACGGATTATTGAGATTTATAATTGACAGATTTAAAAAAGCATTTAGATATTCAAATGAGTACTTTTAGTTTTTTAAGGCATTGGGAAAACAAAGATACCATTGTGATATAAAGTTTGTTTTAATCAGCAAACATTTGTTGTCGACCTATTGCCGCATTGCACGTAATGTAGCTGTAAGTTCAGATTGAAATAACATATATGTTATATATACACTCAGCAAAAAAAGAAAGTAAACACTTTTTCGAGGTCATATTTTTCATATAGAAGATTTTTATAAAAATCAATGTATTATATAACATATTAAAGGTAATTTAATTGGCTATTAAGCTCTTAGATTAATTAAAAAGAACATTTTACGCATGAGTGAGCACATTCATTTTTGTCCTCCAAGGCACAAAATCAAAAATTGCAAAAATTGACATGTTCTCTTTCATTTGCAAATGCCCTTCACGATAACACTGACAACAAAATACCAGTTTAACACAATGAGAGACATGAATGAAATAGGAAAAATAAGTTTTTGTTCTTTTTATCTCTTTATTTCCTATAAGAAAACAAAGTGGGAAACTAAAGGGGAAATATAAGAATTTTCTGTCAAGTCAAACTTCAAATGACATAGGGAATAAAAAGCATAAAGATGGTAAATGGAGCAGAATTTCTTTATTTATTTCTTTTAAACGAGTGATTTAACATCCATGTGACAATTTCAAGAACCAAAAATTATTTACAATTTCCTAATTTGAAAAAAAGCTCAAATTTGTAACATTTTTGTCAATTATTTCTTCTTCTCTTATTTCATTTGAATTTAGATTTGACATAAGATGCTTTATTTTCCTCCATTATTTCTAGCCTTCATTGGTCTTTTAGGCTTTAAAGATATCATAGAGATCAAAGGTTTGTTTTTGCAACTTAATTCATGTTTCTTTTTGTGTGAAATTTGTTGTTTGTTCTTATTGCTCTATGGAAGAGCACATACGCATGAATGACAACTTGTTCAGTTTTGCAATTTTTACTTTTGTGCCCTGGAAGAGAAAAACAATGGTGTTCACTCATGCGTTAAGTTTCCCTTTTTGTTGACCTACCAGGTTGATAGCCAATTAAATTACCTTCAATATGGTATATAATACATTGGCTTTCAGCCAAATATTCTATGAGAAATCTAAACTTGAAAAAGCGTTTACTTTCTTTTTTTTTGCTGAGTGTATATATATATATATATATATATATATATATGTATATATATATAGTATGTATATGCAAAGTACAATTTTATCAGCATAGACATTAACAAGAGTTGCTCAAAACAGCCCTGACATGCCTTATGGTCTAACTCCTTGCAGCTTTTAAATGCCACTTCAATTACTCTTTACGCTCATTGTGATGCAAATCGATAAAAGCATCGTAGAAAGCTTAAAGGGAAAGACGATTGTGATAAACATGATCTTGACGAGGACGGAAGGAGCATACTAAAACTTGCAAAAATAATAGGACTGGACAACAAAATGTACATTTTAATGAAATACATCTCCCCTAAATTAAGAGGAAAAAATCGCATGTTGAGAAGAATAACTGTCCACAAACACGAGACAACAAAGTTCCTAATCAAATGAATGATTTTTTTTTCTCTCTCTCTCTCTTAAAAAAAAATGAATAAAAAATCGTGCATGATAATGGACATCTGCTGACAGCCGGGTTCGGCCATCGCGAAAATGAAGACAGATTCTCTTTTGCCCCAGAGCAACAGACTTACCCTCTCTTACTCCTGATGTTCCTCATATGTTACAGGAGTTGTTCGAACTACCGCAGTGGGTACAGCTGCTCTCAAATAGTGAATAATCATTATCCACTAGTATTCCGAATAACGCGTCGCATGTTTATTTCTAGCTTATTATCTCATTTGACCCCTACTTGCACTTTCCGTTTAAATTGAATGGTGTGGCTGGTTGGCGCCTATTTGGAAACAGAACTGTATTGGAGGTGACGTGTATGCTGTGTGCTGGTATGAGCTCAAAATCCTGTAAAAGTCCACTCCCATGCACTTCTATACGCGCATGTCGCATGAGTTCATACACCCACATTGACGTTACGAAATTGACCGAACCCGTTCAGTTGTGACATCAATCGTCTAATGGTCGTATAACCTTTTTGCAAACGTCACGATATTCTGCATGGTTGAAGAATGATATCTCTCAACATCATGTATGGAATCTTACGGTAATACACCTTAGAGTTTGGTTAAAAGAAATGAAAAATCAACCAATTTAGATACATGTCATTTTTTTCGAGGGTCCGAATAAATTCACTGGAAAACGATACTATTGTTTCCCCCTCCGTCATAAAGAAGTTTCCAGTTTTATCATTTCGAGGAATGATGCGAATTACTACCTCTGCAATATACCAGCGTATGAAAGAAATCAAAGGGGACACACGAACTTCAAACGTTTACCACAGCAGCATCGCAACAAAAAGAAAAAAGATAGTAACTGAACTCCTAATAGCGAAATCAGAGCAGATTCACGAGGAAATAAACAGGTTAGGTGTGATTTGCCGAGGCACGCAAAAACGAAGAAGACATATCGCAAAAGAATATGTAAGAGGGAAAAGCAAAACAACGAAAGTACAAATTCTAGGGTTACTATTGGCTTATAGCCTATTTTGTGTCTACGGTTTCTCGCTTCATGCATCGAGATCAATGTCAGCAGATTTACGTATCGAGTAGTTGGATTAAGTTGAGTACTCTCCGTATCCTATCGACTCATTTCATAAAGACCCTTTAAGACGATAAGACGCAGACTGGCCAAAGTTGACGCCATGTTCACTGACCACATTACTTTTCTATACGCACTGTCACATGTCAGCCCATCGCTGATCACGTCAGTCAGACATTACTGATGCCAATAGCACCCAAGACAATATCCCGGGGTCATCCCACAAGACTGACACCCACGAGTCATACAGCCCACGAGTTCGACATTGAAAACAGGTCCATGAGTCATACAGTTCACGAGTCAGTATACAGCCCATGACTTCGACACTAGGTAAAAACAGCCCACGAGTTCGACAGATACAACACGGGGCTTAATGCGTCGGTCTCGTGGGCCTTGTTAGCTTACTGTCGAACTCTGTATGACTTGTGAGCTGTATAACTCATGGGCTGTATGACTAGTGAGCTCTATGACTCGTGGGCTGTATGACTCGTGGGTGTTGGTCTCGTGACGTGCACCTAATATCCCAAGCAAAGTGATGTGTACATGGTGTCATGCAATGCAAATACCTTCTGCAGAACCCTGCATAAGGCAAGTCTGAATAAAATGAAGCTAGATATTGCAAATATAATTCACGAGCGACTTTTAAGAGAAATCTGTAATATTTTCTTTTGAAAAAAAAAGAGTGACTTCATGCCTGTATTTTGTTAATCCGTTTTCATTTTCAGAAGACACAAATGAACTTTTAAGGCGTCATTATGCTACTTAAAAATTCCGGTATGTTTTTCAAGCAAAAATAACCATAAAGTAGGGCCTGATTGATAAGAAACACCACGGTCAAATGATAATAATAAAATTTGTTTCATGAAAATGTATTATGTCTTTCATAATGTTCTTGTTTGATATCTTACTCCTACGAAATCAGATTCAACAGGAGCACCAGTGTCCATGGATGTTGGTGGATGTCGAAAACGGATCAAAAAGAGGACGAGAAGCTCGGGGTCGTCCGGTAATCGGGTAAGCGGATCCTCTCTGTCACTCTGGCTGTCTGTCTGTGTCTCTGTCTGTCTGTCTGTCGCTCTGTTCTTCTATACTACCAATACTTTTACTGCTGTTGCAATGAGTGACTGCCATATAGATATATTTCGTGCTGAACAGAGCATTTCGGCATACGTCCCAGTGTATTTGATACGTAGAATTATTCTATTGCAGAGGTCGTGACGACAGTTGCTATACAAAACGTGACATGCCCTTTACAAGGCAGAAAAGCAGAAATGTCTCGAATTATGGAATAAAAAGAATGAAATGAGTATTGAAGCTTCTCATAAACCAAAGCCATTTCAAACGGGGGAGGGAATAATTGATTATAAGTAACGTCCAACTATAGATTGTTATGGCAGAGGAAGTAGTTTTTGGAGTACTCTTCCTGTCTCTTTTACGAGTCGCGATCATTACGTGTCGTCTTGTCGTCTAATATTTTATCATTCGGTAGTTGTATTTTGTCCATTTGTTAGTTAGTTTTACGCAACCTCCACCTGTTATTATATCATATTCATCGCTATCGTTAAGAATATCATTTTTTTTTTGGGGGGGGGTAGTCTTTGATGAATTGGGAAATCATGTGGCTCAACGAAGCATTAGGCAGTGAGGGTATAATAGACACGGAGCGACGCGTCATTACGTTTCAAGCGTCTTCGTTGCAACAGGCTGCAGCCGACTTCAATATGACATGTTTACAAACCAAAAGAGATACTTGCATTCAACTGCAGTAGATGTAACGTTACATGACAAAAATCGGACATGAAGTGAGAAAGTAGTGTTTTTACCATCTAATGATATAAGTTGAGACTAATTAAGTGAAGTGATGATGTCATCAACTTCCGTCTCTCCCAAAATACCATAATAATCACACTTTTGGAAATTATATTTTAGCTACCGTTACTAGAACCTTTGTCCCTTACACTTCATCATTGTTATACAGAAGGTCATTGCAATACAATAAAATGTTCATACAAAGGATGCATGTTTTTCTTTTTGATTCCGTGTAAAAAAAGAATTTGGTGAAAATTATTGTACAGATAAAAAGGAGCTGCCAACAACTAAACAAATTTACATAGGCCTAGATTCTAATGAGGTTCTACTGATATATCACTCTTCAGTAAAACGTGAATTCCATTATAATCTTATTCTGATTTCGATCTTTAAAGAAAAAATCTCTACCGTTTTGTTCGTTTAAACTCTAACTTAATTTCTCAAAACCAACTCCAGAAGGCCATTTTATTCGATTTTATCTACTACACTTTTCTTCATCAAACAAAATATTTAAAAAAAAAAATAAAACAATTACGCTATTTATGTGAAAATACAGATTCATTCTCAAAGCAGAAAAAAAAAGGAAATTGATAGGAAAAAAAAAATTGAAGGTAAACAGAAATTTACCATATTTGTGTATGGGATAGGAGGTCAAGGTCACTTTTTATGTACAAAGTTTGTATAAATGCTGGTAAAAAGGAGTACGTGAGAAAAAAAGGGGCAGGCGGAAGAGAGTGTGAGGTATTGTGGTGCAATGACCCTTATTGAACGGGACTGTACATAGAGTCAAAATTATCGGAGTTTATTGCAACTGATTAACAATAAAAACAACTTTACGCAAATTAAAATTCATCGATTTGAATTATCGGTGTTTTTTAATTAGTAAAAAAAATAATATAACATGAAAAGGATAATTGAATAAGTATTCAGCGTCAGTACTATACCGGTATAAGAATATGAATAAAAAAGCAAGTTGATTCAATTGAAGTGCACATATTGTTTTTGGAGCATTTTTGTTTTCAGATATTGATCTTACAAATGTCATGAACTTCAGAGTTGCTTTACATTGCGGAAGAGAGTAGTGTTCTGGGCAAAATTAAATAAAATTCTGTACATGCTTGCCATAGCCGAGACGATGTTTAACAAAATTGTAACAAACAGTAATAACGCTGATAATCTGAAATCGCCTTTAAGTGCGTGGGCGTATCCCTTACAATAATGTAGTTATTACATTTTAACAATACCTGTTGAGTGTGTGTGTGTGTGTGTGTGTTATATACCAAATATTCTAAAAATCATGTCAGCGTCGATTGAAACTACGAATGAGCAATGTTAGAACAACTGATTACCGAGCTTAATTTGAGTAATTACCAGTCATTCGCTGCCATTTTAAAATGATTGTTAGTAGTGCATGTCGATTTCCCCCGTGTTTTTACCGTCCCACAGTTTAATCTCATTAGTGTCTGCCAGTGATAAAACCAGGGAATCCCTGAGGGCGATGGAAAAGCGGTGTTGATCATTTATTCTTAGCGTCAGTAATTGGCGAGTTATTTTCAGCGCCATATTGGGAGCCATGTGAAATATGACGAGATGTTAAACGAGACAAATTATGCGAATAATAGGGAGACCAAAATGCTAGATGCCACACTTGTGAAATCAGTCGTTCACGGTATTCAGTTGGGGGTTATTCGGGATTTATCCCCTCGGAGATAGGTATCAAGATGGGTCGATTTATATCACCTATTTTTAGCCTCTTTACAAAATCGCGACACATTAAACGTATAGATATTAATGCCCAGTTACTCTGGGGAAAGCCTGTATTGCTTTATGCTTGGTTGACATGGGAAAAATGACCTGTGCTATATTTTGTCATTATACCTTTATTTATTTGTTGTTGTTGTTGTTAAGTTGTTTTTGTCGCTGCCACATGCCACAACAGCATATACGATGCGTGGGCGACATAGCTGTGATGAAGTTTACTATAAGTTTCTTTGCTGTTTTGTGGTCTCTAACATTTGACATCCCCGCTGGAGTTATATTTCCCAAAGAGATATTTTCTCTGAGGGAACTCCCAAGAGACTTGGGTATCATGTTATCATAGATAAAGTTTTATATATATATAGGTCCTACATACATACATACATACACGAAAACTCCTATAACAGGAATATAATATACTGGAAATTATATGAATCAATAAAGAAATTTATCCGCCAATAGGAAAAATCATAATGAGGCTGACAGATAAGTTAGTACACATTGTCCCTCCAGGTATGTTTGATATATATATATATATATATGTATATTCATATATAATATATATATATATATATATATATATATATGTATATATTCGTTTTCGTTTCGTTTATTCATTCCAATAAAAAGATCGGTGGTCACAAAACACACACAAAACAATTGAATTGACATTATACAGACAAGCAAGATTAGATTTACATATTTGCCATATCAAGCAGTTCATGGAAATGAAAAAGAGAACTAGAGAAAAGCCTTGAGGCCTTGTATGAAATAAGTTCTCTCAGGTATGTATGAGTACAAGAATATTATTTATTTTTATAGGGCTTATTTTTTGCAGGGCATGTACGGCAAACTGAATTTTGATTGACTGGAATAAAACAGGGAGGTTTCTTATTACACGACAGGCTATTGGGGAAAAAAGCCCTGCCTCTTTGTTCTTTAGCACGGAGCACTGGGTTGTAAGAAGCTAGTTATCAAAATATCATCACATTTATCATACTGTAACATAATATGGGGAAATTGTGCAAAGTATCTCTTAGAGCGCATTTTTATTTTACAAAAGCGTGCAATTCGTGTGATTAGTAATAGATCATTTCTTAGCCACACAGGTCCTTTATTTTAAAGAACATAACTTATTGACGATTTTTGATATGCACAAATTCTTTCTCGCTGTTTTCATGTACACATATATGAACAACATTTTGCCAAAGTTTCTTGATACTTCCTTCATCCAAAATAAGAATTATTACAATACTAGACAGATGAATAGATTGTATATCCCAAATCTTAAATACTGTGTTTCAAGATAATTGAATATACGGGACCTGTTTTATGGAATGATTTGCCAAATGTAATACAGTTGTGTAATAGACTATCAATATTTAAAAGAAGTTACAAATTCTTTCTTGCTCATAAAGATATACTATAAGTCTCAAGATTTACTCAGCGTATAAGCATGCCACTTTGGAGACTCTTGCCTTCTTAAATGTATGTGTTTCTTCGGTAGTATAGTTTTCTTGTTTGTATTCCATCAATGTAACTATCTTAGATGTAATACTTGGGATCAGCCATAGAAAGACCAACGGTCTATGTTGATCCCCCCACAAACTGAACGAATTGCTTTTATGTCGTGTTTGTATGGTGTGGAATTCTTATAAGTTGAATATTTTTCTGTATTGTTCCAATGTTCTACTGTGTTGGTATGTATTGTTCTTGTATTTCTTGTATGCTTTTCATCAGGATGTGGAAATAAATGAAATGAAATGAAAATGAAATGGAGCCAGTATGAAAACTTTGCTAAAATCTGTGAAAATTGCACTTCAAGGGCATTGACTTAGTAACCAATTTAAGTTTGAAAAAGAAAGAAGAAAAAAAGTTAAGGATTCAGGAATCATGAGTTATGACTCCACAAGCTCAGAAAGAGTTGTCCTTCTTTAGTTTCACCTCTCGCTGTTCAGCTGACGATATTTTTCTCTGCATGTTCTCCTAAGTGATCAATAGAGGAACCACGGGGATGAAAAAAAAATTGTTTACATGAATTGCCCCACCACGCACGATCATCACCAACAAGATGATCGTTGATTCGCAATCATTTATTTCTGTTTCTCTAAGAATAGGAAAGATCAATTTGGATCTTAAGAGAGTATTTGGCTGATGGTTGGTTGCTTGTTCAGATAGGCAAAAATCCCGAGAGAAATTTATCATAAAAAGACAATTTATTCGCGGAGGGGAGGATGGGGGGGGGGGGTACCACATGGGTAACAAAAACGAGTCAAAAATCTCACGACTGCGCCTACGCGTGTCATTGCCATAGGCAAAAATTGCAGAAAGATTAAATGTATATTTTAAAACATCATAATGATGTCGAATAGCTTCCCGTGGTGACCAATTCCCAAAAATATCACCCGAGTGCCTCGGTGCCTCGTCATCAATGTAACCGTGGACGTCACTGAAGGTGCCTGATGTGAGTGAGCGTCTTAGAACACGTTTACAATAATGATTGTTTTCTCCAGCGTTTCAGAAATAAATATATGCATGATTATATAAAGCATACATATATTTTGATGTGCTACAACCTAAGTAGGATTATATTCACTCCCTAAAGTATGACGAAAAAAAAAGAAGAAACTGTTAAAATCGTAACTGAAATGTCGTAATTGAACCTACTTAATAATCGAAAGACATGTTGAACCTGTCGCCAGGAGATCATACCGCAAATGAACTCATTGCCACACCCCCTCCTATCCCTCTGCCAGTGTACACAGTGCAGCACGGGAGACGTGTGCGTTCCTAGCGTGGTGCGCATGGAACAGACCCATCTACCGACGGGAAGCAACGTTCACCGCGTCATCGTCAACTGTTCGTGTCGCGCCAGGCCCCCGGCCCACTGTGTGCGGAGACCTAAACACGTCATCTTCTCACCGCATTCACCCTATGAGACATTAGTCGATGTCGGGATGTGCGAAGGACGGTGTGAAGAAGGTATTTTCCGTGATTTAAATGAGAAACCATTATCTATGTCTAGCAACTATTACAAGTTCCTCCATTTCAGCTCTATAATCAACTTAACTTTACTCGTCAGCATGCACCAGCAACTGATTAACATGATTAGTTTGTAACCGCATTAAACGAGTAGGCCTACCATTAGGCCTGCAACAAAATTTCCCTCAGAAAGTTCAAGTTCAAGTTCATTTTATTTATTTCCATTTCAACATAATCAATTGCATATACTCACGATGTTAATGTAAGTACCTGTATCAACATTAGTCATCAATAAAAAGGGGTACATTATACAATTCATGGGTATTGCAGAAATAGGCATTTTGGTGATAAATAGAATAAAATGATAAATAATGACAAAGAAAGAAAGAAAGCCTACTTTGAAAACAACAGAAAAAAAAAATAATTCTCACGATTTCTGAAATGCTATTTCTGCCGTTACTCTGGATTGGTTCCCGTCCAATCCTGGCCCCGCTCACGCCCCGAATTATGTGCGTGCATTCTCTTGCGTCTATTGATTGAAACAAACGCAGGACAACTATACGGCAACGATATTCTCAAAATGTTTATAACCATTATCTTTTTACGTTTTCGCTTCTTTCATTTACTTTCTTATTAATAATGATATTGAAAAAAGAAGAGTGTGTCACGATGTAACTTATTCATACAATCTTGTTGTTTTTGTTTTTGTTTTTTCAATTTCGGGAGCTGATGGATACAGACGCTATGATATCACTCATGATAAATAGAGTATAAAAATATCAATAATTTTCACATTTTTAGTTACAGTGAAAGCGACAAAGGGATTGTCGTAGCTACCTTTACCCAATAATCATGTTGACATCTATATCTTATAATTGGTGCTATCATCGTGTATACTATCAACATTATTATTCACTCTACTATAAATCATTTCCTTTCTTTGTTTTTTTTACAAGGTGCTTTTCATGACTTCATTAATGTTGTTTGATAGACCATACTTGCTTATGGATTTGAACGAATCGTTGAAATACATCGCACTTGTTAAAAGGTTGTGCGAGTGACATCATTTTTTTTCCATGTCACCTGTATCTACAGGACCTGAAGAGCGCGCCTGTCGACCAATCAGAAACAGAACAGTGGCACTGAGAGGCCCAAATGGTGAGTCGGCTCGAGGTGAACGGGAATGCCTTCCCCATGGAACGCGTGTACATAGTCAGTTATAGCAGTCAAATTTGTTTTCTATCTTTCTTTCTTTTCCAACCGGGTACGTGATGACGAGGAGCGGAATAAGATACTAGATGACGTTGTTGTTGTTGTTGATGTTGTTGTTGTTGTATTGTTGTTGTTGTTTTTTTGGGGGGGTGGGGGTGGGGGAGGGGTTTCTCGATGGGGTTGAGATTGTTGCAGAATACAATCTGACCTCGATTCTCTTCTTTTTACCTTCGTGTCCTCAAGCAGGCAAGCTGAAAAGTGGAGCGATCAAACAAGGAAAAGTGGTCTTTTTTGTTTGTTTGTTTGTTGTTGTTGGGGTTTTTTAAGCACTGACACACGGGTCATGGTGTTATGATTCTGTAGCTGTGTGGTAGAATGTAAGGTTCCTCCACCCCACGAAATAGATAAATGAATGAATGAATAAATAAACAAGTGAATATATAGATTAATAAATAAATAGATAAAGAAAGAAAGAAAGAAAGAAAGAAAGAAAGAAAGAAAGAAAGAAAGAAAGAAAGAAAGAAAGAAATGAATAAATGAATAGATACATGAATAGATAATGCATGAATAGATAATACACAATTAAATTAAATCAATCAATAAATAGATGTTCTAGTGGCGTCATGGATACCAATATCGACTTTTTAGCTATATTAAAGCTGAACTTTATAGGTCTAAAATTGCTTGTTGAATGCTAAAAATGTTTCAGTCTCTTTTACGTATCTCTCATGGTGAACAGTTTCAATTCAATTCAGTTCAATTCAATTCAAACTTTACTTCATTTTTCGAAAAGAACATAAACATTTCACTTTCTTTGGTAACAGAGAATAAGGTTACATATAATCAAAACAATGTAAATTGAGAAAACATGATTGTGGAACCTTGGGGTAACAAATATGTTGTGATGAAATTTGACTGAAGTGATACAGACGATATAACATTACACAAAATATCGAAAAATAGAGGGATCCACTAAAAAGGCAATACTTGTAGAATGTGGGCCCCTCGGGTACAAAATGTCAATAGAAATTGAACTGATGCAAAAGTGGGCAAAAAAGGTTGGGAATAAAGTCAGGAAAAAAAAATGCGGTCGTGTAGTTTGAAACTACACGACCACATAAATCTGCATTGAAGACAACTTTCCCAGTCTTGCAAAATTATCTTTTCCCCTTTACGTCTGTGGTCTTTGGAGTTGTTGTTGCTGTTGTTGTTGTTGTTGCTGCTGTTGTTGTTACTCTTCTAGTAATTGTCCATGAAAGTTTTACCGTGATGAGGAGCTCCTGAGTTACTTACGACTTTCTTCCCCCGTCCTCCGCATT
Source organism: Diadema antillarum (assembly GCF_040938485.1). Lineage (NCBI taxonomy): Eukaryota > Metazoa > Echinodermata > Echinoidea > Diadematoida > Diadematidae > Diadema > Diadema antillarum. The sequence goes on along the minus strand of NW_027272197.1, from coordinate 73,524 downwards.
CTGTAGGTGCGCGCGTAGTGGACACAATCGAAGAGTGCAGCTGTGAGGCGCAGTGTTACAGAGCGGTACACCTTGAATCTCTCTACACGCGGACGTGGAATTCGACAACCAATCAAACCCAGGTCACAACTGCGGTAAGAAAGTATATTGTTGCCACTCTTTGAAACAAATAATGATGATAATGATAACAATGACGTGGTCTTCGTCATTTTTATTTATGTTGTCCTGAGAATGTATGATTGGGTTCCTATCCCCATAAAACATGACGTTCTGGTAGTGCCAAGAAAGACATCAGACATTAAATTTCCCATTTCATCATTCTTCCTCAGCCCCTCCTCTCTCCCCCCCCCCCCCCTTTCTTCCTTGTACCGGAAACGTGCCCTTATTCTTTATTCTAAACAAAAGAAACTAACAAACAAACAAAATGTTTATATTATTCATACCCAGTCATTTAAATTCTATCATTTCTCTATTTCCCCAACAGTTTTTTGATGTCGGCAAGTGCGTGGGAGTATGTCCACCGACCAATATTTGCGTTTTAACGTAAGTATAAAATCTCATATCAAGTCCATTAAAAGACGTCATATTTTGATTGTTTCATTATAATCCAAGATCTCTATGGACTTATACACTTCATCTCTTCAAGTACATATCATTCTCAGTCTGAACGCTGGAATTGTCCCTCAGGGAGAAATGCTCTCCGAAAATAGGATCGATCGAAAACCCGACAAAGTCGACGAATCAATTGAAAGTTTATGTATCATCTAACACTAGCACATCACAACACGCATGCAAACAAAGAACAATAATGCAGCCTGCTTTCATTTTATTTTGCAGGGAGGTAATTACCTTTACATCCAAAAATTTCTTTTTTTTTTAACGTGATTGTCTTTGTGAAATCTGGAGCAGTTATTTGGGATTTGTATTCTTCCTAACACAATGTGAAGTATTTAGTTTCCTTAATAGCCATTGTTTTCATGATTATGATTATATCCTTCCCAAAATACATGTATGGTCAACCCCCCCCCCCTTTTTTTTTTTTGCTCTAACTTGTCTCTCTGATTCAGTGATGTTTTGTTTCTCTCTTTGGTGTTCAAATACACTTGTCATTTATGGTGTGTCCAACTTCAATGCTGTCAAGCATTTCATTAATTCTCGTCAGTTAGCTGATAACATATTGGACTTTGTTCTCATCTTCTCATCATATTCTTTTTAAAACGTGGCATCAGCTAATACATAGGCTTCTAAAAGATCATGTTATAGCATTCCCAATAAAAATCCATTCTATGCTCTACCTTTAGCCTACATTTATGTGCACTGGACAAAGACGTCTTTTTATTCGCATCAACATTTTCTTCTTCTTTTGAAGAAAAATCGAATTGAGGATAAAGAAACGGCAATTCAATTTTAATTCAATTCAATTCAATCATAGTTTATTTACAATCAACGAAAATCAAAAACATAGTACAAAGTATACATGTCATTAAATAATATTGTTCAAACGTTTGCAAAAGATTCATGTAATATACGAGAAAAATTATAGAACAACATAATGTACAATAATTAGTTATTGTACGTAATCTATGATGATTACGTACGTTTATAGATAAATCACAATAACGTTAATACTTCACACTATCAGAACTCACTTGCCCATTGTGCATAATCCTGATATCAATCCACCTGCCAAGATTTAATTTGGTCAGTAGAAGCAGGCTGTTGCTAGATCAGTCATTAGGTGACGAAAATTATTCGTATTTGCAGACGTTGGCGCATCCTTCATCCACGATCCAAACAACGAAGAAAAAACAATCTCATAACCCCATATTTCTGATTGTCTTATATTCCTGATGTTCCTCATTTCTTCTTTTTGTTCGCATTTAGAGGGGAAGATGGCGAGTGCAAGATGAGTCTGGTATCCAAGTCATCAACGTGTCAAGCCAAGTCACGGCAAAAGCATTCCGTCATCCTCCGTGACGGTACCCCGAGGTCAATTTACTCCATCACAAGCTGTTTTTGTTCCGGGTCAGGACGTGTTTAGGGGTCCAGGAATGACGTCGGATTTTTTTGTTTTGCTTTTGTTTTGTTTTTTAAGGTCGAAGGCCTCATAAATAGCATAATAATTGTCATGAGCAGATTTTGGCAATGCGAGATAAATGAATAAGTTTCCTTTGCCACGCAGTGTGTTATCACAGTTCCTGACAATTTGAATGTCACCATTGAAGTCAAATCACATTCGAGGCTTCTTCTTTCATAATTCAAGTTTTACTCAGAGCAATATATATATAGAGAATAAAAAAGAATCCTTTGCTAAGGGAAAAGTTAACTCAGATTAATCAAAATCACATATCCTTTACAATCACACCGCCTTGCCCTCAGACATCGTACCAACCATTACTACTGTGACGCATAGATGGTTGAATTATGCATTTATCAGGGGTCAAATTAAGTTGGTACAACGTCTTACAGCTAACGTCTTACACGGCCAAGATAAACTAACCAGAATACAATCCTCTCACTGTCAGAGAATGAGTTAGAGGTACAGCAAACATGTTTGGTTTAAGCAACGTGCGTTTTAGCGAAGAGTACTATAATATTTACGCTCAGTGTTCGAAGAATTGATTCTTCTTTCGTCAGGAAGTGAATACATTGGCAACTGCAGTCACTAGCTTTGGTTGCATCTGTTTCTTAAGCCCAATGTCCACTGTGCAATTTGCGCCTAGCGACAGAGAGATCTTGCCAGAGTGGGAGCGACCCCCTCCGACCCCTGGAAAGTCGCGTAAAGTGGGCACCCATAGGCCGCGCCTCGTCGCCGTCACTAGCGTCCTTAAAGGTGGTGTCGCTGGCGGTCGCCGAGTTTCGACATCTTTAGTACTTGACGACCTCCGGCTTCGGTCGGACAAATTCGCAAGGCCTCGATCGCACGTCCGGGCCGACTCGCTCGACGCGCGAAGTTACCAGAGTTCAAAACCAGTGCGCCCGATTTCAGCGAGATCCTGTGGTGATTCCACGTGAGCTTCCGCATTTTCGACCAAGAAAATTGGTGGGAAAGTTGTTTTTTAACCAGATTTTTCAAACGATGAGAATTTTGAAAAAACAGTGTCTGCAAATAGATCGCGTGATCACTTGTCTTGCTAGGAGTTGACGACGAAAAGATCGCAACTAAATTCGGACTGACTCGCGGCGAGCTGGTGTGATTCCAAAGAAATGGTAAACTAATCTCTTTATGCCATTCACATACATCCAAGGTCGCTATCAATTCTCGCTAATTGCCAGGCGTAGATCGAACAGTGGGCATTCGGCTTTAAAACGCATCATATTCCTAAAGGATACAAGGTAGACACGAGCTTCATGGTCGACCCGTTTCTTTGGGATGGGGTTAGTAATGGAAAGAAGAGAAGGGATGCCTTGGAATGCTGTATTTTTGTTTTTATTTATTAATCTCTCACTTCTGGAAACCTCTGAGCAAACAATTTTGACGTTAATGATTCTTCTAAACGTCTTTTTTTTCCCTACAATGTCGCTGACAGAGAAAAGAACGAGACACTAATGAACTTACTAACACTAAAGAACGCGGCGTAAAGTAACTGTCTCATTCGAAACTCTACAAATCTTTCCCTCTTTTGAGACTCATTTATGTACTTTCTATCTTAAGCGTGGTTTTCAGAGTATGATTAGCCGTGAATGTAAATTGTGTATATTTCGAGCATTGGTGTTAGAATTGACCTATACAGTAGCATGTTATAGTGTTATGTGTATTTTGACATATATGTTTCTATTTATTAAATCACAACAAAGTATGAAGTACATGTATGATAGTTGTATAAAAGCAAAAGAGAGGACTATTGTTGTAAAAAGTGGCCAGGGTAGTAAAAACTGATTTGAACATTCTTGAGAAGAAGGTATCACTTGGCATGTGCAATTGTTCTGGTGACTTTATTGTCTATTGGCATTCAAAGGATTAGCAGTGGCATTATAGAACATGATACAGTGTATTTATATGCAGTGTGTGTGTGTGTGTATGTATGTATAGTGTGTACATATTTCTACGTGTATGCTTGTGTGATCGTGTGTGCAGGTGTGTCTATGTACGTACGCGTACGTTTATTCAACACGGAGCTCACAGCTGAACTTGATTAATATTTTCTTCTGTCCCTAAGTATTCTGTAGCGTCATGAATTAATGCATTGTGACGCAATACCTGTCCAATTCCGTTGTACTTTTTTGTTTTAGAAAAAGTTAAGAAAAGCAGGTTGTATTCTCGCATTTCAATGTATCACATAATGATATCATATGAGTAACTTGCATAGTGAGGTATAAAATGTAAATGTGGAGTTTGAATATAGGATATATTATTATCAAATCGTTCCGTGAATCAATTTGTTCTTTGTTGTTTGTTTCGCGATGAAAGGCTAGCAGCCTTCTCTCTCTCTATACGAGAATACACATACACAAGCACACATACACAAACACACACACAAACACACACACACACACACACACGCACAAACACACACACACACACACAGGGCTCCACATAAGCGGTGGCAAGACTGACCACCAGAAATTTACGTCGGGCCACCAAATTTCAAAAAGTTCATCTGTTGGTGGCCCGATCGGGCAACTAAAATTTCAAATGGATCGATTCGTTTGTTTTTGTTTCGGGCCACCACATACCTTTTCCAGGCCATCAAAATTGCAGATTTAAAGATTTCTTTGGTCCGAACGGGCCATCAGGAAAAAAAAAAGGAAGCGTCCAGCCCTGATATATACGTATATACACAAATTGTTACAATTAACTTGGTTATTATTATCATATAATTATGGTATAATTTTATACATAATAGATAATTTCGTATATCATGCTTATGATGATATTATACTCTGGAGAGAGTTTAGGCATATGACAGTCCCCGTACACTCAGTTGAAGTAGAATGGATATTGTTTTTATTATCAGCATTCTGAAAGTCATAAAGAGTTCAGATGTACATGTCTACATGAATCAGATTCTCAGAAATACAGTAAAATATCATTACTGTGCTCGATTCTCTTCCCCTGTTTGAATAAGACGTGAAACTTGGAAAGCTGTACAGTTGATCATAAGCCATCTGTTTTCTTTTCATTCTTTATTAAATCTGAATTTGATGATTTTTAATGATATATATGAAAAGAAATATTTCATTGAAAGGTAAGATAACATGATTGACAGTTTAAAGAGTGAGACTATAGATTCCTTAAAAATGACATGGTGGAAATAACATTTTTGTCTAAACCATTTTATCTCTATGACAGTATGCAGCCATTTTCTCGTGCACGAGTACATGCTTTGACAATATTGATTGTGTTTCATCTAGAATGTTATCAAGTTTAATGTTTTCCTCGTGTATACACAATGTGTCGTGTATTCTTGCCTCGTTATAGTTACGACGCAAACGTCCGTAAAGCTTCATGTAATAAGATTCATCAAAATAAAGAGAATAGATTGTTACTTATACATTTCAAGGCGTTGTGATTAATGATTGTGCATTGCGCTCTGTTGGTGGTTACCATGGTTAAAGGACAAGTTTACCTTCATATACCTGTCAATAGAGAGAATGCAGCTATAAGCAGCTGCATCAGTTTGAGGAAAATCTGACAATCCGTTCAAAAGTTATGAATTTTTGAAGTTTCATTGCCACCTCTGCTGGATGAGAAGACTACTACAGCTTGTGATGTCACATGTGTAGAACGATATAAAGAAAATACAACGAAAATTTAAGACATTTTCACTTTTCTCATAATAATGGAAGATCACTTGGCTTGCTTCTTTCAGAAGGCAGGGGGAATGATATTACCCTTATATACAAACATCAGTGACAACTTGAAGGAATGTTTTACTTCTTTAAAAAATGAAATTTTGTGAAATTCTCTTTTTATATACTGTAGTAGTCTTTTCATCCAGCAGAAACTGCAAAGAAACTTTAAATATTCGTAACTTTTGAACGGATTGTCCAATTTTCCTCAAACTTTTGCTGATGTGTTCTACTTATATTGCTGCATTCACTCAATCTACATAACTGTATATGAAGGTGAACTTGCCCTTTTAGTCAATGTAAATCAGGGGGATGCTTTGAAACGCGCTGATTTTATTTTTCACGAGCATACAAATAATGCATCCACTAAACCAGCGTATTGTTGAAAGCTGAAATGCATATTAGTAACATGATTGTTGTTATGTATATGAATTATGATAATGGATTAAATTGTAGGTATATATCCATTGTAACTAAAAAAGGAACAACAAACACACACACACACACACACACACAGGCACAAAGAATATAAAAATGCCAAATGTCACGCTTTTTTATGGTTTTCCTATATGTATAAAGGCTTATGCTTGTTCAAATGTATCTTCCGGTACAAAAGCAGATGAAGTGACATGCGCAGAAGGACTTATTTTAAACATGAGTTGCCGAATGAAATCAACGCTACCGATGATGAGAAATGGGATGGTTATGATGAAGGAGAAATATAGAAAGTATGATAAGGCAAAATTTTTGACTCCATTCAGACTAAATCTTCTTGGGTAGGCTTTGTCATCACACATCGCACATCAGCTTGAAAACTATAGTCTCGAATTGACATAACGCGCTGTACGATTGATGGGGAAAGAAAATCGGAGCTGGGAGGGCGGGAGGGGGTGTTAAGGTAATACTCACTCACTCTGACTCTTGATTCCACCCCACCCCGCCTTTGATGATTATGTCAGTGAATTAATTGTAGCTACCTCTTTTGGGGGCCTCACAGACAATTTTACAATTTATGGCTAACAGAGTATCTACACAAAGTACAATAAAACTGTCGCCTGAATATAGACATACAATAATGAAAATCTACAGTGTGTTGGCTCTTAGCGACCCTTCTACGCGGCCTCTGTGGAGACCACAGTTACCTTTTGAATTACTCCGCATTTCCTACCCCTGCGGATGATCCCTGCCAAATTTGGTGGGAATGCATATTGAAGGAAATGATGACAAGGTTAATTTCATCAGTCGGCCCATCGCTGGAGCCGTCATGATATTCATTATCCTTTCCCCTGAATATAGGCACCATCACACAATACCACACGAGAGACCTATATTTTATTTGGAGAAGATTGTTATGTCCAGCATCGGTGTTTAGGATCTTGGGCCATTGTTTGGAGGCTCTGCTTTTGGGTCTAATGTGGGGCACATGTACAAATCAAATACGCTTGTATAATGCAAATAAGAGTAAGGACGATCCCTTGTAAGAATTGATTGTGCGCGTTCTTTGTTTTAAAGATTAACAGCAGGGACTTTTATATTCACACGTCTGAACTGCCTCGTGGTTACATCCTTTCAAGACATTGCTCACGCGTCTCGTTGTTTCTTTCGTCCACGACACAAATCGAGAACACGTCCACCTTGAGTTTTTCGTCCTCTAGGTTCCAGTACGCCGTTCTCGAGTGTGCGTCAGAACGAGCTACAAGATGAACGACAACGAGGCTACGATTATTCTTTTGTCGTTCTGCGACTGAAGTTATAAATGATGAAAATGATGTCAGTTTTGAATGATATACCTTTGTTTCTTTGAAATAAGGGTACAATAAAGACAATTCTGTGCACACCATCCTAATAACATATTTGTTGAAATCGTCTTCGATCTAACAGAGTTTGATGGATAAAGCTTTTGACATTTACACAGAAGAGAACACACCATTTTCATCATGGTCGTTTCTCATTTTGAATTAGTTGAATATAAGTGGAAAAAAAGACCCAGATGCAGATATCCACATTCTTAAAGCGTTTTATTAATCACATTCCTTTTTATTCTTCGCGAACTGTAATACGAAACTGGCATGAATGTGTTTTCTCATGTCATATAGGCTCAAAATCAAGACTGTAAAAAACCTTTATAAATATGTAAATTTGAATAAAAGTTTTAAGATAGATCTTAATTGGAAATAAAGCATGAACATTAAGGAAATTAAAGTTGTGGGGGAGGGTACATTTATTGACCCCTAACCAAACTACAAGCACCACCCTAAACCCCCTCCCCAACACACACACACACACACACACACACACACACACACACACGCACGCACGCACACACGAACACACACACACGAACACATACACGCACACACACATTAAAGGTGCCGGGGCCCCTGTACTTTTCTCTACTCCTGCAACATAGGGATGAAAAAAAGAGAGAAGAAGTTAGTGGTTAACGGTGCACACTGCGAGGTGACTGACCGCCAAAGGCGTTAGTAGTCGCCTCGATCTAACAGCCGCGACCATTGATTCCTCATCAGCGCGACATTCAGTCGCTATCTCCTGTGGATCTACAGTGCGCTTCCTCGGTCTGTCATTCGGCATCATCGGGGCAGCGCAGCGCGGCTCCATCCGCGCCGTTTGGACCCGGTGCGACTTGCCTGTCACGTTACGGCACGGCGATTGGGCGGACCTGAAGAGAATGCCGTTGGACGGGGATTTCCCTCGTTGGTAACATTCTATCGAGACGGGATTCGTGGATACCTTAGTCATCTGCCAACCGCAAAACCAAAACCTCCTATCGGTTGGATGATGCTTCCCCTAGTCACATTTTGTCTGTCACCAGGCTAGAAATAAACGCCAGTGGAATAGGGGATATGATTCAACTTACAACAGTTACATTTTCATCACGTAATGCCGGTTTCGGCTTTAAACTTTTCAGTCTAAAGCATATTCCGAAATTCGCAAAATAACAATAGTTTCACACCCCACGAAGAGTAGATCCTGCAATGATTAGTTTTGGCTTAAAAGATATATCTACTTTGACGATTTTTTTTTATTTGATATTCTTACCAAACACTGGATGTCACGATTGTTCTATTACACTTCGCTGTGAACACACTAATGAATTATGGCATTCTTTAGCATGAATGAAAAAGCTGAAGACTTTTTTTCCCCCGGGTATGACATGGAAAAGACGCACTATGCAATAAAGATGGGGGGGGGGGGGGAGGGGAGGAATCTGACACAGAGCTGAAAACAGGCGCTCTAAGACATCATGTTCCAGGGCATAGATTGGAGAAGCAAAACAAGAAACGGTGCGGAAGTGTTCAATTTGCACTTTTACGTTGAAGCCCAGGATGCAAATGCTAACATACCTCAGCTCACAAAGTAACGAAACTGTCTGCAAGAGAGGCGTTGATGGCGCACTTCCGTTCCAGCCCGTCAGCTGGAGTGATGCTTCGATGTGTGGTGCAAATTTCTTTGTGCCCCAGGGAGAATCCAACACAGAGAAACGGATGAGATAGATTCAACGAAGCAAAATTTTCTTATCGCGCGCTTATACTGGAGCCTGGTTACTGAGACATAGTTTTGACAGTAGGCCTATATATTACTTGGTTAAGTAGCAGCGGTTTGAAGGGAGCGTATAGTTTTGGTTGAGACCTAACTGTAGGTTTCTAATATTTACCCACGCCGATGTAATCGGCAGGGGGTTATGTAAAGGGTTCCGTATGTTTGTTTGTTTGTTTGTTTGTTTTTTTGTTTGTTTGTTTGTTTGTTTGTTTGTTTGTTTGTTTGTTTGTTTGTTTGTATGTTTGTTTGTTTGTTTGTTTGTGTACAAGATAACAAGAGAACGGGTAAACGGATTTGCACGAAATGTTCAGGGAATGTTTGGATAATGACAGGAAAGAATCGATTAGATTTTGGTGATAATCGGTTGACCCTTGCAAATTCTGTGTGACCTTGAAGTTTTGACCCCATGGTATAGTGACCACTCCGAACATTTTCCGTTTCTTTGCGATTTCCCGCTACCATACAAATATGGCGCGCCATTTGATCAATAATGCCGATTAACTGTTCATCGCCGAAAAACACTGTTTATCGGCGATAAACACTGAAAAAACACTGTTTATCGGCGATAAACAGTGTTTATCGAACGAAAAACACTGTTTATCAAGTGATAAACAGTGTTTATCGAGAAAAACTGCACAATATGTTTATCGACCAAGTGATAAACAGTGTTTATCGAGGAAAAACTATGTTTATCGATCGACCGATAAACAGAGTTTTTTTTTGATAAACACTGTTTATCGACCGCCGATAAACGGTGTTTATCGAGAAAAATTCAGTTTATCAGTTGATAAAGGTGTGATAAACAGAGCTTCATCTTGATAAACAGAGGAAATATCGCTCGATAAACAGAGTTTATCGCTCGATAAAGTGTTTATCGCCGATAAACAGTGTTGTTGGTCGATCGGCGCGCCATATACAAAAGCGTATCTCCCAAACGATCCGACTTCGCTGCATGCAACTCTGTTCGTAAGACGATCCAACTTCGCTGCTCAACACCATTCGTAAGAATTTCGAAATTTACGTTTATTTGAGGAACTATGTCCTTCTTGATTTATGAAAGTTCGGGGTTCGCTCTCCGTCGTCACAAACTGTCCCGTATTTGGTGATTTTTCAAATTAACATTGATTCTTTTTTTGTTTGTTTGTTGGAGGAGCATTCCTCAATCATGAAATAATTTTGCTCGGTCCCAGTCACACTGCACGATATGCGCACTCATTGTCAATGCGTGTTCAAGGCCGGTGAAACTGCATCGCGCTCTACCCTGTTGGCGCAAAATTGCATCGCGGACGTTGCGGCGCTCGTTGGTGACCGAATACTGGTGCAGTATATATTTGCATTCAACCCTTGCATTGAATAATTGCCGTAGGGGGGTAATTGCCCAGGGGGTACGTAAATTTTGTTTTTCTTTTTACCCACGCCGATGAAAATCGGCAGGGGGTTATGTAAAGGGTTCCGTATGTTTGTTTGTTTGTTTGTTTTTGTTTTGTTTTTGTTTTTTTGTTTGTGTACAAGATAACAAGAGAACGGGTAAACGGATTTGCACGAAATGTTATGGGGATGTTTGGATAATGGCAGGAAAGAATCGATTAGATTTTGGTGATAATCGGTTGACCCTTGCAAATTCTGTGTGACCTTGAAGTTTTGACCCCATGGTATAGTGACCACTCCGAAAATTTCCCGTTTCTCACTTTGCGATTTTCCGCTACCATACGAAAACATAAACTCCCAAACGATCCGACTTCGCTGCTCAAATGTTCGTAAGAATTCCGAAATTTACGTTTAGGCCTATTTGAGGGACTATGTCCTTCTAGATTTATGAAAGTTCGTTCTCCGTCATCACAAACTGGCCCGTATTTTGATGATTTTTCAAATTAACATTGATTGTTTTTTTCGTTGGAGGAGCATTTGCTCGGTCGCAGTCACACTGCACGATATGCGTGCTCAATGTCAATGCGTGTGCAAGGCCGCTGAAAATGCATCGCGCTCTACACTGTTGGTGCAAAATTGCATCGGGGACGTTGCGGCGCTCGTTGGTGGCCGAATACTGGTGCAGTAGACATTTGCATTCAACCCTTGCATTGAATAATTCCCGTAGACACTAATCATAGGGGTAATTGCCTAGGGGGTGCGTAAATTTTGTTTTTCTTTTGCGCTTTTGTGGATACAATCGTACCATCAAAGATCGTACACTCATACGACCTTTGATATCATCACACTCTCGGCTTGCTATAATCAAAATATCCCGCAAGAAAACGGCGTATTTCTCGATTTTTAGCGCTTTTTCCGCGACTTAATTCGCGCGCGCTTGGAAAAGTTCCGATTCTGCACTTTTGACTGTAGAATTTGGGATTTTCGATGGATTTTTGGAGGAGACTTGAGGACTTTCCTGTACGTGAATGAGTGTTAATACCGTATGTGTAATGATGTGATTTGCGTGTGATGTGACTGTAGAACCAAAGATCGTACACTTCAGTGTACGATCTTTGGTAGAACTCACTGGCTGGTGATAAAGCACACTGGCAATTAAGTGGCCGAATTCTGGTAGATGACCGAATGCACATTATGTTTACCCCGACTTTGTACTTAGGCGTGGGTCTGCCGCCTTTGACGGCCCCTCTCTAGTTTTTGGTGAGATAATGAGAAACCTCTTGTGAAATATGAAAGAGCATGTAATTCCAAGAGGGATTCAACGTTTATTTGATGAAAATCGGTTTTAAAATGGCTGAGATAACCAAAAAAGAGCATTCCTAATAAAAAGCGGGACCCACTTTTTATTAGGATCGCTTTGTTTTACTTTGTTTTTTTAGATGTCTCAGCAATTCCAAAACCGATTTTCATCTAATAAACTTTGAATTCCTCTTAATGGTATGCTCTGTACTATAGGTGGTTTCTCGGTATCTCACAAAAAGTTAAAAGCTCAATTCTCATATCCACCAATACTATACAATCCCTTTAAGGCAGGTTTATGCAACTCGGGCCAAGTCAAGTGTTGGTCAAGCTTCTTCTTCTTCTTCCTCTTCTTCTTCTTTTTTGAATTGGGATAGGAAGTAGTTATGATGATTCATGCAAATGAGTTAATGGTCTCCTTGATGGGTGTCTATACAACAACGAGACGACTATATCCCCTCATCAAAGTTGAGAAGACTACGAAAACAAACATTAATGAATTCTTGTACATGAATTCGTAAATCCTGCATGACATGGAATTAGATTATGTCTTAAAAGTAGTTTTGTAGTGATTAGTATCAATATCACATAGATTTGAACATGACATTTTATCTTTCTTATTTTCATAGTGTTCGCATACAACAAACAGTAATATTAAGCATTTGAATTTTGCGTTCATACATTCCGTTTAGAATTAAATTTATGAATTCCGTCTTTTCACGAATCGCGCTTCCTACTTGCTGCTAAACAACCTGTTTGCATTTCTATACTTTTTTTTTGAATTGTTACATGACAGCTTCACTCAGTGGAGCGGGCAGAGAGAAAGAAAGAAGGATTAAGAATACGGAGAAGATGAAGAAGAAGAGGAAAGAAGATGAAGAAGAAGAAGAAGAAGAAGATAGAGTGGGTGAGAGAGAGAGAGATGCCACATAAAAAAAGAAGTTAACCTTTTCTTTCACTCCTTCCCCTTAACGATTTTGGACAGGAAGCTGTGTCGAGTCCAGTAACATTCCTGAACTTTTAAGCATTTGGAAACACGTGGGAGAAACACAAGGTTAATGCGCTTTTCCCTTCCACCCTATTATTTCTTCCATTTCTATTCTTTGGCGTCAGGTATTAGTGTTTTATTTTCACACCTGCGTCACGGCGACAATGGCTCGACACACCTGCTGGGTAGTCCCGTCAAAATTGGAATACTTTTCGGGGATTACATTATTATTGAGGAGCATTTCGAGAGCTTTGTTCTGGCTGGCACGAGACACAATGCTTTCGTCACCTTCTAAGTGGCCCTACCACGTCGAGATCCCGCCTCTCACAGTTCAAGAGCAACATTTTTTTTTCTTTCGAGGTAAACTTCCCAAGGTGCGCAGTAATTGTCACTCAAGTACTCGTGCTCGAGGATTAAAGGCGCTCTCGCCATTTCTTCTGATGACGATCGCTTGCAGAAGGTGACGGAGCTACGATTAACTGCAAAATCTTGAGTAGTGTACGAGTCCATAAAATTACTAAATACAGTTGATTATTCCAGGACTTAGGTTCGGCTCTACCGTCATCGAAGCCGAAGCTGTAGAACCACTGAAGGCATTCTATGTGGAAGTGGCGTTAAAATATGTTATCATTGCATGTCTAAAGAAGAGAGTTCGATCTCTAATCCTTTGTCTCTTCTCTGTTCTTGGTATAGGTTGATATCGGCAGCAACAACAACAGCAGCAACAACAACCACAACATTAACAACAAAAGATTACTTGCCATTCTCATAGCAATAATCTTTTCTATAAGGACAGGTGGACCATGTATCTAATCTCACATTTACACGTGCACCTATGTCAGTGATGACAATGATAACGACATGGTCTGCATTATCCGGTGAGCTTTGCCGGTTATAGCCCTGCTCTCTTTGAGAGCTAACCTTTTATCATATAAAGAGAGAAAAAAAGTATCTTTTAGTCAAAGTACGCACCAGGCAAGATTCGAAACCTATAACTTTCTCTAAATGTAGGTCGTGCTTTTCAAACTGCGTGCGCTTTAATTGGCTTTGTGTGATAATGCGGTTAGTAAAGATCACATTTTAAGAGAAACGTTGTTCGGTATAAAATTCCTATAAGTCAGCAACATTATCCAGCGTTTTTTTTTTGTGTGTTTTTTTTTTTTTGGTTACTGTGTTTTAGGGCACGGATTACTTCTTTCCACATTCCTTGCAACCACATCGGAGAAGCGACAAGATTGAGTAGAATGTCTCAGCCCGCAAAATGAATCGGTGCATTTTGACATTTTCGTACACACGGAAATGTGAATAGATGTCACGCAGTCCTTTTTAATGTTATATATGCTCCTGGGTTGGTGGGTTACAAGAGACATCGTAAATTGGTTATACAGGGATATGCAATTACTCTCAACAAAGAGGAAAACGATTAGAAAAAAAAAATCCATAAAGCACCTGCAGCATCTTGAAGAGGAACTTGCTGGTTACCATAATATTCGGCCATAACAACAGGTGTGAACACTTACCACCGTTTCAAAGAAAAGGGACCAAGTTGCAAGGTACAAAAAAGAGAATAAAACAAACCAAATGCAACAAGAGGAAGAACAACACACAGTACACTTCAAAAAGACAAAAAAGCGCGGTGAAATACAACTGTTGGTGTATGGCTTATTGTAATTGTCACGAGTCTGTTACATTTCGTACTTCGGGCCCGAGTGACCGATGACGTAAAAGATTGTAGGCCTACTATTTCGCGTTTCGTCGAAAGAGGGGAGGAAAATATTGACTCTTCCACAGTCGGGATAGTTCAAAGGGTTTGTAGCTTCTAAAAATTGTTACAATGGTATAGCGTTACCCCTTCACCTGGTGTGGAAAGTTTAACATACTTCCTTCCGTCACTCTTAAGTAGAATCCCTGTTATTTGTTTCTTATATTTTAGTTGGAAAAAGCTGCATTTTTTCTTCTTTTCGCAGAAGTGTTTCAGCATCTGTAGTAAACGTAAACACATGTAGATAAAAAATGAAACAACGCATTGTGAGTTTAGTAGGGTAGATGTCATAGATAGCATGATCAGGCAAAAGATGTAAACTGGTAGTTACCGTGACTTTAAAGTTGAGGGCTACGTTACTATTTGCATTTTAACATCATTGTTGGTAAATTCAGTAGATGATGTTATTTTGCATAATTATACACTCTGTTACTTACAAATCCAAAACAATAATGACTGTTTTCCAAAGTCGTCAGTATGCATGTGCACAGTATTATTCCTAAATTCTTGCGCTTGATATATAGGGCATATATAGGTATTCGCTTACATGCAATAAAAGTAATGTATAAAAAGTGTATGTATGTACGTATGCATGTAGGAGGATGCAGAATATTGGGTGGATGAGTACCTTTCCATGGTTCCATGGGAATAAACGTTTACTGCGCATAAACATTTCGTTGAAGTCAGAAAAGTTGAAAAAAGGGGGAAAAAAGAATAATGACCGCCTTAACACCTGCAGTATGCAGGGTAAACAGAACCGTGCGAAAATGTCTCAAACTTGCACCAAAATGACATTGCCGAAAGGGAAACGGACTGAGGAAATAGTGGCAGGATTCCCTTGTCCGTTATGCTTAATCGGGCCTGAAATCTCGGTAACCACATCCCTGTGTTCACGCGTTGTACCTTTGAACATTGTGTTCAAGTACCTTGTGGACCCGACTGTGAAGTCAGACGGAAAATAAAAAGAAAATCACATGAGATGGGGGAAAAAACACCTACTCTATCCCACATGGTGATTACAATGAGCTCAGGTGCTCGGAATCGGGCCCGATTACGATCGCTATTCAAGGTTTCCGCCAAAAGAAGGCTGAAAACGAAAAAAGAAAAAAAAAAAAAAGAAGGGAGCGCGGGAGAAAATCAATCACTTCACGCGTCGGTGTGCCCCTAAGTTCACTTATTGTTTCTTATCACTACACAAATTATTGGACCCATTTGACACCTTGATAATACGTGAGAATTTGCCGGTGTGTGTATGTGTGTGTGTGTGTGTGTGTGTGTGCGTATGTTGAGTGGAGAACTGGTACTGCGTGGGGAGTAAGTGGCGTTTTCTCACCAGCTTTGGCACCGCTCTCCATGGTAGACTGCGTGGCGCCAACACCTGCGTGCTTTAAAGAGACTCTCCTTGTTCAGTCCTACAAAATACACACTTGTCAATGGTCGTGTTGGTGAGAGGCGAGGCAGCTTGCCGCTAGACGTACCATGCGTCTACTCTGAATGTCTTCCAATAATATATCTACTTCTCCGCCCTGCAACATTCATCGTTAAATCCACAGATCAATTAGGTCTCAGCATAAATTGGCCAGTCACCGATAACACCCATTCCTAGGCCTAACTGAAGCCTTAATGTTGAAGATATACTGTTGGCGTTATGCTAGGATACTAGCCACAAAATTAAAAAATCTCACTCACAAATCATATAGTCGAAATACACTCTAGCAACCATCATTGTCAGTCATATTTATTATATTGAATTATAGTTCGAACGTGATTTGTGGTTTATATCATTATATGCATAGTGAGGTAACTTGACAGAATCTGTTGTTTGAGTGACGAATAATGTCAAATTGTTCATCTAATTTGATGACGAACCCACAGATGAAAATCAAAAACCTAGAATAAGTAAGATGATACTATTATCAAGGTTCATTCAAGGATGTGATGAACATGTTCAAGGGATCTTCACATTAAGTTAAGGTCATCTGCTCTGATCTCATCGTTAGAGGCCCATGAAGTTACTTACTCCAACATCGGTGGTGGAACGCACAATTACTTTAATCACAGCCGGCGGCAAATGAGTCATTAATTCATTTTCGGTAAAGTTACAGACATTCCTCCTCAGCGACTCTGTAACCCCCCCTTCTCCCCCCCCCCCCCCCCCCCCCCTCTCTCTCTCTCTCTCTCCTTTCCCTCGTTTTTCTTTCTTTTTTCCCCCTAATCGCCAACAATCCAAAAGAGTTTTAAAAAGATCGACTCAGGCCCACCTGTAAAACCATTCGGCCCAGACAGCGTGGCGTTTGCACCTGCGACTGCTCGTAGAGCTCGCTTTAGCCGTCAATCAATGCCATGGACCACTCGAAACAAATGCCACGATGCGGCCGGTGAAAACGGGCGACAACACATGTAAAATCCCAACGTAAACAATACGTGTTTTCTTCCAAGCCCACAATAGTCGACCACGCACTGGCGAGCACATTGACTGCACGGGGTTTTTTTTTTCGAGAAACGCGAAGTGCAAAGAACTCTAGTTTTGAAAGCTCATTGGTTTCGGAGGAACTCTTGTATGTTGTATCCCTCTTCCAGCAAAGATTTTTAACATGTGTGTGTGTGTGTTTGTGTGCGTGCGTGTTTGTTTGTATTGGGGTGAAGAAGAGAGAGAAAATAGCTGTGTCACCTTTCAATCACACAAGTGTGTGTTGCTTCAGTGTTTATCACTCGTACAACATCTTCTTCTTTCGAAGTGTCATTCATGTCGAAGAATAGCGAAGTTGGATGCGATTACAGAAGGGCAAAACACACTGCCAAACTTCGACAATCATATTTCATGCCACCTCGAGCATTGATATTCTGTGTACTTTTTTTTTTCTCTCTCTCTCTTTCTCCCTTGTGGCTTATAGAACAAAGTTCAACTAAGTGGAGGAGAGGGGAGTTCGATGTAAGGGCTCATATTTTTGGTTCTTTTTCTGGAAATTGTTTTCCCTCTTTGGTGTCAAATCAAACAAGAAATGCCCAGGGACCCAGAGGGACGTTACAAGTGGTTTCCTTGGTACACCTATGACCACACCCTCGTGTTCCCCTTCAGTGCACTCCGGCGTTCGATCATTTCAGATGCTACCGATTCATCTGACAATAAGCAGGTCGGCCAGAGAGTGTATCCCACGGGAGGCACGCTACCAAACCAACTTGCGAGGGGAAAGTGATTAGAAGCAGTTCCACATCGCTTGCTTCTGTTATCATCAAAGAATCAGTTCAATGGGTGTTCAATATAGAATACAGTCTTAGTTATTTTTTGATATTTAGTTGTTCATTTTTTTGGACTTGCTTTGACAGTGGAGATTTTCTGTGGAAGACAGCGCGATTTTTGCGCTCTGTTGGAGTACTAGGACAGAACTACGAAGGCTTAAAGATGGGTCTTCCGTTTTGACTTGAGTATGGTGAGCAGTATGACAAGCCGATGTTGAATCTGCCCAGACAGGAAGCTCCTATGATGATGTCCTTCGAGAATAATCAGGGTCATTTTTGCATTTCACAGTCACATTAGTTGGCAAACTCCTCGCCGATTGGAAAAGTTTATGAAGGGATCTACCTCTACCAAAAAAAGGAAGCGAAGCAACAAGTTTTCAAAATGGCTAGACTAGCTGGATTTGCAGCCGACGCTGTATTCTGCCTTGTATTAACAGTCGTTCGTGCGTACCCTATCTATCCCTTCGAATCTCAAACTCAGCACAGATTACCTGATGTTGTCGGTGAACACAAACAGGGCCAACATCTCTACCCGATCGCCCCCACCAATCCCTTGTTGCCGTCATCACTACGATCGTCGTCATCATCGTCATCACTGGACTCGGGGGCAACGCCCAACTCCTCCCCATCACAGTCTTTCTCCAGCTCGCTCCCGTGGAGACAGACACCATTTCTAGAGATGGAGAGAACGTCCCGGAGAGAGTCGATGCCCTCCAAGGCGCTCGGCCTTCTCAATATCCTCGACTTTCTAGGACCGACGAACGCATCCTCGTTCTCGGCCGGCGGGACGGAGAGTCGGATCCCTCCTCCATTTATGATCAACCTGTACAACTCTGTGGCGGATGCTGATTCGGGCCGAATGTTTGGTCGGAGTCCATTCAATGCTAACACGGTCAGAGCCCTATCAGATAGAGGTGAGTTCCTGGAAAATCTCTCATGCGTACGTATAGTTTAATTCAGTTTGTTTCTTTAACCTAAAAAAACAACAACAACCCCAAAACAACACACATACACACAAAGGCCGATCGAAGTCGACAGGCCTCAAACGGTCAATAACTGATACAGAGTTACAAACGTTCAACATGAAAATTATAGCAGGCCTACAGTCATACAGAATAAAGATATTGATATACAGAGAAGCAAAATTATGCAAATGGAAATAACTCTGATAATACGTGTTTGTCAGACAGTATGCGTTCTGGCGTTCTTCAAACTTCATTTTCTCAATAACTTCTTCTTGGGAAAAAATGAACTGCTATGCCTACACTTATTATGATACCTTCGACATCGCCAAACCCACCTGTTCTCTTTAAATCTAGAAAAAAGATGAATTTCCTCGAATGCTGTGACGGACACTGTTATCACAATAGACATGATAGAAATATCAATCATATTAACTCTTGACCCTCATAAGACATTGGTTGGTCAACTCTCTGTTCTCCAACAGTCCATCCATTTGGGGTTTTCGGCTCGGTCAAATTAGAGGTGGCTTTCCTTAGACCTTAGTGTGGTCACACGGCCACGTGAACATGGAAGAAAATGAATGTTCTTTCTTCGATCTGAACTTTGAAAAGTGCTTTTTAAAAGTTCACTCTCAACTGATCTGTCATCTGATGAAGAAGCTTTGTTGCCACATCATCAAGGAATGTTGACATTATCTTTATCTCGATTAATCAGGGCACCGCTTCATGAAAGATGTCAGCCCTGACAGGTTGTCAGGCTCGGACAATTTCAGTAAAATCCTCGGTTTTGATTGGATGAGAAGCTCTGGTCACTGACTTGCCATAAAGGGCTGAGAACTTTCGCAAAACGGTGCCCTGATCTATGACGTAGGAGACGACTACATTATCGTGCATAAAAAAAAAACAACAACGGACGAATTTAACAGATTTCTCAAATCAGCCCCGCTGTCTATGGGTAAAACCTAAAATTAATTTTCTCTGCCTCTATTTGAGCATAATCACTTTGACGAGACGGTAGAATTAGTTGAAAATGGGCAAACTTATAGAGGGAACCCGTACTTCCTCAATAGGTTCAAACAACATCGACAGAGAAGAAGTGGAAGAAGTTTGTGACTATTGCTTTATTATATCATCGGCCATCCAATGCCCTGACCAGAGTCGCTTGACCATCAGCCTCGCCTTCATTACGCCTACCCATTAGGGTAATGACGTACTTGTTGTCACGTGGATTCCTTGATCAATATCTCCATGATAACAGTCCCGTAGAAACCGACAAATATCATCACACCGAGTACACCTACTCTCTCGCAACACTCAGTAGGACGGCCTAATATCCACCCCATACTCATTGGGCCAAGCAGCAGCTTCTCCCAGTAACTTCAGTCGCTCACGTTTAAGGGTAATCGGCGAATTCGACCAAACAGATCAATCGGTAGTGTTTAGATTGACCGCGCCTTTCTCTCCGATTGATGTGCCCTTGCCGTGCTCACGGCCTACACAGAAAACATGCACTGCCCTGGAGATACATGACGCGACTCCTTAGTATCGATTTCTGATGAACAGGATCGACTGCCTTTTATAAACTGTTCATAATACATTAAGTGTTCGTGTGCAAACGTGAAACATTGTTATGTTGACATTATGATACTATTCAAACTCTATCCTGTGTTAGTATACCCGATGCCGTGCGTTTTGGAGAAGGAAACGCGTGTTAGGGTTTCATTACTGGCCCACAGAATTGTCAGAAAGAAATACATGTTACGTAATTATGTCATCAATTAAGGAGAAAACATGTCACGATTCTTTTATCCGAAACACCATAACTGCTCGGAGAAATTTAATCAGGCTAGCGCAGTATTTATCATACATATCAGTTCACTTCGGTTATGTACAATGGTTGAACACGTCCTATAGAAGCGTATCGATTATTATACTGTGTTCTGTCTTTGAGTGGAAGACACTGCATTCTCAATTGACATGCATTTTAGCTTAGAAGAGGGGAGAGGGGGAAGGCATCCCAAAGCAGTAGATTGAGATATGTTCTAAAGACTGGCAGAATAAGAGCTAATATGGGCTTCGTAATCAGTATTAGTAACATTTCATTGGATTTGCCAGAAGACCTATCAATATTTGCCTCAAATAAAGACACCTGCAACGTTACAATTTCAAGGAAGTGTTAATGTCACAGTGTCTTCTTGGATGAGGCTATATTTGCCAGTACATCGCACATTTTCCATCAATGGACGGCTACAGATGGCTATTCCGGGACTGAAGGAACATAAACAATGAATGAACTATAAAAGAAATTTAAAACTGTATAAAAATGGTTTTAATATTGTGGTACAGTGTAGAAAGGGTGCAGAGATCAGTACACTGGGCACTATCGTATGTTCCATAACACGACAGGTCCATTTTTGACAATTAATCCACCTAATGAACGAAAAGAGAGATATAGATTTAATCTGTGACCTTCTTCCAGATCAAGAACAACACTTCAGGGAGCACTGAATATGAAAAGAAAAAAAAAACATGACTGAAACGGTTGATTATATCGAAAGAGGAGGAAATTGATGACGAGCATCGAAAACCAAACAAAACTATATGAACGAAAGTGATTATGATATCGCTTTGTGGAATTTCCTCAGAAATGCGCATGTACATTGTGTAGGCATTCTTGTTTGTTAAGTACGGAAATTCAAGACGCAATTATTATAGTCGCCTTTTAACAATCAGACCAACAATTGACAAAACAGCACACAAACACACACACACACACACACACACCGAAAATATCAGGAGATGGTTGCACCCGCTCCTTTTTCAAGTCAGGCAAGCAGATCACGTACATCGTAAGAGTTAATGCCACCCATTTTGTTTTTCTTTCGAAACTCCTCCCGACATTCATTGGTACCCTTTCTTCCTACTTTGAGTGAAAATGACACATGCGTCTTTATTGATGTTACACGAGTAAGCCAATAGGGAACAATTTTGTGGTCGTGATGGTAAACGGTTTCTCAAGACTGTCGGCCCGAAAGGGCATAAAACACATTGGTGAAGACGGTACGAACTATCAACAACCATTGCCTTAGATTTTGTCACATGAATACTTCCATAGGGGGAAGAGTCACTAATCTCTATGTAACTAACATAGAGATCAGTGGGAATAGCCGACCTATCAAACACGATTATTGATTTGTCGACATGACACCACGTGACATATTGTCGAAAGAGTGCGCAAGGGAATCAGTGATACCAAGGCACTCTTCATGTGACAATGGCCTGTTATTCATTACACTAGACTATTTATTCCAAGTTTATTTGGCCGTCATGCAATTCCAATGTCATAGATGTCTTACAGTATAATTATGGTTCAGTTGAGGTTATGCATTTTGTCATTTGCAGTATATTCCTGAATTTGAATTAATCATTTATCTGTTTTAACATACAGACTCCCGTACGGTTGCAAAACGAAGAATTTGATATTATTGAACTGTCAACAGGTGATCAAATCAGTGTTGAGAAAACGTCAGCTAAACATTATTATATAGATCACTTCTGCATGAGGAAAAACAAGAACCGTCGTGTTTATATTTCTGGCAAGGTTATTTGGATCTACCCTGTGATTTTGATTGGGAAAAGGTTTTGCAATATAAGTTTCATCAGATTAATGATAACAGAATAAAGCACTTCAATTTTAAGCTTATTCATCGAATATTACCCAGTAAAGACAATTTGTTTAAATGGAAAATTTTGAAGGATAATTTGTGTATCATATGCAACTGTAAAGAAACCACTTGACATTTTCTGCTGAAATGCCAAAAAATCAAGATGTATTAGAAAGTAATTTCGGTTTTAATTCGAAATATTTTCGATCCTGCAATTGATATCAATGAAAAAGTTATTATTCTCGGATATGATATAGAGGACAAAAAGATGAAATTAGTAAACTTTGTTTTGAATTATGCCCAATTCATCGTGTACAGGAATTATGTCAGAGAACGCAATGAAAGAAACAAATGATTGTTTAATGTACACCATTTAGTAGAAGAATTGAAAGCGGAATTAAGATTTCATATCAGTTTGAAGTACAACCAAACAAGATTTGATGATATTGGATTAAGAAGAATACGGAACTACTTTGGTTGGTAAAAATTATTGATAAAGTGATTGTAAATACGTGAAGTCATGTGGAAAAATAAAGTACCTCAAACAAGGAAAATAGAAAAAAAAAATTATGTTTCAATTGTCAGATTCAAATTATATTGTGCTCAATCAGTTCATTTCATTTCATGTCATTTCATTTATTTCATCCTTTCTTTTTTTTCCATCAAAACATAACACAGAATAAATCATGAGTTATAACATAGGCATGTATTCAACTTTGCATGATAGATAATGGTTAACAAATGAAAAAAAAAATATACATGCATACCGGCAAACTACAAAGTTATGCTTGGAGAAAAAAAAAATTGAGAGGTCCACTGAAAAACATGCTTGTAAATTGTAAACCACTCAAAGGATTCTTGTGAACATATTTGTTTACAAAGACAAGACGGAACAAGACAATAGTTCGTTCGATTGATTTTGTATTTCATTTATGTATGAAAAAGAAATTCAAAAACAAAATCAAAATCAAATCAAATCAAAATGCACTTTGAATGGTCACACTCTCTAACGTCTTTGACATAATGATTGCGTATTTCACGTTTTCACAATCAATCATCATACATCGTCAGAGTGCAGACCTATTGTAGAGAAGTCCAGATTTCATTATAAAATCACACTTGCTATTTTTGCCTTCCCTCAGTCTGATCTGATTAGTCCATAGTAAAAAGAAAATGAAATAAAAGCGTTTGTTGATGTTGTTTTTTTAAAACTCCATCTTACGCCCTAAGAGTGATGCATAACACGAACGAAAAACAAAAATGACCGAATAAAAATCAAATTACTCAGTACCAGGGTTTCTGAAGTGAATGACTATGCAAAATAATTTTCTTTAACCCCCCCCCCCCTTCCCCCACCCCATCCCAATATTTGGCATCCTTAAATTTGAGATCACGCATACAGGCCTTTGTAACTTCACTGGCGCCGTGGATACACTGTTGTTTCTGTGTCGACATCACTGTAGCTCTATATACGCTGAGGGGCCCCTCCCGAATCAACTTATGGTGTAAGAAATAAAATTTAAAAACACAAAGAGGCTGGAGCCTGCAGTGTCCACTTGGCGCCAACAGCTCCTCCCTCTGCCCCAGCCGCCGATGTTTTGTCCAAAACAGGCCTCGATGGAGTCTGACCATTTGGAGAAAGAAAACTTTTTTTCTCAGAAATGCTTACTCATACTGATTTGTTGCTTCAAAACAAAGTGACAAGTGGCTGCAGACTGATTTCAGAGTTTGTTTCCAGTGATTGTTGACGTCGGTCACGAACTCATTTGTAAATTGACTAAAGTGATGATGTCATCCACACACAATTCTTCACACTTTATACGACCTTTTCGCCAGATGCTTTGATTTCTTAAATATTGTAACACACTATATGTTTTTCTTTTTAACTTCATGTCAAAGAGGAGAAAATTTGGGGTCATCCCACGAGACTGACCCCCACGAGTCATACAGCCTACGAGTACGAGACACTAGGCGAATAAAGCCCATGGGTTTGACACTAGGGTAAAACAGCCCACGAGTTCGACATTACAACACGAGGCTTATTATTGTATCAGTCATGTGGGCCTTGTTTGCGTAGTGTCGAACTCATGGGCTGTATGACTCTTGGGCTGCATAACTCGTGAGCTATATGACTCATGGGTGTCGGTCTCGTGACGTGCACCCAGAAATACAGCCAATGATGGACTTGACAATGACAGCATCGCCTCATAATAATTTGTAGATGTTGTTGTAGCCATATATCACTATTTCCGTTGGAAAAAAAAAACTTTAAACTTCTATTTTGTTTTCTTTAAACTTTTTCGTGTTTGTTGTTGTTGTTGTTGTTGTTGTTGTTTTTTTTTTTGGGGGGGGGGGCGATTTTGACAACACCTCGACCACTCTACTTGATTTTGCTTCATTTATTAAATTCAACTTCAACGTGGTGTGGATTTGTCCTTTAAATTTGTGCCCGACATGTTTAAGGTGTACGGGACTCGTCGCTAACTGCATACCTTACTATTGAATCTCAGATTTCATTTTGCGCATTAGTTTGATTCCAGTTTCCGATGTTATACCTTTTGGAAAGTTTCCGAGCCGACGGGAAGCTGAAGATTATCGTCTTGTTCAGTGTCAGAGAATATTGGTATACTCAAGGTCAAGGAGGCGGGAAGCTCTCTTCTCACCTCCCTGGTATACTTGAAAATCATATTTTTCGTGATACCTCGTCTTGATGTCAAAGAAATAATGAAAAAAAAAACAACAATATTTACATAGACCGAATAAAACGTAGGCTCGAGAGCGCATTTGTAGAGGGATACACAGATTATTATTATTATCTTTTTTATACTTTAGGAAAAGACTTGCTTACTTTTCAAACACCTCTATAATCTTCTCCGTTGTCACTACTTTGAGTTACTGCTCACAGCAGCCAGAAATTGTATGCACATATTACTTTGGATATTGCTGTGGAAAGCCGTGCTTCGGGCATGCAAGAAATAAGAAGGCCGAGAGTCAAGCTATTTAGAGGATCATCCAGCTTTGTTTGAAATGTAATTCCCGCAGCGACATTGAATTAACTCATTTTTGTTCAAGTCGATATCAATCGATCACTATGATACGCATATCAGAATCGACATCAAAGATAGGCCTATCCCGAGAAATACAGTGAGGAACAACTGCCCTAGGAAAAAATTCTATCAAGGGCCTACTCCTAATTAGGTAGGCCGACACCCTCACGACAGCGAACAGCCGTGGTGGGGTGGCCAGGATTCTCGGCTCGCCGCGCTATCCGGTCCCTGAAACTACGCCACCGGCTGTTAATTATTGTCTCTGTAGAGACATGTGTTCCTCAAATGGCAGATCATTGCCAAAATATATTTTTATCTCAAGCCATTGAGGCATTTGAGCGTTTGCGTGGGCAGATAGACCGCTGGTCATGTTTGTGTGTATATTATAAGGGAAATGGAGAGACAAAACCCAGGCAGAAATGCCCCCTTGAGTGTCCTAAATCTTTATTTCTAGTGAGTCACACACACCACTCATTACGTGCACTTTCGAACATTACGCACTCAAAAAAATATCGAATACTGTAACCATTACGTCCATGCAAAACTTATCGTTGTTCCTTTTGTTCAATATCAAACCCTATTGTCTCTTCCGAACCCGAGCCTCATTTTCTCCCCTTTTTTAACACCCCTTCTCCTGCTTCTTCTGTGATGGACATGAATATAGTTTGAGTCTACATGTTCATTATTGAAACAAAAAAAGAAAGAAAACAAAACTAACAACAACAACAACAAAACAAAAACAAATACAAGAGAAAAAAACACTAAAAAGCAAAAACAATACACACTTATCACTTACAAGAGGATACAAAAAGTACTGACCGAGACTTTAACAAAATGGTTGTCACGGGTGTAGGTCTGCGTTATTAGGTGTGCACTTTTTCATGCATACAGCATATACGTATTACATAGTAACCAGAATATTCCTGACATCCGATTAACACGCACGCACGCACACACACACACACACACACACACACACACGCACACAATCCAAAACGATTAAGAGTCGACTCACTAGAACGAGATTAAATGAATCCTTCACTAACATAAATTTGCCCCATTTTTACAATTTTTTTCGATCATCATCAAAAATTTATACATAATATGCATGTAAATGTCTAAATGTATATACTAGTAAATATATAGTTATATATAAATATATATATATACATATATATATCCTATATACTGTGTATGTGCGTGTGTGTGTGTGCGTGTATTTGTCGGTTTGTCTGTGCTTGTGTACCTTAGCTGCAAGTTACTGGACAGTCATTTTCCAGGAATGTATGAAAAAGGATGTTCATGCTCATTACCTCAGGTTTGTGGTGCGTGTATATGGGAATTCAGACAATGGTGATAAGTACGTGAAATGTTGCGCTTGACTTCATCGTAAATCGTCTATAACCGCACTCTATACCTCACTATACATGGTTGGCCGAACTTCAAAATAACACGGTTCACATTTTTGTCTCTTTCCTTTTTTTTTTTCTTGGTATCCTCGTGGGTGATCACACGAGACGGTGACATGAAGAAACATTAAGATGTTATCCTTCCTTCAGTTTACAATAATTGTCTTCAGCGAAAACGTCTTTCACCAAAGGGAGATCCATAGAGCTAAAATCTTTGGCCCGAATTCACGAAGGTGGTACAAATGAAACTATGGTTAAAAACCACGGATAAAAACCATGGAGCACCAAGTATCGCATGGAATATTTCGTTACGAAATCAGTCATTTCGTCGATGAAATGATTATTTTGTAACGAAATGACAATTTGTAACTAAATGAACATTTCGTTAACAAAACTGTCATTTTGTCGACGAAATGACTGATTTCGTAACAGAATATTCCGTGCGACACTTGGCGCTCCATGGTTTTTGTCCATGGTTTAAACCATGGTTTCATTTGTACCACCTTCGTGAATTCGGGCCTTTATGTTTAAGAAAAATCAGTGATTACCACCAATAGGTTTTGAACGAGTTCTGCTTGCAATGCGTTCACCACAATTTCTTCCTTAAAAAAAAAGATGAACAAACGAAGTAAGTATGTTAAACGTCTAATGGATGCTATGAATATCATTTCGTCAAAGTCGTCATCTTAGAGGTAGTTGTAGCGTTGGCAAGGCAAATTCGCACGAGGCTGAAAACAAGTAATGAGGTCACTAACAGTTTATAAAAAACAATATATTAGATTAGAATCTTAAATCTCGACAAAACGTTCATAATACTTTAGTATTCGCAGTGGCGCATTCATTTTTTTTTAACATCATTGATAGGTAAGAATGATATAAGTATAATTCTTCGTAGTTCAGTCATTATGAAATTTTGTGTTTCCGAACGACATGGAATGGAAAATTCTACGTCGTGTTCAGGTGAAGCTAACGACACAGAGAAGGCAGAATAGGTTTCACTACAATAAGCACGATAAAGACTTGTAACTTGGAAGTCAGATATGCCATCGATATATTTGTCCGACTGTAACGAGACTGATGAATTTACTCTATTTATCAGATTCCGTGGGTATGGATTAGATTTTCACTCTGTATCATCGGACCTCACGGATGAATGGAACCGGTATAAGGTTGACAGTCAGTCGGTATAAAGCGTAATTTGTTTTCTGTTCCTCCTAGCACGTAAACACCGACTGTGGTTCAAGTTTGACGTTTCGAGGGTGGAGAGCACTGAAGTTTTGCTGCAAGCCGAGTTACACCTGTTTCGCTTGAAGCCTCGGTGGAAGACAATGACTGGGCGTCGGCCGAGTTTCTTCCAGGTAAGCTAAACGCGTTGCGTACAAACTACATAATCACTCCTCTCATGAACGTTACACTTTTTCTTCTTTTTTTTTGTAACCATATGGCTATGATTAAATCAGGGTGAGGGAGCTGTAGGAATTACGGATACAGTGAAAATGAAATGAAAAATAATATATTAATATTGGTAATGCATAAATAAAGATAATCTATATCTACATGTATATCAACTAGTTAACCCGCAACATTATGTCCATATAATATTGAGATAATCCAATACTTCAGTTTGCGTAAAGTGATAACAATATCGGAATCTACCTTATACTCGTCAAATAAATAGACATAGCTTATGTTTATCGCAAGTGCACTTGTCTGGGGCGCGTACTGGGACGTTGATATATAAGCAGACAGTGTTTTTCGAGAGGGGGTAACACTGTGATAATTGGTAGTAATACATCACCGTGATCATTAAATCCTCACATTTCAAAACCAGCAGCTTAGTGAAATATTGTAGCTTGGAACCCGCATTTATAAATGTTGATGCAAGGTGTACAATCGTCAAAGTAAATTGATTCAATTGCTTTCCAGGACAACACTGTGATACTAATACATTATCATGATCATTAAATCCTTAAATTCCACAACCAGCTTAGTGAAAAATTGTAGCTTGGAACCCATATTCATAAATCTTGATGTAAGAAGGAAGTATAATCGTCAAAGTAAATGGACTCAATTGTTTTCCATACACCTCATGATTGTATTCCACTCCTGGAGAGTAAAAAGGTTGCGTGCGTTACCATGGGATTGTCATCTTAGGACGACTGGTAATCATCTATAAATGCACTTGAAGAAGAATGTCGGAAAATCAACTTTATTCCCGTGGTCTGTTAAACCTGCAACGGTCTGCGTTCAAAATTTGGCGCATGCTCATATGATAACAGATGTCTTTGAGGGATGAACATTAAGGGTAATTGGAAGGCTTTTTTTGAAGAGGGTGTAAGCCCTTGCTGCAATAAAGTTTATCTAGGAGGGAAAGTCGTAAAACCTCCAGTTGTCTCCTTTGCTACATCACCCGTCGAGACGACCAAGGCTGGAAACTTGCGTCACGTAAAATTGGCGAGTTTTTGAAAGCATGTAGCGTCCAGGAATTAAACTTATAGTAGGCCTACGGGGCACCCGCGTCGAGTGCCTGGACCTGCTGTGTGCACTGCAAGAACATGAGAAATGAATTAAGTCGAGTTGTAGTACATGAATTTCGACACGTAGACAGTGAAATAATGACAAAATTTTCCTCCCGTCAAATCAACCCTGAAACATCTGGCAAAATAAGAGACAAATGAGACAAGGATAATTACTTTAAAAAAAAGAATCTGTCTCTTTTTTTTTTCTTCGCGGATGTTGCTCGTGGACGTGCGTAAAATGCGTCTGATTCGCATTAGCAAAGTCATTTGTTTTGGTCGATCTTATTTGAAACAGGCATTGAGTCGGTGGTTTGCATTGCCTAGAGCTTACAGTACGATGAGGGGACCATCTACTGGAACAGACACAATCTTTCACTTCTCAATGTTCGTGTCGGACGCGAAAGAGTAGCAATGTGGAAATTGATGCAGTCACAGTGAATGGAACCGCCGCACGAAACTAAAATGACTGAGTTTTTCCGTGACAGTTTTATGTGCCCCTTCAAGCTAACTCGTCTGGCGTCAGAAACCTGCACTTTTGAATAACTCCCATTGCAGACACGCAAAAAAGAGGAATACCCTAACCTCGGCAGACATTTTTAAATCCCTGGATGTCCCCTACGCGTTTCATTACTCGAACATTATTTCGAACAGTTTCACGATCACGTGAAAAACATAACCGAAGATGTGTGAATTTTGGCCGGATTCCAGACAAGCTGACATACGGGAGCCATAATTCGTACAAACATGCGTAAGAGCGAGTGCCAAAAAGGTGCAGAAGGAGTCATGATTGTCGTTAAATCATCAATACTATTATATTCAGTGGGGAGTGCTTGTAACAGACACTGCCTCCACCCAACAATTTGAAAAAGCATTAGGTCTCCGGAGGAAAAGAAATAACTCACTAATGGAAACATTGATGATCCGCGAACTTTCTTCTCTAGAGTAATCTTTACATGACAACATCCATAAAATCATTATTTCATGAAATATGAGAGATAACTGAAGAGAAAGATAAACAGTTTGAACGATGGACCTAAGTTGAATTTCTTAGTTCCAATCCCCTGGAGGACTCGGTGGAAAATTTGCTGTGTCGTCAATGAAGGGGAATAAACTTTGCGAAAGGAAAATGGGTTTAGAAGAGCATTATTCCTACACAATGTTGGCTCACATCAACGGAAATACTTATGGTTTGGGCGTCTCTCACTTTCTCGTGCCTTTGCGTATTTTCCGTGAAAATGTGTCCCTTGGGATACGTTTAAAATAGGTTCAGTAACTATGAGCGGTGAAAGTGAAGATCATATTCTTTCATTAGGAATAACCACAGGCAGAAATTATATATTCAAGTCACCAGGATGCGATTGCAAAATAATAATAATGTAATACCTGAAGACGACGCGTGCCATCAAAATGACTTGATAGACTGGAAAAATAGTCTGTTTTTAAATGTTTTTCATGAAGAAATTAAGATACCAGGAAATTCATCCGTCATTCATGTCATCAAATCATTAAGACATTCACAAAAAACCATCACTTTAAATACTCCATGGACACTGTTTTGAGTTGGACGTCTATACGACCTCCTGCTCTGTTGGATCCAAAGTTCTGTAAATTAAAGTTACTAACAATCAGTTAACTCAACAGAATGTAGGCCTAAAAACCATCAATATCCCGAAGGGTTCAGATATCTCGAAAGCGAAGGACATGCTTATACTTCTGTCGCTAAAAAAGGCAGTATATAGGCTTAATAGTTCATGGAATAATGCACGCACTCGCGGTATAAACTTATTTGGAAAATTTGATTTTTTTTTAACGTGGAACATACATAATCAGCTAAATTTTATGCATATAAATAAGCCACAGTAATACATACATGGCTATGATCTTTTGGCCAGTCGGTCATTTACAACATTTACACCAGTGGATTAAAGTTCGTCTTTCAATAATGTCATACTGAAAGTAACCTCTGTTCAAAAATATCACGCAGGTAACCTATAAACCAGTATATCTGTGAAATGATAGAATGTCCTTCATCTTTAATACTCTCAGGAACAGATCAAGTAAGTTATTATTTGTTATACACTGTAATACCAATCAAACTCTCTCTTTTTCTTTTTTTCCAGGTGCACGTGTATCAATTGATGTCGAAGGATCCATCGTCACTAGAGGGCGCCAGACTGATCGGACTGCGACTCATGTCGGCTCGTGGAACTGGATGGGAGGTTTTCAGTATAAGAGACGGTAGGTTTGATCGAAGTTTGCTTGCAGTTTGAGGTTTTCTTTTCCATCAAATTACGTTTCAACCATCAAAATACTGACAGTAATTTTAATACTGATGGATAGATAAAGTCACAGAAGACCACGTGACAGAAGAAGTCGCTTGTTCCGATGACGCTGAGGTTGTATCTTAAAAATGTGATTCAAAACGGAATATTGTCAAGTATATCATGCCCCAGCACACACGGGGATAAGACTTCCTCCTGGTTTGCTTAGTTTGTTTTGCTAATGTTTTTCCCTTCTTCTTTTGACCAACATGTGTACGACTGTGTTCCTCAAATCGGCAATCTAAACACGAATACTTTTCTGGAAAAAAAGAAGGAGATATGATAAAAGTAGGTTTACTTTTTAAATGTCTACCAATTTGTGAAATATTTATCGCAGCTGTTCAAGACTGGTTGGCAAACAGCACGTCAAATCATGGCATCTACATAACCGTGACGTCACTGTCGGGTCAACCATTCCCCAACACTTTACTGCGTTTCGTCAAAAGAGGGCGACAGGACGACAGCCGACAGCCGATCCTCGTGCTCTTCAGCGAGGATTCGCGCTTCGCGAAATCTCCCGAGATCGCCTCAGCACAGGAAGGTTGGTTCAGGTCGCAGCGAATAACATATCAATATTCTGAAAATACTCGGCTTTAAAATTGACTTAACCATTAGAGCAAATTTAACACAGAGGATTAAGACAGTGTCACCATCAATGGACAAAGACTACTGGAGGTACTTCATTGTAACATGTATTCCACAAATAGTGATCAGTCGTAGTCAGAAATGCAAATTAAATGAGATTATATCTCATCGCCTCGCAAATTTCCCTTTTACGTGCAAAGAAATATTTACATTACCACGTTTGAAAGGAATTCAAGAAGATGAAATATATTATTATCTGTCACCCAAATTTCTTACCATCGTATACGATTTAAAAATGCATATTTTGCGAATAGGAGGGGATGGTTGCTGAAGTATTGGCAACAAGAGTGATATCGAAGACATTTAGAAAAGATATTTACGCACGAGAATGAGAGCTGTGTGAGAAAATAATTACTCATATCTGACTTGAACGAAACTACTGCTGTTTGGTCGTTCTCTTTTCACAAAGTCAGCTATAATCTTGAACAAACTCTTTGACACATGAGACCCTACTACAATGCCACCCATCAATGAAGGTGTTTTTTTTTTTTTTTAATGAATAAGTTATACCGATATACGTGTATTAAGTTGCAGAGATCTTCGTCATCCGGGCATTTATTTAGTTGAGCATCACTAATTACAACTTAATTTGTAGAGCAGGTCCATTGCTCTGAGATGCGGAATGTGCAGCATCTGAACAAAGACTGGAGGGTGAGGTTTGAGAATCGTCAACTACACCCCCTTCACAGAAAACATGCCATGAAAATGCACTATACATGCACGAAATTGGCCATATACTTGTACATTGTACAATTTGTCAGCGAATCAAGGAAGGGAGATGGGGTGTCCATCTAAGTACAGTTGTACATGTAGATCAATCTTGGTCTGTCTCATTTCCAGGTCCTACTCAACATGAGCCGAAGAAAAACTTGGCCAGATACAAGCTTGACGGGGAAGCGCCGACAACAGGGGACCCCCGTCATCCTTCACTGTCTACCATCCAATACCATCTCGCTCCCAGTGACAAGGTTATCTTGAGACGGAAACGGGCCCTGGAGCAACACGAGGTGCGGGTGTCCCCAACACCTCGAACGGCTCACTCAGCGATGACGACCCAAAAGAAGAGCCAGTGCTCGAGGGCGGACATGCACGTAGACATGGATGCGATCGGCTGGTCAAACAGGGTCATCATGCCGGTCAGATACAACGCCTATCGCTGCACGGGGAGATGTCCTTTTCCCCTCCCGGAGGGGTATCCGGTCACAAACCACGCGGTGATCCAGAGTATCATGAATATGGTGGATGGGAATGATAACGCGACGCCACCACCATGCTGCGTACCCGCCACGCTCCACCCAATCAGCTTCCTGTACTTTGATGACGAGGAGAATGCAGTGCTGAAAACAATCGAAGACATGATTGTGGGAACGTGTGGTTGCAGCTAGAAGATGGTGCCCCCCTACCAGTTTACGAATCCCACGCGATCTCCGCGATGCTGCTGTCTCGCATCTAACTCATGCTAGATGGGATCAATCATCTTACACGTACTTGTCTTGCAAATGACGAGATTTTTTCATTGAACAGGGATGAAAAACCAAAATGATTATCCTTGCACGTGTGTACATTTGAGCGAAGAAAATAAAATGTAACGTAGAGGACCCAGCCGTCGGGCACTGGAAAGAGTCTTGACATAGTCTGCTTTTCCTTCATTTCATTAAAATATCATTCCAATGACAAAGATGAATCTGAGGGGAAAAAATGTAACAAATCATGAAGAAACATGAGTGGATCTGTCAAGAGATTAAAATGGTCAACCAGTTCCTCATGTGAAGAGGATATAAACTTTTCTCCCATTTTACCTTGTTGCAATAAGTTTCATTATACTACCGGGTAATCGTGTAGTAGAGTAGTAGAGTGCATTGTCCGGGTGCAATGTACATGTTAACCAAGATGGATGCTGATGTAAGTTCTGGGGGGTATTTCATCAAGCGTATTTCATGAAGCATTTTGTCGGACAAATTTGTCAGACAAATTTGCCCTCAGCCAATCAGATGCAAGGATTTCAGCAGCTTGTAACAGTTTGTCAGAAAAATATCTGATCAAAATGCTTCATGAAATGCCCCCCAGATCTAGATTCCTTGCTATGCAGACATTGGTATGGTATGTGATTCTTCATCTTTGTAAGAAGATATATTGCAAAAAAACAACCAAATATAGCTGTACTCGTTTAAAACTTGTGCAAGAGCTTCATCACTTAATGAGGGCATGGTATATCTATATGTCTATTGATTTTCCATCAATTGGTCCAAGAGTTATGATTGGAGTGATATATCTAGTGCAGAGCTTTACACATGAATGGTGTTACAGTATATGCATATCCATAATAAATTATATACAACAGTATTATGCTTGCACTGAACAGATCACTCACATTGTACCTTTCAAATGATAAAAGCTCCTGCACTAGGGTTCCCAAATCAATACATATATGCCAAACACAAACCCGTACAATGTGTTTGGATGATTTATACATGTAGTTTGTGACTTGTTCCTTAATGAATTGCAAATAATGCATTAAAGTTTTCTTGTATGTATTACTCTTTTGTGATACCTGCCAACAATATGCCGTAACAGAAGTTCATGATTTGTATTGGAATTAAGTACTGTATAAATTGTTTAGTATTGGATGCCATCTGAATGAATTGACAACTTTGAATACTATCGTCTACAGCAAGCTCATATTGTATTTGTACAGAGTACAAGGTTTATAGATGTTGTATTGGATAGTTGTATTGCGTTTTGTTTAATAGCGTATAGTATTCACAATGACTGAGACGTCAGCTGGCACATATCTATCACAGCAAGGCATCATGTATCCTGGGCTACGGATTTTTCTTTAAAGTCTGTGGTAAACAGCTTTATCATATTATCATCACAAAGAATGTTTCTAGATAATTACTGTACTGTAAGTGTAATCCCTATAAAAAATTGTAACATGACCTTATGAGTGAATGTCCATTGTATTTTTACAATGTTATACGTGTATGTCAGTATTACACTGCATTGTTGGAATCAAGGTGCATGTCGTGGCATAAATCAACACTGATGTATTCGTCAAATATGTGATGACCCATTTGTGCTTGAGTCATATTTGAAATAGTTTCCCTCACATTATTAACTATATATTTATCTTGATAACCCTCTACAAGAATACAACAAATGGCATGTAAGTGTGTGCCAGAAAACATGAGTGAATGACAGAAATGCACTTATAAATCAGCAGTGATAATTTGTTTACACTTCTGATGATACAGGACGAACATTCCACCCCCTCTAAGTTAGCACATAAATGTCTATCCCATATCAAAGGATAGATAATGATCACAAGAATGCTGATGGCGCCCTTGCAGGGAAGAGTTCTAAATAATAACATCATTCTAACACAATTGCATGTTGTACTGGTTAAGAAAATTTGTGTCAACTATGGGAACTACTGATATTCTTCTACTATGATTTGTACACAAAAATGCAAGATATTTTTCACTGTTATAACTTGCTATTTTGGCAAATCGCTGTATGGTCTGTTATATAACACCTTTAATTTCAGAATTTATGACATGTGGAAGGCAAGTTTTTCTTCAAATACTTGTACTGGTACAAGTGCATGCATAACATGATATAAATTCATGCATGATCACAATCTCTATCATTACTCCCTTGATGTACAACTATATGAAGTACAAATTGCATTACTTACATGTAGATGCTGCTTTATTTCTCTTTACTGTAACAGTCATTGTTCTTTTAAAAACATGCCTTCCTCTAATTTTCAAGTACGTTGCATGGACGTTTTCACTCGAATCATAGTACTTTGTAGGAGTGTCGCAACAAATTGCTCATTGCTGCTATAGGTTAATGTTTAGTCTACTCTAAAACTTTATTTAACCCAAGACAAGCATTGCATAAAATGTTCTCACTCGAAAACTGTTGATTTAAATATACAGTACATTTTGAACTGCATTGTAATGAAAAACAAGATGAGCAGCAGTATTCATTATATTGTGACACTGCCTTCTAAAGTATGTTTATACAATGTACGCTAGTTTTGTAAAATAAAGTATATTATCTATTTCACAACAAACACTTCAGTTTTGTTTACTGCTGATATCGACTCGTGCATGTACTAACATTACACTAATAACAAACAGGCAAAACACACCAGAATATAACTTTTCATACTTTTATTTTTACATATATGCATGAAATAATATGAACAGAGAAAACCACGAGAGAGAAAGAGATCGAGAGAGACAAAAAGAGAAAGAGAAAGAAATTACAGGCATGTATAGACAACCTCACATCATGATCAGTCAATCAGTGCACTCAAAGCAAAGGTTTCAACTTGGACAATATTTGATCTTCGAATAAGCCGTGTAGAAGTATGCAACTACACCCAAATTAAGACAGTTGAAAAGCTTTGATAAAAACTGTAATGGACCTAACAGAGGCTGCCTGGTACATATGGTAAAATGTCACTTCTTAGTTGACATTCCTCTGCATAATACTACTTTCTTATCTCTTTCTTCCTCCTTTTCTTTCTTCCTTCCTATGAAGAAACACATTGTTACACGAGAAAAATGGGTGCTCAGCTACACTGGGACACAGTATTGCCTTGGAGTAGCACAACATCTCCGGGTCCACAATTACAATTGAGGCTGGTTGGCATGGCAACCATCCATGCACGCACTTCATCCATTCTCCTCGGTCAACAGGTGTGGGAAACTCACTCTGCACCGTGCATTTTCTGTTGATTTCTTGCACATCCTAGTTTCACATAAAGCACCGCTCACACGAGTGGCAAACGTCCTGTCTCAATCTCCATAAATCATTTCTCCTTCGGTAGAGGGTATTTCCATAAAAGTTCGTTGAGTTGCTTGCTTGTAAGTCTCTGGTTGGATCCAGTCTTTCCAGCCTGTGTGAGCTGTTTTCTTGTCGCCTACATGAGTGCATGAGAAAAATGTACACATGTACAGAAGCAAAGGCTGTTACATTAATAAACTGAAAACACTACAATATGAACAAAGAGTTTACACCTGTAGTCATCTGAGTCTGGACTTGGTGAAGACATACATGTACAGGGGAAACTCGGTATAACGAACACTGCTATAACGAGATATCGGTTATAACGAGGAAATTTTCTCGGTCCCAAATTTCCTTCCACACAAGTCTATGTAAAATGCTACTCTTATAGCGAGATCGGCTATAACGAAATAACTGCTATAACGAGATAAATTTTGTGACTTCCAAACAAAGAAAAACATAGTAAATCAAACCTGCTATAGCGAGGTAAAGCAAAATGCCTTCGGTAAAGCTTTACTTCGCCTGTGCTATCATCTTCCGAGATTGTAAAGCTTGATGCGCCAAAAACTGTCTTGTACACACATAATCATTAAGCACTCCAGCTAGCACTGCATGTTGTACGTGTGAAGTGTGTGTGTGCACGCACACTGATACATGCAGAAAATGTAGTGGGACGGCCATATGTATACATGACATCATCATGACGTTTAGCAGGTGTGAGGCAATCTGATGCTGTGATTGGCCTTCTACTTAGGGAATTCCCCGTCTTCACACACACGCAGTCATAATGTACATACAGAATGTGTCACATACACACACAGCATTGTGCAGACCACATTCAAGCTTTCCACACAACACACACCCATACGATAACCACATACCAATCCACAGACGATCTTGTATTGATACAATCGCACGCTATATAAATTTACAAATTCAAACATCTACAATTAATAAGAAACACATTCTTGATATTGGATTCCCTTGGCGAAAAACATCTTCTTACCCATAAAGGTGAGTAATTCCCTCACACACAATATCAAGTTATCAGTATTGATTGAAATATGATGGGTAGTCCCACATGTGCAAATAAATGTCTTTATTTTATGCCTTCTTTTATGCCTACTGATATAACGAGATATCAGCTATAACGAGGAAAATGACTCGGTCCCGACCATCTCGTTATATCGAGTTTCCACTGTATTTAGAAACATACAGAAAATAGTAAACATAGCAAATTGATTTGATTTGATGCAGTAGTCCCTGGTGTCCATTTCATAAAGGAGTTTGCAATGACTTAATGTACTGCTGTACTCACAGACGGTGTTACAGTTATGGTGTTGACTGAAATACAAGTGTGCACATCAGGTTGCTGTGTGGCAGTTGCCTTAGAAATTGCAATGACATTGTATTGCTTACTTACAAAATCAAATCGAGAGCAGTGACAATTGACATTGACCTTGAGACATTAGACTTCTCACCTCTGCTTCAGCAATGCACTTATTGAAGAGGTTAATTTCCTCTGAGCAGTCCGAGTCGTTGAAGTCATGCTGCTTCCAACAGGACATGAGTACTGCCATCTCAGTGATACATGTTGCAGCTTGGAAGGTGGCCAGAGATAAAGAGAGGGGATGAGAGAGAATGTAAACTTAGTAATACACATAAAGCTCTGTCTTTAATTTGCAACCAAAGGAAATATAATAAATCCTATATCATTTTGATCCCTTAAAGAGGCATTCCAGACAATTCATATAATTCCACATAATGTAGTATGGCTGTACATACTGTAACTCGACAGTGCCATGTATAGACTTGTGGGATTTATTGTGGTCCTTGAGCAGACAAACAAATACAAATGTACAATGTACCCTAAAAAATTCTCAAATATAAGAATGTTGAACATGGATGATGACATAGGAGGCTCACATATTCCAGTACTGTAGCGATGTACATTTATAATTCCATTTCCTTGGGGCATGTTCAGCCATACATACCTGTACATTGTATCAGTGGCAGATCCAGGGGGGAGCACACCGGGCACGCCCCCTCCCATTATTTTCGGTCAAAACAAAAGAAATAAGAAGAAAAAAAATGAGGGGAGGGGTGCGTGTGCCTCCCTCTTTAATTTTGTAAAGGCGCCCCCTCTTTATGAAATTCCTGGATCCGCCCCTGATTGTATTACAAGAGAGATATTTTTTTAAAAAGTTACTGTAAATTACATACACCACACTAGATCTGGAAAATAGTGTGACTGGGCACCTGGTGGTGGACTCTACAAGAAGAATAGGTGTTTAAATGCAAAAGACTAAACATCATTTGGAGGTGAAAAGCAATACTGCAAAAATCTCCTTGCAGTAATGAAATCTCATTTTGTTTCAGTGTTGGTTATGTACATGTATACATGTAGATGCTAACGCCAGATGGGGTATGCTCATCCTGTAAACAGTCAATAATTTTGAGCAATGATTTTTATTATCATTTTTTTTTTTAGCACTGAGCTCCTCAAAAAATATATATATTCAATTTGAAAACTGATATGTTGCCAGATTCATTTAAATGTAAGTGTACAGCCTATGCAAAAAATTGCTGTCAAACACATGCTCAAATGAATACTATTAAATTCACTGATGTATATGTACTACTCCTATGGCACATGTGCACACACACATACACACACATACACACTTGTAACAGGGAGGCACCAGTAACAAAGCACACTATTCAACTTGTTCAAAATTTGCCTACAAAATCGCAAAGATATTTTTGCGGGTAATGCTTGGATTGGAACAAAAGTAGCACGAAATACGCACAAATTAATGTACTGCAAATATTTCCGCGTTTATAGTATTTGGGGGAATCAATTTCTGATCTGTGGATGGTCATTTGCTTCAGGATTAACATGAGTGATCTGAAACACATTGGTAAATATTTTGTGCAATTTTGACACAGTTTGGACTTTGGTCCTGTGTGACCACCCTTAGTAAATTATAATTTTTGTTTACATATAAATTTGATGTATTTGCTTGGTAACAAAACTACTGTTTGCTATGACTTCAGCAAAGTGCTTTCAAATTGAATTGTACTCAGTCAGACACAGACTCAAACAATCAGTTGTAGAGAGGCTGCTCTCCCCATGGCCCATGGCCTCAATAACTTAGCAGCCTTCTACTGCGACTGGATCTCTTTATCTAGAGAAAGATGTATCGACACCTGCACCAAGGCTCGACTTCACGTGTTGCATGCCAAGGTTCGACCTTGCGCAAAAATACATAGTTTTCTACTATTATGTAGCAGGCTCAAGCAGGCGGTCAAATTTTATTTTGAACAGGGTTGCCGTTGGCCATTGAGGTTAATCACAAATTTACTCATATACAGTTGTACATTTATATCCAGATTGTTTGTTTGTTGATTTTTCCATCTTAGAAGATGGCTGGATAGCCCATATTCAGCTACACTAAGCTGGTCTTCCATGGGGTCCAGTTGGATGTGAGGTGGGGCCACTTCACCGGGTTAAACACCCTGCTCTTTGCGATGAGTGAATGAAGCAGGATCTTTTACGTGCATGAGTTGTTACACTCTCACACACGGGACCTCCATTTTATGTCCTATGCGAGGGACAGAGTGTTTTGCCTCTTGCTAGAGGGAACAGTAATATTATGTTTACACACAACATTGCTCAGTCCAGACTCGAGTTCGAACCCGGGCCGCGTGGTCGTGAGGCAGATGTGCTACGACTGAGCCAACTCACCGCCCTCTACTTGCACAGCTCAGTACACACTCTTTACACACTCAGTACACACTCACTACACACTACACATAGCTCAGTACACACTCTTTACTTGCACAGCTCAGTACACACTCTTTTATTAATATCAATCACATGTAATTTACCATGTCCATGACACCTCATCAAGTATCACAATACCGTACCACGTGGACTAACACTCCATTCTGTTACAAGGACAGGACTACATGTGGGTCTAGTGCCTGAGTGAGCCAGCAATCAATCACAATCACGAGCCAAAAATAATACCGCCCAGCCGAACTCTCTATCACCAAAACTCCTTCTTACCAAGAACCGTCAAAGACTGGAACAGATTACCCCAGGAAGTGGTCGAGGCCAATACCATCGACACATTTGTGTCACGAGCCTCGGCCCAGGAGTAGTTGCTTAGCACTCTTTTCTTTTCTTTTTTATCATTATTGTTATTATTATTACTATTATTGATAGACTTGTCAGTTTATTGGTTACTTATTTATTCATTGGATGATGATTACTACGGCAACTACTTGAACCCTTTGAAGACTTGTACAACTTAGACCTCCCCGAAA
Organism: Diadema antillarum; assembly: GCF_040938485.1. Taxonomy (NCBI): domain Eukaryota; kingdom Metazoa; phylum Echinodermata; class Echinoidea; order Diadematoida; family Diadematidae; genus Diadema; species Diadema antillarum. The sequence goes on along the minus strand of NW_027272197.1, from coordinate 31,813 downwards.
GTGACAGAATAATCAGCAAGTTGATTGTGGTCACTCTTACGGAAGAAGAAGAAGATACACGCGCACACATATAACACTGATTTCGATATGTGGGACTGTAATGTCAAAAGAAATTCTGTCGGTACCTTCTGCCCGCGTCCTTTTCAGAGATACTTTATCCCTCAAAGCTAACGGCTTCGACATGTTGATGTACTCCGTCGGCTTGTAGTGGTTCCTCATAATGATTTCTTTCAGTCGCTTCGACATAGCTGTAATTTTGTTGCAAAAGGTAGGGATAACACTTACAGTTTGACTGAATTGAACAACTGAACGTGTGAATGTGTGTGTTGCATAACTTTTGTACGTACAAGCGATGTATGGATACCGCGTACGTACCGGTCCGATGTACATGTACGTACACTTGTACGTACATGCGTGCTAATCTTGCTAATTCGTCTGTACGTACAGTGCAGTGTTGTGTACTGTATAACCACGGGTTTTTCTACCACGGCGGCATCAATCAGACGACGGAGATGTAGACAACAGTGCAGTACAGACAGTACAGGTGGGGTAACCCCGTCGCGGGGCGCTGTAACAGTACGTATTTGTCCGTATGGGGTCGCTGCTGCGGTTACAGGTGGGGATGAACACACTGTACACAGCGATCAGTATGCTCAAGAAATAACATTCTGAGTCTCAAAAACAGTCTGCTCTCGGAACCAAAATGGTGAATGTGATTCGAGGTGTCCTCGTAGAGTGGTAAGATTTCTTCTTTACAACGTCAGCAGTGAAGGGAGCTGAGTCATTTTGAGAGGATTGTGACTGTATTTTGTGAGATTTCCAGCACGTTTATAATGGGCATTTATGATTATTATCGAAAAGAGTCACATATTATAGACTGAGACAGTGGGCACAATACAGGGTGATGATACTGATAGTGATACCGACAGATGAGTTCATGAGTAAACTGTTTTTTGGTGTACAAAGATGTACATGATTTGTAACAGTGTCGTTAGTGAGTTTGCAGTTTGCAGAATGATGATGTTTTGTAATATACTGACTACTGTACCGGTAGTGAAGACATGTAGAAGTAGAAAACTGGATGCTTTCACAAACAGACACAAGCACATCCAGCTCCATGATTACATGAATAAAGCATACGGGTAATTGATGATAGCCACAAGTAACAGACAAAGAAAGTTATCTAGAGCTCTAGACATCAGTTCAAAGTTATTGCAATTATACAAAACTGTTGTGGGTTGGTCGCTTACTTAATTAGGGTTGGACCTACTACTCATCGACTGCCTAATGTTTATTTGCTTGATAAGAATATTTAACACTGAAATTTACGTAAAAAACTTGACCTACGTGATTGAGAAAATCCAGCTCTATCAAATGCCATTGTTCCCTTTTCGATTCGAAGTTTCAGTGCAAAAATATCACCGACGAACTTGCGTGGCCTCGTTTCAGCTCCCCGCGGTAACGCTCGTTATTAGGATCGACCGCTGTTTTTGCATTGACAATGTACGCAAACCGAGTTGTATTGAAAACCGTGTTGTACGAAGCTTTTTAGAAACTTCCACAGACATTACATTACGATTCGGTGAAAATATTTATTCGAAATTTTGTCCTTGATTAAAACCATTAATGAACAGTGAATTTTCGCATTTTCCCACTCCATCCTCATCAACATTCAAAGCCAATCAATTTTTAAGTGCGTTGCGCGCAGTGAAGTGCGTACTAAGCGTTCAGTGCGCCAATGAATACGCGGTCGGTTTAAAAGACGGTGGTCGATATGTAGTAGGGCTATCATACAATTAGTTTTGTTGTTGGTTTTTTTTTTTTCATCCATGCACGCAGGGTTATTGTAACTGAAGCCAAGGTACCGTACCTGGAAGTGTTGATTTGTTTTTTCACATTCTCAAATTTGTTTCACAATTTTCTTACTGTAAAATATAAAATTTGAAATTGAGACAGTTAACCACAAAATCATTGTATTAAATCACTCACTTACTGCTGCATGCTGAAAAGGGAAGAGTGTGTGATGAATTTGTGGATGTGGATGTATATCAAAAGGCGTATTAACTAATTTGTCATTTGATTTCAGTGATCCTGCGATGAAACAATTTCTTCTTCATCTGGATGAAAAGATGAAACTGGGAAAGAAGTTCGTGCTCCTCGATCTAGATGACACGCATGTCTTCATTGACTCTGCAATCCTAAATGAACTGAGAGAGAAAATTGATGACCTGATGGATCAGAACACATTCTCCGTGGTTGGTGCACAGTGAGAAGACTAGCTGGGGACAGAAAATGGAGGAAGAAGACCATCATAAAGTCACAATCTGTAGCAGGCCAACGAGGACAGCTCATTATCGAAAGCATGGCATTCAGAACCATGTCATCTGGAAAGTTGGTTGATGAAAAGTGCCTCTTGAGTCTGGATACTGACGTTTCTTCGGAGAAGATGGACTGTCCTCGCTCGGAGGAAAGAGACGTGATGGACCAAAACACATTTTTTTTTTTTTTTTTTGTGGAGGATGCTCAGCAATGAGGATGACCGCCCCGTCCCCCAGAAAAAAGAAAAAAAAAAGAAAATGAGAAAAGTACAACCTCTTCTCATCTAAGGCAGGCAATAATGCTGCAAGTACACTGTACAAACATTGCTATATTCTCATAACAGTGATGGATGTTGACTGGTCTTTGCTCTCTTAATCCTTCGTTGATGGCATGGAGATAAACTCCACTAAACCGGGCTAGAGGGCAGTGACAGATATGTATAGATATATTTTCATATGTTAATTCTCAGGAAGGTACATGTAGCTGGCTGAAGAGGGGAAGAGATTTCCTGACCTTTCAATGGGTGAAAATGGTGGGCCGAGTATACATGCCACACTGTGTCCCAAGTTGATGGCCTTTGGGGTCTTGGTAATTCACCCGAAGATCAAACATAAGGAGTGAAGGCTGATTTGATGGTTCTGATGTGTAACGGGAGTATTAGCTCAGGAGCAAAGGCTGCAACCTACATGCACATGGCTTAAACTTCGGAATGTTGTCCATGCAGATGATGCTTGTTACGCCCCAAGCCAAGCCATATCCGATCAGTTTCTACCAGCCAGGCCTGCTATCAGTGTACACTGTATTACATAACTTATTTTCAAAAGTTGTCCCATCATTTGATTTCTTTTGGTGAGTACTTCTTGCAACACTCATTAAATCTGAGTATTCCATGTCATGTCATATTTATTCCCTGTAAGCCCAATGATATTCCAGCAAGCCTACAGTAATTACCCTTTGAGTCTTTAACCAAGTATGGTAGGTGCAGTGCATGCAGTACAACACAGACCAGTGATGATCTATACACATGTTAAAGTTTCATGTATTACATACTGGTAACATTTTCATACACACTTGGCCTTGAGTTGTGTGCATTGCCATCACATGCCTAGCTTTGCTGTTCTTCAATCATTATACACATGCAGTTTCATCTTGCCATTGTTTATGTATTCCTGACCCATCCAGTTGTGTGTGTGTATACAAATGTAAATGTTACAAATACAATGATGTGGGCACAGAACCATATGGTTACTTTTGAAATACTTTTTGTTACATGCCAAATATGGTTTTACTGAAGACTGATGACCATCTCTATGTATATGCATTCATGATTTAATCTACATACAAACATATGTTTGTGTATCTAGGTACAGTATATGCTGTATTCATGTGATGGCAGGAAAAAGTGACAATTTACTTGTTTTCAGTGTGGTCAAAGAGGTGGGTGTTATCTGTGTCAAGGAAATGATGACTGATGGATGTATCATCGCCTACCTGAAAACCACGTTACCCCTGCAGAAGATACATGTACTACCATATTTCATAAAATTACATTCAACCTCACCTATAATAAGTTGAATCCAAAGAGCCTGGAGAAAATCCTTCTTCAGGACCTTTAGAATTACACATGTAATTATATTTATATCCATGTGGGTAAAACTTATCTTCGACTTTGCCAATTTTTTGACCAGTGCAAGGTTGACTTTGATGAGGTCGAATGTATACATGTACATGATTGTTAGCAATATGTAAATGTAGTACAGTGTACTCCATTCTAGCGTACTTGCAGGGACTGAGAAAATATTTCATATTAAGTGATTACCGGTATGTACTTTGCATGATAAAATACTTCGTATTGAGTGATTCTTTGTAATTTGTAATAACAATAAAGGGACTTTGAATTTATAAAGAATTACACTGTACTTTATTAGAGCAAGTACAATTTGTATTATTGGTTGTCTGTGTTGATGTTTTTTTTTTAATGAGATTTTAAAAAGATAGTTAAACTTTGATTGTTTTGTTCGTTATTCAGTTTTCTTTACCAATGTTTATCCCTGTGAGTGGATGCAAAACTGTTCTCCCAAAGTGCCCTGCTCCTACAGACTGGAATACATCAATAGAAGAATAACATGCAACATAGCAATCACAAGCAGCTTACATTGTACCATTGACCTGGGAGGCATTTCATGAAGCGTTTTGGTCAGATATTTTTCTGACAAACTTTACATGCTACTGAAATCCTTGCATCTGATTGGCTGAGAGCAACTTTGTCCAACAACTTTGTCAGACAAAATGCTTCATGAAATGCCCTCCTGATACGTATAGATAGAGATGAAAAGGTTAGACACATCGACCCGAATGCACGAAGGTGGTACAATCTTAGTCCATGGTTTAAACCATGGACAAGACAGTAAGACAGTAGCTTTGTATGGGACGCCAAGTGTCACACAGCTTATTTCGTTACGAAATCAGTCATTTCGTTAACGAAAGGATAATTTTGAAATGACTGATTTCATAACGAAATATTTAGGCCATGCGACACTTGCCCCCCCCCCCCCCCCATACAAAACTATGGTCTTTGTCCATGGTTTAAACCATGGAGAAAGATTGTACCACCTTCCTGAAATGGGGCCATTGAGACTGATGCAGACTTTGACCCTTGGACATGAGGGTTTCCTCGTGTAAAGGGCTTTACCGAGTATGGCTGTATTTGTTTTGATAGTGCAGAAAGGTTCAATATTGATGTCCAGTACAATTTTTGATATTGCATTTTATAAAAAGCCTGTTAATGTTTGCAAGTTATCTGCATGCTATTTCTTCTTTCACAGAAAATATTCGTAATAGCATGAGCTTGCTAGAGTCTTGTGCTGGTGTATCTGACAGAGCAGCAAGAAAAAAAAAGTAATAAAAAGAAATTAGAAATGTATATATATGTGTGTGTATATATATATATATATATATATACAGTTGAACCTCTCTTATCCGGCCTCCCTTTATCCGGATCTCTCTATTATACGGACGCAATCTCGCCGTGATTTTTTTTAATTTTTTAGTGATTACGGAAGGAAAGGGGGATTCCCAACTCAATCTAACAATGGCGACCTACAGTGGACTTTGCCGAGCCGTGATGATCGAATTTTGAAGCGTCGTTTCGTCGACTCGTACTGTTTATTTTCAAGATCTACTTGATACATTTCTTAATAATTATTTAGATAAATAATCCCAAGAATTTATAAAAGAAAATGATTTCATTCTTGCAAACACGAACCTCTATTTTGGGGTCTGTTACTGAGTGTAACAATGAAAAGGTTGCAATATACACATTACTACATGTGGTATTACAATGGGCTACATCAGTACATGTGTATGTATATGTACATGTATAAAGCATTGAGTCTCCCGTATCCGGCCAAATCCCTTATCCGGATGAGCCGCAGTTCCGACTTGTCCGGATGCGAGAGGTTCAGCTGTATATATATTAATATATATATATATATACATACATATATATATTTAAATATACAGTACTGTATTATATCTGATGGGTATATCCGTTGGCTATAGTTTGTTGAGGATTGATGGAAATATGTATAAATATATACAGTATATTGAGTAAATTGTCCACATGTTGGTGTGATACTATCATCAAAAACAAAACTGAAACCAAGTTCATGCTGTATTCACCAACAGTTTATTTTGGCACACAATTTTTTGAGTGATTTGCTCTCTCTCAAATGTTGATACTCTTTGACCATGAACTTGGTTTCAGTTTGTTTTTGATGATATATATACATATAATATAGGATTGTGCTAATAAATAAATAAATAAATAAATACAGCTGTAAATATATATATACATCCATATATATATATTATATATAGGGGAGAGCATAATTATATATATATATATATATATATATATATATATGTATATATATATATATATATATATAGGGGAGAGCATATATATATGTATATATAGGGGAGAGCATATATATATAGGCCTATATTAGCACAAACCTATCCCTTTGCTGTCATTACAGTGGAAGAAAAAGTGCTGCCATGATAAAAATGGCTCATGGCATTGGTAGGCATTATGACGAAAAGCACAAAATATACAAGAACTTCTCTGATACTTCCTCCAACCCAATCACTGTACTATATGTACCATGGGTGCTTTGCCAATAGTGAAAATGACTGCAAAGTGCATGTTGAAATTGTGGAACCAATTATTCAGGCAACACCATAGCGAGCAGCCTATTCAAGATTGTATTCCTCATTTTTTTTTTTTTTTTTTTTTTTTTGGGGGGGGGGGATAAAATATTTGGTCTATGTCAGAGATACAAGTGTATATTGTACATGTATAATTATGTAATTGTGTACATTGATAGGTTTGTAAACACAGACACACACAAACCCTATATTCCTCTGTATATATTTGCGCTTATAGAAACATCAGTATTAAGCGCTATATATATTGTAAATGTTATTCATTATCATTATCATTATCATTATATCACGTTTTGTACATGCATATTTTACTTGCAGTTTGACCTACTCTCATCAGGATTAAATTGGCCATCTTCCCATCAGGGAGGTGTTACAGAGAAGGAGAGACAACTACTGCTCTCCTTTGAAGTCATGCGCGGCACTGCCAAGAAGTTATGCGTTCAACTACAGGTGTTACCCATATGCTTTGACAAAAGAGAGCATCAATAATCGGGACTAGCGCTCCCACATCTAGAAATACTTGCCCCTACTGCAATTCGCTCTCTCTTTCAATGTGATGGCAACAATGAATTTGTGTACCTTGAATTGGAGCAGCGAATCAAAATGCAGTGTAAAATTGACAATTTTAACAGCAAATATTTTAAAAGCACGCTGGAACACGCTTTAGCGGAGTACTTTATTTGAAAGATCAAAATATACCAGATTAAAAAGATAGAAAAACTAACATGCGGAAATGTGCGCATTATAGAAAACATTTTCATTTCATTTCGATTTGCGCATTACGAAGAAACTAGAAATACATGTTTATGATATTGAATTCTTTTTAAAACTATTTTAAATCAATTCGAGTATTTCATTTAAAATTTTACGGTGAAATAAAGCTTGTAATTCAACGAAAGAAGAAATGCGTTCTTCGTCTCAGAACTTCGTCTTGCGACTAGAGCGGTGCCAAGCATGACTTAAAAGCGTAGTGGAATGCTAGACATCCCATTGTAACGCCTTGAACCCAAACATGTGTTTGCATGAATTACGAAGAGTTGCCACTCCATCTCTGTAACACCTCCTTGTTCCCATAGTTTACATGTGTTCAATCATACCTATTATCCATAAAATACCACCCTTAGTACTGCATGTATTACAGTGTATATTTGATGCCCAATTTACAACTTTCTAAAATGATGTGTTGACAATATTATATGTCGTTTGTGTACCGGTATTCAACACTTCATCTCTCATAATTTCATTCAAAGTGATATATTCTGTGGGGTTAAATCTGTAACACATGAAAACAAACTTTCATCATGACTATGATGTTGGTCACTTGTCTATCGTGTGCTGTACAGCTCTTCTGATAGCAAGTATTACATGTATGTATTAAGAAATGCTCTGCAGTGTGGGAGGGTTGTAAAGAACGTAGCTGTCCATGGAACCACAGATTTCATAAACAACTAGAAAAGCACTCTGAGAGCAGCGCAGACCTCCGCCAAGCAGGTTTTTCCACCACTGATCTTGTTCTTCCATAGAGATATCTATTCATACATGCATGCTGAAAATAGCCCACTCTCCCAAGAAGCCTTTTGTTACATCATCAAATTTCAGTTGTGTGGGTGCCTAGAGCATGCAGTTTAGTGTGTGCATGCAAACCTCAAATACGTGCAGCTTGAACTCCCAAGTTCATTGACCCTACTTGCCAAAATATTGCAAATCCTTCATAAAATCCATAAAGATTCCCAGATCACTACCAAACTTTAATCATCTGTTACTTGTGTCATTCTTAACCTTCCCTGTAAGTTTCATCCAAATCCGTTCACAACTTTTTGAGTTATTTTGCACACGGACAAACCAACCAAACAAACCAACGCCAATGAAAACATAACCTCCTCCCTTGGCAGAGGTAATTATATCAACAAGCCTGACCACTGAAACAAAACATAGTACAAGACAAAAAATTGATTGTTTCAGAATAAAGACAATTTTTAATTCATATCTATTTCCATATAAATGTAGAAAAATATGTTAAATTCACACAGGGCACTTGCATCATGTAACAAGTTATCAGTTACCTTCCACAATACATTCCCTGGATTTGCTGCCTGCATGTTGACATAGGCAAATGAAAGGTGTCGGTAGTGGTCCGATGCATCGTTCCATCCTAACACTGAATTCAACATTATTGGAAGAAACCATCTGATATGGAAATTAGCTCTGCATCTTCTGTTTTCCACCTATGAATCTGTCCCATCATGCATTATTTCTCTGTAGAACACACTGCACTCGAGAATTTCAAACAAACTCAGAATGGATACACACACATTCTTGGGGGAGATTTACCTACATATGGAGGTAAGCATATACAGTGTATAGTGCACTCCAGTTATAACAGACATGGTTACAACAAAATTCTCATTACAATGAAATCTAAATTCAGAATTCAAAATTATCATCTATAGATCTTTATACACTAAACTGTTTGGTTCTAAAGAAAATTTGACATAACAAAAGAAAGCACTGGTCCCAAGGACTTTGTTATAACCGGAGTACACTGCATTAGAATACATTGTACTACGAGATGGCAAGCAAATATATGTAGAAGAAAAATATTCTGGTGACATGTTTTTCTTATCCGTGCTTATCCTGAAGTCAACATGTTGATATCGTTTGACCCCATAGTCAGTAGTTCCACATTTTCCCTTGCCCAAGTACAGTACAATATATACAGTTTGTTGTATTTGTATTTCAATAAACATAAAACTGCTTTTAATATATGCTTGAAAACAAAAAGCCCTAATTCATAAAGGTAGTTTAAATCAAATCCGCAGTTTAAATTTAGTCCATGGACTAAAAGAAGTGTGAAATAGGTGTACTTTTAACATGCACATGCGTTTATTACTGGATGTTCCTCAGGCACATTTACGCAGACAAAATTTGCACAATCCATGGGCTAAATCTAAACTATTAGGAACCTTTGTGAATTTGGGACTTATAGTCTTCTATAATTGTGCCACGTGAATTAATGCAAACTTGTAATCCAAGCAAGTTCATTATGTAGGCTTCACATTCACTTGCCTGAACACGTTCAACACTCATTGGAGTGAATATGCAAGATACTGCCGTGTTTTTTAAAAGAGAATTTGAACACATATCTTGTGAAACAAATTTGACATCTACAGTGTATTTGTCATTTTCAAATGTGTACATCCAGACCTTTTCAGGAACTCACATGATATAAATTCTGTCTAGAATATCATTTCTGTTTCTTGAAAAAAAATGTAGATTATCATTTTCCTACATATACAAATGTATTCCCAACTGGACATACCTGATAATCTTACCAATTGATATAAAACTAGAAAAAGAATTCACAATTCTTGTGTCACCTATCAAAATATATTCACTTAAGACTTCCCATTAAACCAGTAATGAATAGTCAATCACTTTCTAGTCCAAACTGCAATATTGACATAATGTGCAAAAAATTTAGATATACATGTATAGAGAATTTGAACACATTACCTTATGAAACAAATTTGACATCTACTAGTCATTTTCAAATGAGTACATCCAGAACTTTTCAGGAACTCACATGATATCAATTCTGTCTAGAATATCATTTCTGTTTCTTCAAAAAGTTGTAGATTATCATTTTCCTACATATACAAATCTATTCCCAACCGGACATACCTGATAATCTTACCAATATAAAACTAGAAAAAGAATTCACAATTCTTGTGTCACCTATCAAAATATATTCACTTAAGACTTCCCATTAAACCAGTAATGAATAGTCAATCAATTTCTAGTCCCAACTGCAATATTGACATTATGTGCAAGAATTCAGATATACAGCACATGCAAATTACAAAATAGAGAAAATATGAAATTACAAAACGCCCAAGGTGTCAAGCTCTTAGCATTACACACTTTTCATCTTATAATATATGTTAAATGCTGATAAGCATGAAATGGGACAAAAATTGCACATATTGTCTACAAATTTTTTTTTTTCCAATCTTTCTCACTTCTTTCTGATCAAAGTGACAGGCACCTCCTCATTCTGGTAAAATGCAGTGACAAACAGCCATGGTAAAGCAACGGAATGATTACTGACTTTCTCCAGCTACAATTCATCATGCAGCTTTCATAGAATACAGAGTATGTACGTAACTTAGATTTCTAACCGCAACATTCAACTTTCAGGAATCAATAACAGATCTTACAATAAGTTTCTATGGAAATTCTAAAATTTCACTCAATGAGTACATGCTTAGCATTTCTACTTTTCACAGAAAAGAAGATTATGGCAGCTGATCATGTATGACCATTGTGAATCTATTTCAATAAGCTATATTTTTACTTCATCATATTTCTACCTCATTACATGCATCTAGTCTTTCCACACTTCACATTAACCCGTTGAGGACGGTTTGATTTTGCTACAACACGCATTTCCCATAGACAGCTGCCCGAGTATACTCGGGACTCGTCCTCAACGGGTTAAGATTCAATGTGCCACCATTCTCAATAATATTACAGTCAACCTTGCCTAACTCGAATCTATTTGGACTGAAGAAATAGCTTCAACTGAGAGAAAATTCGACTTGTGAGGGATTAAAATCAATAGAATATAAAGAGAAGAGGACTTGAAAAGACCTTCGACTTAGGCGATTATTCAACTTATGCGAGGTCGACTAAAGCAAGGTTGACTGTATAGTAAATAACCACTGGGATCTTTCCTATCATACATGTTCTCAAGTGTACACTGAATGAGAGGCAATTATGAATGGATGCAATATTAATCCAAGAAATATGTGTTTGGGTTTTTTTTTCTCGTTTTGTTCCAAGTTGAAATAGGACATAGTTGAAATGGTCCATCAGAAAATATTGAGTGAAATCAATGGAAATATCCTCAAAATGTTGTCAAATAGTTGGAAACTTATGCAGAGTTCTTGTATCTTCACAAACATGAAAGAAAAGTGCATTTGCCAATACAGCGACCAATCCACTGTGCCAGATAGATGGCTATACCTTGTATACCTAACATGACATTATAGATCACTTTTACTTTGAAAGGTGACCTCCTAAATATGCTTTGGAACTGAAGTCTGAAAACATTTTGAGCTGAAATACAATGAAGACAAAAATTAAACTGGAAATCTCCATTCTCAGACTTGCCAGTGTTGATATTCCAAGTTGGCAAGCTATCCACTAATTCAATATTTTCAGTTGAAAGAAGAAAGGTATAAGGCTGGGAAGTGGTAGCACTACCCACAGACTAGACATGGCATGCTCCTGTAATTACAGTATATCTACATCAGTAATTGAATATCCAAGAACTACTGCATCCACTATTCAGCGGTCCAGCAACAACCCTTCATGCATCCATTCACGACAAAAAGCAAACAAACCAATGAAGAAAACAAGCAAACTAGCAACTGCTTTCATGATCATGTCCAAGTAAGGCTTTGTAAACAATAAACTGTCATTCTCACTTGACAAATTAAAATGATTCCGTATTTAAAGAGCACTTTCAAGCAAGACTACACAACAAAAAGTTTTAAGCAATTCATCTAGGTGACACCATTGTGTATCTATTCAATATTTTTCTATGATGTCCACTGAAGAGTAGAAATACTCCACTGGCAACATATATATTTGTTTCCTATAACATTAAATTTAACCATGATGATTTCATAACTGCGCATTTAAAGATTGAAAGACCATCAATTTGGAAACACATGGATGTTACAAATTTGTTCATTACCCGTATTGTGGACTGATTCAATCCAAATAGCACAAATTGAATAAACTTCATACAAAGTGACATTTGTTGGTTTCCTGCAAGGAGCTCTCATCGTTTGTCTGGCACATGATTACAAATTTCATATTTCCTTCGCGGCTTCATGTCAGTTTTGCTTTTAAAAGCAATATCTCTCAGGGAAGAATGCCTCACTTCCAAGCACTTCTGTAAAACCACAAACATTCACAGCCTGAAATTTTTGTGAACTGGAGCCGACGGCCTTTTTCTTGGCATGAAACTTTGCCCGAATTGCCACTGGCATTCAATGCATTGTGTAGAGTAGACAAACACTTCTGCGGGCATTTTACTTTGGGGAATCTTGGTTCCTCACAAAATTCGCAAAAGTTTGATGCACGCAAAAATGTCCAGTTTTACAGTATCCCCTGAATACAGCATTCATTGATAGGAAGAGGCAAATGTCATCATCCAGTACTGATATTCACTCAATGTTACGATTTGTGGCTGCAATTCTTTCTCAGTCACAGGACAAGACTCAAATAACAATTATACTGGTAGATAAAACCTTAGCATGAGAGAAATGTTTCCTGTCCATGTGAAAGAAAGATGACATTCATGTAAGAACTGTTAGAGCGGCAAACTCGGTTCACTAGGAAATACCTGAAATAGCCAACTGCTGAGATAAACACATACAAGTACCATGATATTCTGAAAAACCCAACAATAATATCTGTCAATATTTAGAAATACATCATACCTATCTGTCAAACTCACAGCTTCAAATATTATGTCGTTAGAAGCCAATTAACTCAAAAAAACCTTTTTCCTACAATTCGCTGCTTAACAATGAAAAACACAATCTGGGCAAACACTGAAGACAAGTGACAGGTAAGGAGGGGGGAAAAAAAGAAAGAAAATGAGAAACTGAAGCTATAAAGGAAGAATTTCTTGACAGAATGTGATGGGAATTAATCAAGTATTACAACAGTGTCATATCAAGAGAAAAGACAGAATGAGAAAGGATTGTCATTTAAGACAGATTTGGTGTTTGGTTCTGGCAAGGATACGTGTATATATTTCATAGCATATTTAATAATTACTATGAAAAGGTGGCAGCATTTGGTTATTGCTGGCAGGAATGTATTGTGAAGGCAAGCATTGACATATAATGACTGCACTTCATCTGTACATTTCCATCATGGTGCACCACCAATGCACTTACCCAGCTCACAAACCACCTTGCACAGCTTATATATTTTTTATTATGTCTATATTGACATTATTGCATCAATTGGTAAAGCTCAAACAGTGTACATAATAAAACATTTTTTAAAGGGAGAAAATTACCCAAAAGCCGTTTACTGTCCTTTACCATGATCACTTACAGAGTCATAATTATGAATTTGGTTCTAATGAAGTTACCCTGATGTCAGTTACAATCTCTCTCTCCCTCTGTTTACTTCCCTATTAAAGCTAACAACCAATATGTGCTTGCCGTACGATATCAACACATAAACAAACAAAAAACAACAACAAATAAACAAAACATTTTCTGTACTTCACTACATTATGAACACAAAATTTGTCTCGTTTTGGTTGATAGAAATAATGATATGAAAAATTTTCTTACATCTTATTACATTTTACAAATGATATAAATGATATGCACATCAATACCAGTAAAAATAGAAAAATTGCAACCATGATGGAAGTCTAGTGAAAGGTTTTATGTTTCATGTCTTGACATAACATGACATCACTCCGTCATCCTGTGTTAGACTTGGGACAATTTGAGAGGAAAAAAATTGCGCCTGGTGTGTCCTGAAAAGGCTGTCTTTTAGCTCTCGTCTGGGTACAATGCCTTCAGCTCTTCAGCAAAGTACTTCCTCAGGGCAGCCCGCTTGAGTTTCTGCGTCGGGGTCATCAAACCGTTGTCGATCTCGAACGGCTCGTGGTGTAGGTGCAGGTGTCTCACCTTGATGAGGGAGATCAGGGAGGAATATTTCAGCACACTTGACAATAGTCAACCTCAAAAACACAAAATCATAACCAAAAATGGCAAAATGAAGGCTGAAAACAGGAAAATCATGAAATTATGGTTAGGAAATGCAAGGCAATGTCTTTTTAATTTTGTTGAGTATTTCTACAATTTTTCCTTTTTTTTTTAATACTGTGACTAACATACACAAGAGAGAAATAAACTGAGGCTAGACTTGCACACTCTCTGCAAAAAAGAATGTAATTCTTTGACCTGGGGGGCATTTCAGGAAGCATTTTGTCCGACAAAGTTGTTGGACAAATTTGCTCTCAGGTAATCAGATGCAAGGATTTCAGTAGCTTGTAACAGTTTGTAAGAAAAGTATCCGACCAAAACGCTTCATGAAATGCCCCCTGTAGTTTAGTTCATGGCTGGTGGAACAGGGGGGCTCCCCCCCCCCCACTTTTTTTGCACCATACAAAGGAATACATAAGGTGTCACCACTTTGGGCCCCCCACTTTTTTTACCCCGGAGGTGCATAAGTGGCACTAGAAAGATATAAGGGGCCTAGATAGAGATAGTGAAGTGTGAGCGTGGTAAGGTTATGGTTTTTCGCTGAAGTTGCTTGTTAGCTGAAGAAACCCGGAAGTGGAATGAGAAAGATGGGGTGAAGACCTTTTTTTTTGCTTGTCAGCTGAAGAAACCCGGAAGTGACACCAGAAATTGCGCTGAAGGCCCTTTTTTTTTGCTTGTTAGCTCATGAAACCCGGAAGTGGCCCCCCCCCCCCCCCAACTTTTGAAAACGCTCTGTCGGCCCTGTAGTTCTGCATGAATTTGCCAATATACCAGAAGGAGAGTAAACTTTAAAATGAGAATCAAAATACCCAAAAGCATTCAGGGTACTGTACTTCATTATTCCCAGCAATAAGGACGTTCCTGTCTGCAAGTGAGAAAAATACACAAACAGTTCTTTGTCTGGATGTAACAACATTGGTATTCATTCATATAACCGCACCAGCGACCCCCAACCCGTACCGAGTCAGGGTCGCATGGCAGCCCTATGGCTATCGAAGAACCACCTGATATGGCTTTATAGCATTTTGGTGACCAGAGACCAAAATACAGGGTTTCACACTGAAATTCGTAGCCATACTGTTAGACAAGATACTAACAATCACAGTCGCAGAAATCGATTTACAATATGATCTGTTTTAAGAGCCCAGTGAAAGATTTTATCCGAGGTTTTAGTCCCTCCGCACTTCGTATCGTAGTACAACTTACACAGCGCATGCGCTAACAGCCTTGCTGTCGATTGGGTATGGATAAAACGTAGCACATATTATAATATACAATGTATGCGTGTGGGAACGGCTAGCTGAGAACTGAAATGAATATTCATTCGTGCATGCGCACATCACTTTATTTACGTGATATATTCATAATGGCGATTCGCATCTGGCGGAGATGGTCTCAAAGATGATGACGATTAATCTTGTTTACGGAGGTAATGGTGAGGGATACATAGTTGCCTATAATATTCAACAATATGGTAATACAACATGTGACTTTTTGTTGCGAATCCAAGTGTTGTTTGAACGATGAGTTGTTTACTGAATTGCAAGCATCGCAGTGCACTTGATTACTTCACTAAATTGCATACACGTCGTCGGGGCGCTGTTACTGGTTACAGCGCCCCGCGCCAGGGTTATCATTCATACAGACTCTTCCACAGCATACCAAAGATCCAATCCCCTTACTTTCACCAAGGCTCTGTAGTCAGGAATGTCTATTTTGATTACGACATCTTGTTCTTTAGGGGTCATCCAAAATCGGTGACCACCATACACTAACTTTGACATTCACAATTTCCTCAAAAAATTAAGAAAAGAAATAAAAAAGTGATTGATCAACTGTGGCAGCCATCTTGATTTCTGATGTATTTAAACATGTACTACAGTCTAAAACTGTTTGATAATAGTCATAAGACTTACTTGCTCAAAGGTTTTCAGGCCCGCCTCCTTGCCTACGCGGGTCATATCTGCCAGGACGCCATCTATTACTTTCTGTAGAATACAAAGTAATGGAGACACATTGTCATTTGAGACTCTGGATGCTGTGTAAAATCAGATACCTGTTCCCCTCTATTTCCCAGCAGGATATCTCAAATTGGTCTTTTTTTGTTTGAAAAGTAATCACTTTGGATTTTTTATAATATGTATAAGTGGAACAAAAAAAAACACCCACATTTATATGCAAATACCTGTAATTATTTCACAGTGCCAAACTCTTGAGATGGACATTAATTATATATAGTGAAGACATTTAACTTATAGCCCCATATGCTTTTACCTATCATAATTAATTATTATCATTCTTTTTTTTTTAATCTAGGGGTACATAGATCAAAGCTGTTCTGTCATTGCTCAATTTCATCAAATGCACTCACACTAGAAACATAAAATCTATTTCATTTGCATGAATGAGTAATATAACCTAATTACAAGCAAGTGTTTCCTCTTACTTCTTTGAGATCATTTATGAGATTAGATTGTTACCTTTATCTCTGTTATGCACCAATTTTTGGTTTATGAAAAAGAACAGGATTTGTGTTCAGCTTCATCATCTACAACCCGCAATGATAAAGCTGTGGTGAATCATTGCCAAAATTTACCACCAACTGCACATGAAGAAGCATGTGCTTGCATTAAAGCTCTGTCACAACACAATGGAACTTTTAAAGTAGAAATACGACACACAAACAAGGGGATGTTTGACCTTGTTTCTGCAGAGTTCCTGCAAGCTCCCACTGATTCCCTGCTTGGAAGCCCATCGTGGTAGGGTCTCGGCGCTGGCCACGGCTATTGACACAGCATATGACTAAAATTAGAAGAAAAAAACAACATTTTATTATAACTGCATCTATTAGTACTTTGTTTCCTTTGTCTCTATCTCTTTCTCTTTTCTTTAATTCACATTGCACTTTTCCCACAGCACACTCTCACGCATTGATCGACAAATATGAAGATATGTATGCACAAAAATGTATTAGTTAACTTTCATTTGAACTACTTGCTTCCCTATTGCACCCTGATCAATATACCAAGACGTATTCAGAGGCATACCACTCATGTGGAATCTTGAAAATATCCTGACACATGCCATAACATTGCTGTGAGATCATTAAATACGATTTTCTTTACAAGATTGGGTGATTGGGATTCTCCACACACGCATTTTGTTTAGCTGTTGAGTTGTAAGCATTTTGTGTCAACAGCGCAGGCAAAGCATATGACTGAAAAGAGTATGACCATACCTTTGTCAGCTTTTTATCACGCCTTGAGGCTAGGCCACAAGGTCTTTACTTACAAGCTGTACCTTTGTAAATGTGTGATCTATTCCATGTCATACCTTGAGACTGTCACCATAGACCCAGACTTGATCAATGAGTGGGCATCCCCCGTACACCGTCTCAATCTTCTCTGGAGCCAGATATTCTCCCTGCATTCACAAATGAATACAAATATAATATTCTGGAGGTTTATAGCATTGAAAAATACATCCCTACAGAAGGAAACTGTGCAAACTCATTCACCAGACACTCATTGATCATGGGACACTTGTCAACATTCAGACTCTTTAACCACAGTCAATAATCATCACCATCTGCATCTTTGGGTTAATGCATCCTCATTATTATACTGATATTTATTACAAGGAGATTTTCCTCACATCTACAAGGAAAGGAGAAGTAATGCCAAATTGATGGTACTGCCAGAAAATTTTGTGTAATTTTACAGTGTTTGATTCATTTTATTCAAGGTTGAGTGCACCAAAACATCATACCCATCAATTCTCTAAATTATTGCCCTGTTTAATAGTTTAAGGCTTCAAAATTTCAATACTTCCATATAATAAACCTGATGACAGAGAAGTTATTAAAGCTTCTAGTTTTTAGTTTTTAGTTTGTAATAAGAATGTGTCATTTTAAGATTTTAAAAGGTTTCAAAGCCATTTGCCAGATATTGTTCTGGTATATATGACGATATCATCAAAATACTGGTGTGCATTGAATACAACCTGTCACAATAGTTGCAATAGCTTACAATACTGAATCACTAAGATTCAAGGGTGCACTTGTTTTTACTTTCTTTCTTTCTTTCTTTCTTTCTTTTTTTTTTTGGGGGGGGGGGGAGGGGGCGTCAACAGAAGACTTGTACATATCTTACATACTGGTAGTTATTTTCTCTTCTGTATTTGTAGCGAAAGTATCGCACATCAAAGATATGGTACTCTGGGCTATCTTAAAAAGACACACACCCACAAAAGGTCTCTGTATAACAGTAGTGTCATAAAGGGCCTTGATATTCAAATGACTGGAATTTCTACAGATTCTCTGATTTGTGCAACAAAAAAAAAAATCTTACACTGATAAATCATCATTTCCCCACAAAGTCATGTGCATGATCCCCATATCTTTATCAAATAAGCCAGTTCACAGTTAGCTCATGGGCACATTGGTACAAATGACCTTTCTTTTTTCTCAATTGGTTAGGCACTCACTGGATTTTAAAGCAGCATGATGCATAAGCATGCCCACAATTTATGGAATTCATTTTGAAACAAACAATGAACTTACGCAGAGCAGGTGACAAGAATGGTCTGTCCATTGACACTTCAGCAGGCAGTCATTTTATTGTTTTGTGTTGAATGCATAAACAAACTTTTTCTACCAACATTGCTTAACACCAGGCTTGCTGTCAGGTGGATGTGCTAATAAGCACCATTTATAAGGGTTGCATGAATACTCATTACATCAGGGATGCTTATCTCAGTGAACTAAAAGAAACACAACATGCTTGATTGTACAAATGACCTTTTTCATCAGCTAAAGCGCAAAGTGGAACTGTAAACTGGCTTATAGATTTGTTGTTGAGAGCACCTGCTTGGATCAACATTAACCTCATAAACAGTACACTCTACTTTACATATCTCTTCCATACAGTACAGAATATTGAGTCAATGTCACACATAGGGAGTGCCATTTGAGTACTGACAACATGAACGCCAGAATGTATCACTGTCCACTACAGCTGCTGGTGTCTTTACTGACCTGTGCAAGTTTGAAGATATTTTTCCTCCTGTCAGTGATCTTCAGAGTCCCGTTCTGTGAGATTTAAGTCAGAAGATCAGGTTAAAAAGACAAATAAACAAACAAACAAGGACACCAAATTAAATTCAATTCATCTACCAGCTTCAGGGGACTGGTAGCCTTGCAGAGAATACAGTTGCCTCCCTTGGCATGGCGGATCATAAGATTATTGCACACAACAACAATTTCTTCGTGTTTATAAATGATAAAAAAAGAGCCTACAATAACAATATGTTGCACAGGTTAATCCAAAGAATAGTGGCTTCAAACAGATATAACGTTGCTGGGGTGACAAGACCTTGTATCTGCAATTTTGGTGAAAATGACTTTTTTGGATTAATGGTCAAATAATGGGTTAAGTGATGTCCTGTCCAAATCCCAATTGTCTTACTCCAAAAATAAGCCACCAAAGCATGTCAAAGGAAAGGCTATCCCATTCGGTATAGTGCTTTGGCCGCCATGTTTTGTGGCTCTCCTGAACATTTGACATTTTGTAGATACAAGGTCTTGTCGCCCCAGCGACGATAATCTTTTAAATGTCATGAACTGTAGGAAAAACAAACAAACATACAGGTACACTTTTGTAGAAATCAATGCAATAAAATAACTTGACAGAAGCCAGAGTTGCTTGCGTTGAAGCTGAACTGCATTTACACCAATGGCATCAAGGAACAAGCTCTACCATATAAAAATGAATGTATGCGAAGTACTTGGGTATCTTGGTTGTGACAAGTCAACACATAACTGTACACACAAAGTAGCTTTTTTTAAATCAAATCAAACTTGAATTCGTCACACATGCCTGTATTCTCAATTCAATCCAGGGTTACCATTGGACACCAACATTGAAATCAGCTAGATTTCACAATCTCTCAGACTTTGCAAGATGGGACCATTCTTCAGTATTCCTTCCCTGCTACCATAGTATCGGATGTTCTGCTTTTCTTATTCCTGAAATGTCACATCATATGGAGGATTAACCCGTTGAGGACAGTTTGATTTTGCTACAACATGCATTTCCCATAGCTGCTTGCCCGAGTATACTCAGGACTCGTCCTCAACGGGTTAAGAAATTCTGATGGCATCTAAATTTTCTACAATCAACCCAACGATTCCTAAGAGAGGAGGCGATCAAAGAAGAGCACATTTTCTCACCGGAAGCCACTGTCCGATGTCTCCAGAGTGTAGCCAGCCATCTTCGTCTAAGGCCTCCTTGGTTTTCTCAGGATTGTTGAGGTACCCTCGGAAGATGTTGGGTCCTCGGAAGCAGACCTTCATATTGGGACAGAGCATACATTATGTACATGTGTCAGTGTCCATATTATAAGGTGCGTGTTCTGGAGGAATTCCATACCTTGTAATGTCCTAAATATTGAGTACATTTTGTCCAGCCAATGAACAGTAAAAAATCTGATACATTGCCACCATTTCAGGTATATTTCAACTTTTAATCTTCTTTTCAACCGTTCTTGTTTTTTCCATGGGCTTTAAAGACACATTTCACTTGCAGACACTTGCAGTCCTGTGCCTACAGGCTTTACCAACAGGTATGATGATAGCACAATCCACAAAAGTAAATTCCATCTTTTTTTCTGATTATAATTCAAATCTCTCAGTTAAAATTAATTTCTGTTCATCATAACTAAATAAACAACAAAAACATCTGCACAGAAGTTAATACATCTCAAATATATACACAGGTATATATCAGGGTATTCATACACAAGAAAAGGGGATTCGAAATGAAGAGGGGGGGGGGACAGAACATTTGTCTCCTACATAGAATACAAGAGAGACAGCAAGAGGATGGTAAGACTACATAGTGAACAGAAGTCTATGAAAACATACCGACACGATCAGGAGAGAGGGAAATTGTCTACACTGACCTCGCCTTGGTCGTCCTTGGCATAGTACTCCATTTCTGGCACGTCAATAAGTTTGATCTCACAGCAAGGTAGAGGGGGTCCTACCTGGCCTGGATTAAAAAGAAAGAAGAAGAAAAGAATAAGTAAAATAAAATTTATATCATGCAATGGTATAATGGCTATATACCAGGTAAACCATAGTACACAGTGTGTAGCTTGATTGGCATTTTCATAGACACTGCTGCATTGTTTACCAGTATTAGATTATATTGAATTCATCTCAAGAGGATTGAGTTAAAGGTTGTTACATTCAATCCCTTATGACTGCTGTTGCAATGAGATATTTGCAAAATGCAATTAATTTTTGTTCTGTGTGTTTTTTGTTTGTTTGTTTTAGTTTGTTAGTTTGTTAGTTTGTTTGCTTTTTTTTTGTTTTTTGTAACAGGTATTTTGAATGCTTGGAACTATTATGATAAACCAGTCTGACTTTTTGAGAAGAGTAACACTCTATATCAAAATGAAATGGACCCCTGTTTCTCTTTTTTTAAGGGCAAATCTTCATTCCTTGAGAATTATGTGATACAATTTATTCAACCAGCTCCATGTACGATGTATACAATCTTTCTGCAAAATAAGATGAGCTCTTAAATTCAGAGTTGCCAATATAAGGAAGACAAGGCGATAATTTGTGCAGCAAAATTAAACATGATGGCTTAACTAAGACATGATTTGCAAATGAGGAATGTTGCCTTTAAGTGGGTATTAATACAATATTCATGCAAGCACATTTATGACATTAGATACACTTTAGAACATACTCCATATAATCATATCTGCATAATTTTGGGGGCTACATATGTTGTACAGAATCCCGGCACTTCAATACTACTGTTGTTAGAACTGAACTAAGGCTACCTGTAGCATGATCTCCTGGAAGTGTGAGTGTGCTGATCACAGCTGACTCAGTCTGACCATATCCCTCAAGAACCTTGCAATCAAAATAAACAAATAGGCAAAACTAACAATAGTCATCTACATTCCATGCATGTGTAGTCAATTTTCTCTGGTCAATTAAAAAAAAAAATTACTACACTAAACCTTTCAAATCATTAATTTTCTTCATAGATATCACACACATGCAACTGAAATTTGATTGAATCACAAAGTTGATGAAGTTGATTATTAACTATACATTTTGTAAATCTTACTACTTTGCTATCAAATATCACAAACACAGAAAAAAAATGCAAAACAGCACTATCACCATTATCTGTTGTTGGTTAAAATATTGAAGATGAGATATTCGAAATAGTTTCATTATCCAACGACCATCATCACTAACATCATTCTAATTGCACAAGTTTACCAGCCAAACTCACTTATATCCATACTGTCTGCATAGTAATCACTGAAGATATCTTCTAAATAAGTATTTCTGTTAAACTCAAGCTTCTTTATTGTTGCCACCATCACCACAAACCCCAGGAGCAAAAGTGACAGCATCAACAGAAAGTGCTTCACAGTCTCGAGTTTAAGCCAACTTACGGGGCATCCCAGCACACATCGCAGGAATGAGATGACCTCCGGAGAAAGGGGAGCGGCCCCAGAGAACACAACTTGGAGTTTGCCCCCCATGATCCCCTGTATGGGTATGACATGTTCAGATCAGATATTTAAGGCAATGGCAATTATTTCTTTCACATTGATTATCCTGAATAGCATAGATGGTTAACACGTTGAACACTAGTCCTGAGTATCTATTGGCTGGGGTAAAGGGAAAATGCATGTTATAGAAAATTCAGTCCATCTTCAAAGGGTTAAAAACACTCATGATGTTTATTTCTACCAGTAGACACTTGCATTGGCAAACAGGACATCTTAGATGATAATGTCAAGAGATGTATCTCCTCTTGTTATGCTTTATTAACTCTTTGTATTTTAGCATCTTTTACAAACTGTTTTCTACTTGATGTTACTTCAAGACCACAGTAGGTTACCTGTTCCTATGATGAATACATGAAACACATTAACCTTTTCCCATGCAGGCTTTGAAATCTAAACAGATTTTGCATGGGACCCACATGCTCCGATTGGCAATTGGCCAAAGTGAAAATTTAACATCACACTCCCCTTCACCTTCACCGCACATTTTTCATTATCTTTCTTCCACTCGGTATTATCTTCAACTACAATGTATCTCATGCTTATCTTACCAAAAGTTACTCCACACCCTAGGCAGGTCTGAATTTTCAGAGCTGCTTTACGTGTTGCTTCTGACTGCACATGTGTTCATGAGCAATGAATATTGAAAAAAAAAAAAATATATATATATATATACTATAACAAAAGAAACATAACAATATCACCAAACATAACAAACCTGAATTCTCTTGAATGCCAGTCGATCCCACATGGTGTCATTCCTCACAATGCCCCTGTTGGAAAGGCAGATGGGAGATTCACAACATGATATCATACAAGGTTCACAACAACAGACACACTTTTTCATATGGCATATGATCTACACATTTACAGAAAGGTAGCTGCAAAATCCTTCAATACAAAATATTACTCCTTTGTGCTGAATTCTATGTTCAAGCACACTTATAGCAATCAAAGAGTGTGATTACAAGTCTATTCCATGTTAACTCATCTACTGATCGTTTTTCTTTTGTTTTCCATTTGAAAAGCGGTGATTCACACTTCAATTTTAAACTGATCAGTGAAGAATATGACACCACAAAGTTACTGACGAAGCACGACAGCACTGTAAAAGCATTATAAATTTGTGCAAGGTCCGATCTAGTGTATATAGTAAACATTATGAACACTACTACAATGTCAGCTTGTCATTTAAAATGGTCTCCATTTGCCTGTCAACATACACACTCTGAGTGTCTTGCTTTCAAGATTGTGATTGGTTACACGACATTCCTCTGTAGGTGTGCAATGGGCATTACGTTACATCTAAAATCTTCTCCTACGGAACTCATCCCCACTTCTATGAACAAGATAAAGTAAGGTTAACTTTTCCCTGTTACACATCCTAAAAGTCTGAGGGAGAAATAGATTCTTTCAAGAAGAAACAAATGCATTCCTGCTCATTCCTATGTAGAGTAAATGAAAGTTTTCTATGCAAATCATGTCACATTCACACAACCATAGCAACAAATGGTAATGCCTATGCTATACATGATATTATATGAATTACCAACACCTGAAGATTTTAGAAAAAAGTTCTTATGGCTCTACCATTTGTGATAAAATTTTCACTGATCTATTATTTAATTTTGCTGCTTATAGTATATTCAAACTAACATATTCTAGTGCGGGGTAACATCTCCTATAGAAGCAAAGAAACTCAACTCTTTTTCTTTAAAAAAAAAAAGTATCAGGGACTGACCTCTGGAGATCTGCCATTTTGCTCTTCATGGCCATACCAAAGATGGTGCGTTTAAACCAGTTGCTGGCATTAACTCCTTGCGTTATCTGTAAAGCAACAGATGCCAAGGTCACTACAAAACATGAATAAATTTCTTCTACCCTCCTACGTAGATAATCTTTTGATTTATCATTTTACAAATCATTTCATTCATATTAATCAACAAACATTCTTATGTACCTTCATATTGCCAGGTTCAGAGTGTTGTGAATATTTTGAAGGAAAAACCGAGCAGTCATGAACTGACAATTTTGTCTTCATGAATCAATCACCAGTTCAGCAATAATTGTTTGAAATCCACTGGTATACAAATACTGCCCCGGGAAGAACATGCCAAAGACTCTTACAAATGCAAACATAAAATGTATGATATGACAAATGAAATGTAAGACTTGTAGTAAGACATAAAATGTTTCATTAAGTTTTGTCTTTATGATAAAATGTGCACACACTAGAATGCTACTCAAGACCACTTGATCAATACTGCAAAAGTGAAAATTTTCGCTGTGTTGAAATTTTTGCGCATTTCGCGCAACGAGAAGCTAGCGCAAAAATATCCACTTTTACAGTGCAACATATCATTGAACATAATTTTCTGCATGAGTTCAGACGAACAGCAGATATCAATTTTAGTTTTGACTGCAAGTATGGTATTAAAAGGTAATTAGCTATCGAAAGTTGAATACTGATAGACAGACATGGACATCTTTTAATAAACAGCACAGAGACAAGTTATTGGAGGAAAGGTTTACTTGAATGATGCTACATAAAGAAGAGGATAACTAGATTCATGAGCATCCTCATTGACAATAAAACTACAGGAGAAAGTACACCTTTAAATCTGACAAAACAAATCAAAACTTCTAGATACTAATAAGACTTAAAGGACAAGTTCACCTTCATTAACATAAGGATTGAGAGAATGTAGCAATATTAGTCGAACACATCATTGAAAGTTTGAGGAAAATCGGACAATCCGTTTAAAAGTTATGAATTTTTGAAGTTTTTGTGCAGTCACCGCTGGATGAGAAGACTATTGAAGTGTATGATGTCACATGCGTACAACAATATAAGGAAAATATAAAGAGAATTTCACAAAATTTCATCTTTTGAAAAAAGTACACATTCCCTTGACTCGAGGCAAGTCAAGTGCTCTTTTATTATGCGAAAAAAGTGAAAGTATGTTCACTATTTTCTTTACATTTTCTTTATACTGTTGTACTCATATGACATCACGAGCCTTAGTAGTCTCCTCATCCAGCAGTTCCAACACAAAAGTTTTAAAAATTCATAATTTTTGCATCGATTGTCCAATTTTCCTCAAACTTTCACTGATGTGTTCTACTAATATTGCTGCATTCTCTCAATCCTTATGCTAATGAAGGTGAACTTGTCCTTTAAACTTCTTAAGACAGTCAGCAAGTTTAGGAGCCTACTGCATGCACTGAGAACAGTGACTTTCAGAGAGCACCACTTTTGGAAGATCTTTTCTTAAAAATGCCAGTGAGGATTAAACTGAAGGCTAAGGATGAGTGTACTTGGTTGCCTTGGTAGTGATACAATAGTATATATCCATCAAGAGGATGTATACATGTAGTATATATTGTATATAATATATATGAGGTATATATCACATATAATAATATACATCAAGAGGATGACTTCACACATACCCTGTCATGCACTCTATTGAGGAGCCGCGGGACAGAGCAGAACCCGCTGGGACAGGCCATCTTGATGTCGTCTATGATGGCTTTTACGTCGCCACGGTAATAGGCAGTCTTGCCCCCATGCATCATCATCATGAGCTGAGGGTTTCAACAGGACAGTCAAAGATATAACTACATATATAAGAGTATAGACACATATTAATAGAAGTACAGTGTATATGCCAAGATATATATATAAATGCTCCCACTTGTGTATATTTCAATCCTCACACATATATATGTACATATGTAGTACTTCATAGCACGTTTTCATGAAAAGGCTGATGTGAAGTACCACATTATCCTGAAATATTTGCATCCAATCAGCTATTATTCTTCCAGTAAGAATTACTACAAAATGCCTTCTTTCATAAAAATGGCATTTCTTTGGCAATTTCCTTTACAAACCATTCATATTGCTACACAGATGATACAACAAAACAAAGTATTTCACAAAGAGATATAGTCATTTTTTTGCAATAGCATTCACACAGACACAGCAAAGCACAAAGTACACAGAAAGAAAAGGAATATATGAAAGATGTAGATAGATTATACTGTCAAACAAAGTGCAAAGTATTCATTCCTCGCA
Source organism: Diadema antillarum (assembly GCF_040938485.1). NCBI lineage: Eukaryota > Metazoa > Echinodermata > Echinoidea > Diadematoida > Diadematidae > Diadema > Diadema antillarum. The sequence goes on along the minus strand of NW_027272197.1, from coordinate 4,777 downwards.
GATGACAGAAACTTACCACATTTAGTCTTTCGTACATGTGAGCAAGGGGGAGGTATGACAAGTGAACCTGACCAGGTTCAAACACCAGTGCAGGCTGCAGAAAAATAACATATAACATGAATGTAGGAAGATAAGGGTTCATACTTATATTTTCATTTTTATTTTCATTTTTTGAGGGGGAGGGGTTGATAAAAGAAGAACCAAGGAAATAAGAAAATATTCTGGTGTTACTTCATTGACTCGCTGGTATAAATTTTCTCAATCATTTCGATAAAAAATTGAATTATAAAGATTAATATGGAAACTGGCTGTAGTTTTTTTTTCTCTGAGTAGCCTGTTTCTGATTTTTCATCTATCAGACTATTTACTAGATTATGTCTAATTGCATATAATCATATAAACTGAAATGACGCAACACAGCTATGTTTACGTGAGACCAGCATCATTTATATTGAAATAAAAAAGAAAAAAAAGAAGCTATTTTTGGTCTGAATATTCTTGAGCATTCATCCTGGTATATGATGATGAAAGACAGGCAGAGGTCCATTGTGTTTTGACCACTGAATTCCCATGAGTGACAATTTTCTTTTTATTGACAAATATGGACACAATATCTAAATATCTTTCATCTTCCAGGAATTTGCACTGTAACAATAGGAATGAACATAATCATTAAAATCATGCTAACTGCACAACAGCATCACAGGCAGCATTCATTAGTATTTTGGCTGCAAAAAGATGAGGTAGGTGTATGAAAACAAGTAAAGTCATAGAGTTAACTCACATAGCAGGCCTTTTCAAGTCCCGCTCCAGCAGCAATGATGTTTCCATGCGTCAGCATTGCCCCCTTCGGATTACCTGTATTTTTAAATTCATTTTTAAAGGCACAGAAATGTCCTAAATAAATGATCTCATACAAGGGATGCAAACCTGCTACGGAGAAAATAGAAAAAAATCTCTCCTCCAAATAGTTTCTATGCTTACCTTTGTTTATCACAAGTCATTTATCAAAAATCCTGTTTGAGAAAGGCAATATTATAATTGTTGGACACCAGATAGAATTTTGAATAATAATGAAAGGGCAGACCTTAAATATCACTTTAGTTCAGTGGCCTCCCAGGTACCATTTTGTTTTACCCCATCTCATTTCAAAGAGCACATATGAACTTGTAGTACCCTGTGTAATAAAATTCTCTTGTTAAGTAACCTTTGAGGGGCACTAACCCCGATTATTTTCATCATATCAACACACTCAAGTTCTTTAACAGAATACACAGAAATCAGATGATTTCCTTCCTTCTGCATATTCTTATTGAGAGTGGTATGTTATCATATTTACTATAGTGAAACTCGCTAATAATAATACAATTCAATGAAACATATAAAGAGAGAAATATGGACAGAAAATAATTATACACAAGAAAACTTGTCTCAGCTTTGTATGAAGATTGTGCAGATTGTTCTCCATTTTGATAATATTAATTCATCAAATAACACAGCACACTTGCAATCCTGCAACATATATAATGGATGAGAAGTGATACACTGTAGTTGAATACTCCTCCCAGTCATAAATACTTTTTTTTTTTTCTGTAATTGACCCACCATAGGTAGGGCCAGAGTGATCAGTATGGGAACTGAATCTATCAGCTTCTGCCTAGTGGGTAGAGAGTGACACAATGAATAAAGAAGAAATTCTCCATGGCTTTACTTCTTTCCTTTATTTCTTGTCGCATCAATAATTGTGTCTAGTGAAGCAAATACTTGGCTTAAAAGAATACTCCTTACCTGTTGTTCCACTCGTGTAGCACACAGTGTACAGATCATCAGGAGATGGTGGCTAGACAGCAAAGCAACATGAAATATTGGCATCATCTTAAATGTAACGTTTCCAAGACAAGTATCTTCTCTTTTCCAGAGAAAAGGATGCAACAGTCCACCTTTGCATTTCATTTTATTGCCTATCTCTCGTGCGAGGCAATGCTTTTGCCAGATGCAATTTTCTACAGTTATCAGTCAATCATGGGAAAATAAGACAACACTGCAAAATAAACATCGCCTACTGTTTATATTTCAGGACTTGTTCTTGTAAGTTTAGTTTTCAGAATGCATTTATTATGTTTACAAATTTACAAGCTCCTATATAGTCAACAACTTCGTGAGAACATTTCAAACTTTATATACACACACACAGGGCAGCGCTCCAGAAGAATTTAAAGACTTTCATCAAAGCAGGAATAGAATAGGTTGAGATATCTCTCAATGTTGCGTATCATTTTACACACATGAGACAGAGAAGGGTAAAGATTGGTAAAGGAGATGCAGTTTTGAAGAATCTGAAATATATAATAATAAATGATAACAACAATTATAATAAACCAGAGTACAATACACAAAGTTGTACAGCACTGTATAGAAGAAACCAGATTTTTTTTAAACTGTAAAAACACAAACAGAATATACCTAATATTCATATGAATATCTATATTGTTCAAGACTAAAGTCAGTTGTAGTTGCAGTCACTTGCTATCAATAAAAAACAAAAACAAAAACAAGAATACAAAACAAAACACGATGAATACCTACCGACGGTTCTTGCATATGTTTTTTTCCTAGTTCCTGGAAATGGAAGCAAACAGTATATACAACTGTTATGAAAAATGTAGTGCCTTTGTTTATATCAGCCTTTTCTCTTGTCATTTCATTCTGACTGTCTTCCACTATGTTCACTTATCTTGGTTTGGCAATATGAGGGTATGCTTGAGATTTTTGTGAACATCAACCAGCCCAACCAAGTTGGCTATTCTGAGGCTGCAAGCTTTATGCCTAATTAGTGACAAAAATCTGTTTTTGAGAAAGCATCATTGAAAGAAGATTTTCATTTGCTGTTTCCACATGCTAAAGAATTGGTAAAGTCATCTGGATTTGTCAAAAAATGGTTAAATATTTCAAACAGAAGGACATATTGTGGTAAATGTCAAATACCTAATGAGGTAATGCCTGTCTGTAGTCACTGTGGTTATCATCATTACTAGCCACTAAAATATGACCAGAAGCCATTTAATTTGTCTTCCCTGGCCAGTATTCACTTTAGTACACGTGGAACCTTATTGCTTGATATTGAATGCTGATTTGTTCTTTCCATCAGCATATCTACACGCGTAATTATTCATTCATCATAATTATACACTTCTTTATCATAATAAATAACATGTGAACATCACATACACAAAAATGATAATTATATTTCCTTCTCACATATTTCTAATAGGAAGAAAGTCAGTGTTATGCCATATATCAATAAAATCAACTACCAATGCTGTCTAGTCAATTGCCTCATATTCTGGGCCTTGCCTATTTGTGTCCCTTGAGTGATTATGGCTGGTTAAAGTTTAACTGTACGTGATGCGAACATGGAGACTGTATCTCAAAGAAAAACCTCACGTACTCTGAGTTCCTGGATGGTGTACAGCTGGACGTTGGACCTCCCTGGCGAGTTGCTTCACCTCTTCGGTGACCTCGTTGGGAAGCATGACGATGATGACCTTGAGGGAGGGGCTCTCTGAGGCCTTCTCCAGGATGGCTTTGATTCTCTTTGCCGTGTCACATGCCACCATGGTGATTTTTCCTGGGAAGAGGGAAGGAGGGAAGAAAGAGATAGAGAGGGTTTAATAGATGATAATAGACTCGACACGAAATGAGACATACAGAGAGAAAAGGATGTCATCGTAATGTCATTGGACATTTCCTGGTTGTGTATTCAAAGATACCATACATGTACATTTGATTGTACACTATGTGATTGAAGGACACGATACAATGTGACACTTAATATTAAAGCGATGCCACAGAACTCGTAACCAGTTCCAGAGTCAGTAACATTTATTCTAGCGTATTTGCACCACACAAATATCACATTCATAGTCTTGCAGTCTAAATGGGCATGACAAGGAATGGAAGTCAAAAGATGTGACCCTTGAGAAAGAGGACAGTATCATTGGATTGATACATATCCATCCACACATACAGACATACCACCGTGTGCCCAGAAGAAGGACACATACGCACGTGATTCAAGGAACGGTGTGCCTGGGAGAACAATGCGAACGCACACAAGGCCCACAAGTATAACAAATGCCTCACGTGTGTTCTCTTCGTTCTTCCGGGCACATCTTCCTTGAATCGTGTGCGTTCACGTCGTTCTTCTGGGCACATGACCAGTGGCGTATCTAGGGAAACGGCGCCCAGGGCAAGTGCGAAAATTGCGTCCCTAATTTCTGAAAAAGACTAGTGTTCAACCCCAACCCGATCCCGGTAGGGACTTTAAGCAAAGTCCACATGATATGCTTTTCAAGCCCTTAAAAGGGGTCTTTTGAAAGTGATTTAAATGTAATGAATTGTGATAAATTTTGGCTAGCGAGCGCAGCGAGCGAGCCGAAAATTTTTGTATTTCAGCTGACAAAACATTGAATTCTTGTCATTTTTTGCTTATCAAATCTTACAATTCTAATCAAGATAGTGACGGCCTTATAGATAACGATTTATCTATACCAAGAAACTGAGTACTTTAAAAAAATATTCTAAATCAGGGGGGCATTTCATGAAGCATTTTGTTCGACAACTTGACGGACAAAATTTGCTCTCAGCCAATCAGAAGCAAGGATTTCAGTAGCTTTTAACAGTTTGTCAGACGAGATATCTGACAAATTGCTTCATGAAATGTCCCCCATGTACGCGCGAGTGAGCCGAAATTTGTATATTTCCACGTCATCATGAC